>NC_086446.1:776483302-776783302 GCF_028390025.1 Pseudophryne corroboree | reverse complement strand
CACACAAGTTTAAATGAATCTAGCAATCTGAATGTTATGGCAACACTGTGAGAGAGTATGCAAAGAGTATGGGTGCTGTGTACGCTTTTGGCGCCAAAAGAAATTTCACAGATTTGAAATAGCTTTTTTCCTGTTTACCTTACAAGTTTTACCAGCATCTCTACAAACCATACAGAGCAGACGCCATCTAATCAGCAATTAAGTAGGGTTTTCAGTGCATCCATCGACCAAGAAAAGGATACGTAGGATAACTTCCCACCCTTTGCTGATAGATTACGTCTGCTGTGACCTGTTAGGTAGCAAGTATGTGGAAAACCTGAGAGCCCCCAATTGATAATGTCAATTATCTTACAGGAAAGAAAGCTATACCTTATACACACTTAGAATACACTTTACCGTGGAGCCGCTGCAGCCGCTAAACTTAGTACACACGCTACGTACTTTATACACTGTTTGCGTACGGAGTCCCGTAT
The DNA here is from genome assembly GCF_028390025.1 of Pseudophryne corroboree. NCBI lineage: Eukaryota > Metazoa > Chordata > Amphibia > Anura > Myobatrachidae > Pseudophryne > Pseudophryne corroboree. The sequence continues at coordinate 776,782,829 of NC_086446.1, read as the reverse complement.
CACTGTATGGACTTAGCGTACAAACGGCGAGCTGGGGGTACAAAGTACACACAGCGCGCACACACCCAGAGATACACTTTAAACCTTCACAGTAATGCAATGCAATGATAAAACACTTTAAACCTTAGCAGGGCAATGAAGGCACAACACCAATTGTGATTTAACCGCTGGGTTCCGACACCACAGTGGATTATTGCTGAAAGGGGGTTACAATACAAATAATACAATATAATATAACAGAGTAAATGGCTACATTCAATGGTACATACTTGAGTAGATTCGCTTGCGCTTCCCGGCCCAGTCCTCGGTCATCAAATAGATAACTTTGTGAGTCTTGTGATTTTCCAGGCCAGAAGCAGGCTCTCTTTATACACTTCTTCCAAAAGCAATACAATAGATACTGTAATCCCTTTGTCCATTGGACACAGGAATGCACTTTTACAGTACAGGAGAGGTCATAGGTCGGTTTGAATAGGTAGGCGATGTCTTTCCCAACTGATCTTGTGGGTGGTCTCCTCTGGATTCCCGCCGCATACATAATGTACAGTAAATAGTTTATATCTATATTCTGCTCCTGCACATAACTATCCACAGGAACATGCGATCTTCCTCAAACCAACACCGGAATGTTACCCTTAAAATACCCTACAGCTGGATACCAAACACCACCTTATGACCTTGTTCTGTCCCCTCCTATTCTGTAAAGGTGAATCCCTTTGTTCTGAAACCATTTAAACTGTTGTTAATTTCATATGTAGTGCAAGACCAAGACCACAGTTGCTTATCTTGCATTCTTAAGATGCCTTAGAGTTGGGTGATAAGGCTTTGGATGCCTATCATATGGGGGCAAGAGTTTTGGTGCCTACAGTTCCACAGTTGAAGTTTCAATTACTAGACGTAGCAAATGACTCCTGCCAAGCATGTGGCTTTTCTGGGGGATCCTGTTTGACACCTATTGACATCTGTTGTTTTCTACCTGAGGACATCATACGTTCATTGCGTGCTTTATTGAGGCCTTTAAGGATTCTCAAATGGACATTTGTTAGTTCTTGCATAAGGATTCTGAGAAAGATGGTCTCAACCTGTGTGCGCATTGCCACTTGAGTGAGTTCCGATTTGAAGTCATTTAGAAATGGAATAGGTCTTCCCATCGTCTGTCCAGCCAGGTCATCACTTGTTTGGTGGTTGAGGCCACAGAACCTCCTTTGTAGGTAGTGCTTCAACATTTCCGATTGCATGCTTGTGGTGATGGACGCCAACATCATGGTTGTTGACTGGTCACGCTTCAGGCTTGCTTTCAGAGTCTTTTGGCCTGCATGAGTTAAGACTTCCGATGAATTAATTTCCTGGAGCTAAAGGTGTTGCCTTAGAAAGTGGACATTTACTGCTTCTCCACACAAGAGATAAAGTTCCAGCCTGACCACACCACAGTGCTGGCATACCTCAATCATTAGGGCCCGCCATGAGTTCTTTGGCCATGCAATGAAGGAGCAAAATCTTCTTCCCATCATGGCATTATTCATTGTCTACATTGACGATTTGGAAGGGGATTTTCTCAATTGTCAGGATCTTCAGCCCAGGGAGTGGTCGCTCTCTGCAGCTGATGGATAGGTGAAGTCAGCTAGAGGTTGACATATTTGCATCTCGGTTGAAGCACAAGGTGCAAAAGTTGAATACCAGTTTCTGGTAGATACCATGTTGGTGCTGTGTGATGTTCATCTGTTTTACTTGCTTCCATTTATTGATGCGTTAGTAAATCGTTCTTTCCACTTTCTCTGTTCCCTATCCACTGCTGTGAGACATGATGAAATGTAGCTGAAATGCTCCCAATAGGCATGGGGTTTAGTGGGGGAGGAGAGTGGACATTTGCAGTATGATCTATATTACAGTGTCCGTACTCCCCTTGTGCTCACAATGCACAAGTATGCACTCATTGTCCCCTGATGAACTTGCAGGGAAGAGTTTAATAAGTGCAAAAATCTCTTATATAAAGTGTAATCTTTTTGTTGAATCTGAGGTTTTCTTTCTGTATAACACTCTTCTTTTTATGCCAGGTGATGGGAATTGGTACAGAGGACAGGTAAAAGATATTACTCCTGACCGTGTTATAAAGTTCCTGTTTCTGGACTATGGTAACATAGAAGATGTGGCCGTGGAGAAACTCTGTAAATTACCCTCCAACTTCCTAGAGCTCCCTTTTCAAGCCATTTGCTGTAGTTTGGCCGGTAAGTAGAGTCATACATGTAACTTTTGGGCAGATGTATTAAGCCTGAAAAAGTGATTTAATGTGGACGGTAATAACGCATCAGCCAGCCAGCTCTTATCTGTTGTTTTTCAAACCCAATCTTTGACGTGGCAGTCCGGAGCTGATTGGTTGGTGCGTTATCACCTTCCACTTTATCACTTCTCCAGGCTTAATACATCTGTCCTTAGTAAGTAATGGTGGTGTATCGACTGCAGTGGTCCGTTGTATAATTAGTATTCAAAAACATCTTTGCACAGTGTGACATAATGGGGGTCATGCCGAGTTGATCGCTCGTTGCCGATTTTCGCAACGGGGCGATTAAGGCAAAAATATGCATGTGCATGGTACGCAGTGCGGATATGCGCTAAGTATTTTAGCACAAAACTTTGTAGATTTACTCACGTCCGAACGAAGAATTTTCATTGTTGAAGTGATCGGAGTGTGATTGACAGGAAGTGGGTGTTTCTGGGCGGTAACTGGCCGTTTTCAGGAAGTGTGCAGAAAAACGCAGGCGTGCCAGTATAAAATGCGGGAGTGTCTGGAGAAACGGGGGAGTGGCTGGCAGAACGCAGGGCGTTTGTGACGTCAAACCAGGAACGAAACTGACTGAACTGATCGCAGTGTAGGAGTAAGTCTCGAGCTACTCAGAAACTAAGAATTTTCTATTCGCAATCAGGATTTTGGTACTTACCGATAAATCCCTTTCTCCGATTCCACAGGGGCCACTGGAGCGTAGTTACAATGGGGAAATAGTAGGCAGTAATTGGGAGCTGGCACTTTAAAACTCTAACACTGTGGCTAGCTCCTCCCCTACTATCTCCCCTCCAAGCCAGTCTACGTAAAACTGTGCCCGAGGAGAGCTGTAATAAACAAAACCTTAAGGTAGAGGAGGTTACTGACGTCCTGTAAACCAGGATAACCCAAACTAAACCTGGAACAGAACCTAACAAAAAACAGGCTAACCTGACCTGCAAACCGTTAAGCAAAAAACAAGGAGGAAACAGCGCTGGGCGGGCGTCCAGTGGCCCCTGTGGAATCGGAGAAAGGGATTTATCGGTAAGTACCAAAATCCTGATTTCTCCTTCATCCACTAGGGGCCACTGGAGCGTAGTTACAATGGGGACGTCCCAGAGCTCCCAAAACGGGTGGGAGAGCGTTGAGAGTCCTGTAAAACCGCTTGGCCAAACTGAGATGCAGAGGCAAAAGTGTCAAACTTGTAGAATTTGACAAACGTATGACGGCCGAACCAAGTAGCCGCCCGACATAAAGTAGTTATAGAGACCCCCCGGGCAGCCGCCCACGAAGGTCCCACAGAGCGCGTGGAGTGCGCTGAAATGGAAGATGGAGGTTCCCGAGAAGCTGCCAAATAAGCTTGTCTGATGGTCAGTCGAATCCATTGAGACAAGGTCTGCTTAGAAGCCGGCCAACCACGGCGAGCAGCATCATAGAGAACAAATAAGGAATCTGACTTCCGAATAGCTGAAGTCCTATCCACATAGATCTTGAGCGCCCTTACAACGTCCAATGATCTCGAATCCGGAGAGTCCCCCGAGAGGGCCGGGACCACAAGTGGCTGATTGATGTGAAAATCAGACACCACCTTAGGTAGAAAGGACATACGAGTACGAAGCTCGGCCCTATCCGCATGAAACACCAGGTAAGGAGACCTACAAGAGAGAGCCCCAAGTTCCGACACCCGTCTTGCTGAAGCCAGCGCCAGGAGAAGAACCACCTTCCAGGTGAGATATTTTATCTCTACTGATTCCAGGGGCTCAAACAATGAAGACTGCAGAAAAGACAGGACCAGACTGAGGTCCCATGGCGCTGTCAGAGGACGGAAGGGAGGCTGTATTCGAAGAACCCCTTGAAAGAAAGTCTGAACCTCAGGCAGCAAGGCTAACTTTTTCTGGAAGAAAACCGAAAGAGCAGAGACCTGCACCTTTAGTGAACCCAGTCTTAGGCCTGCTGAAAAACCCGCCTGCAAAAAATGGAGAAGACGGGCTAAGCTATACACGGAAGGAGAAAATTCTCGACGTTCACACCATGCTACATAAGCCTTCCAAATGCGGTAGTAGTGAGAAGATGTGACTGACTTTCTAGCCCGAAGCATAGTAGGTATAACTGTACGAGGAATCCCCTTCCTTGTCAAGATGGCTTTCTCAACAGCCACGCCGTCAAACGTAGCCTGCGTAAGTCTGGATAAAGAAAAGGACCCTGTTGTAGAAGGTCGTCTCGTAGTGGCAGGGGGCCAAGGCTCGGCCACCGACAACAGGTGCAGGGTGGAGTACCAAACCCTGCGTGGCCAATCCGGAGCCACCAGGAGGACCAGAGCGTCTTCCCTCTTGATGCGTTGCAGAACCTTCGGCAACAGCGGGAAAGGAGGAAAGAGGTAAACGAACCGGAAATTCCAAGGAGCCGTGAGGGCATCCACACCCGCCGCCGCTGGGTCCCTTGTCCGAGAGTAATAAAGAGGCAACTGATGGTTCCGGCGGGACGCCATGAGGTCGATCTGTGGTTTTCCCCACCGACGTACCAGTTGCCAAAACACCTGGGGATGTAGCGACCACTCTCCCGGGTGCATATCCTGTCGGCATAGATAATCGGCTTCCCAATTGTCCACTCCCGGAATAAATATCGCCGAGAAGGACAGAGCATACTTCTCCGCCCAGAGAAGGATGTTGGTGACCTCCCTCATCGCCGCACGGCTGCGAGTGCCGCCCTGAAGGTTGATGTACGCTACCATCGTAATGTTGTCGGACTGAACTCTGACCGCGCAGTAGGTGATGTGCCTGAAGTAGGGCGTTGTACACCGCCTTAGTTCGAGAATGTTTATGGGGAGAGCGGATTCGTGGATTGACCAGCGCCCCTGAAACCGATGTTCCAGGGTCACTGCCTCGCAGACTAGCGTCCGTGGTGAGGAGAGTCCAATCCCAGATGGGTCGACTGGAGCCACCAGAGCAGCGACGACCGTGCCTTTGGAGATAGCGTCACCCGCTGATGAAGGAACAGATGAGATCCTGACCACTAATTTAGAAGACACGGCTGAAACGGTCGAGAGTGGAAGCGACCGTACGGAAGAGCCTCGAACGCTGCTACCATCTTTCCCAGCAGGCGAATGCACAGATACACTGACACCCGACGGTGTTGAAGAACCAATCTTAACAGTGTCTGCAGAGACCGTATCTTGTCCTGCGGAAGGAAAACCCTCTGATGGACTGTGTCGAGAATCATTCCCAGAAACAACAGCCGTTGTGAGGGGCATAAGTGAGACTTCGGGAAATTCAGGATCCACCCGTGTCGAATCAGAAGGTCCTGTGTCATCCGGATATTCTGAAGTAACCGTTCTGCTGAGCTTGCTTTTATTAGCAGATCGTCCAGATAGGGAACAATTGTCACACCCTGCTTCCGAAGTAGGGCCATCATGACCGCCATGACCTTTGTGAACACTCTGGGAGCAGATTAGAGACCGAAAGGAAGGGCCTGGAACTGTAAATGAGCGTCCTGTATTGCGAACCGGAGAAAAGCCTGATGAGGAGGCCAAATGGGAAAATGTTAGTATGCATCCTTGATGTCTAAGGATGCCAGAAACTCGTTTTTTTCCAACCCCGCAATAACAGACTGGAGGGACTCCATCTTGAACTTGAATACCTTCAAATACGGATTGAGATCTTTCAAGTTCAGGATTGGTCTGACCGAGCCGTCCGGCTTCGGTACTAGAAACAGGCTTGAGTAATAGCCCTGTTTCCGATGATGCGAGGGAACAGGGATCACTACCCTTGCGGATAGAAGCTTCTGGACCGCTGCTTGTAAGGCAACTCCCCGGTTGTCGGAAACTGGCAAACCCGTGGGAAAAAACCGCTGGGGCGGTTGTTCCTGAAAAACGAGCTTGTAACCGCAAGTGATTAGATCCCGGACCCAAGCGTCTGGGCAGGACTGTATCCAGACCACCTTGAAATCCCACAGACGAGCTCCCACCCTGTGATCTCCCAGGTGGGAGGGAAGCCCGTCATGCGGTGGCAGTGGTAGAGGACTTAACGTCTGACTGGGCTGAGGCTGCGGAACCTCTACCCCTGCCGCCGCCTCTACCTCTATGGCCACGGAAGGTAGAAGCTCCACCCCTGGCCTGTCCTCGAAACCTGGAAGGGGCACGAAAGGTTCGAAAAGAGGGATCCCTATATGGCCTGCGAGCGGCTGGAGCAGCAGGTGGCCGTAGAGATCCGTAGAGATCCAGGCATCCAGATCCTTACCAAACAGAAACTCACCCGTAAAGGGCAACGCCTCTGCCGCCCTTTTGGATTCCGTATACGCCTGCCAATGCCGGAGCCATAGAGCTCTGCAGGCCGCAATTGCTAAAGCGGAAATTCTAGCTCCAAGAACACCTATGTCCTTGGACGCTTCGCAAAGATAAAGGGCTGATTCACGGATGTGTTCTGCCAACTCTATCAATTGATCCGCTGGTAATTCGTCACGAATTCCAGAGGACAAATGTTCCGCCCAAGCTTCTATCGCCTTATTGACTCAACAACCTACCTGCGCCGGGCGATGTAATACCCCTGCCGCAGAGTAAATATTCTTTAAGGTAGATTCCAACTTCCTATCTGACGCCTCCTTAAGTGAAGTTGCCCCCGGAACAGGCAGGACCGTCTTTTTGGACAGATGAGACACCGAAGGATCCACAATCGGAGAGGTCTCATAACGTGTTCTGCTATCTGCGGGAAAAGGATAGGAAGACAACAGTTTTCTTGATACCTGAAATTTTGCGTCTGGATGCCTCCAGGCTGTCGTTATGAGCGCATCCAGCTCCTCCGAAACTGGAAAGGTCACCGGCAGGTATTGGTTGGTGCCAAACCTTGAATGGCGTATGGTGTCCTCCGTCTCCTTCACCTGTAATACTGAGTGAATAGCAGTAATAAGAGCCTCTATACCCTGAGGTACTGGTTCAGAGTCCCCATATACCTGATCGTCCTCCGTATCCTGGATATCCACATCCTGTATATCCTGTACATCTACCCCCGCCTCATCTAATTGAGGCATATCATCGTCAAAGTCCTGCAACACAGAGGCTAGCAATCTCTTTTTTGAAGCCTGTTGAGGGGGGCTAAAGGACGGGGCTTGGGAAGGGATTACAGCCCTGGATAGTCCTTCCACTGACTTTGCCAATGAGACAGCCCATGCAGGTTCTGGCGCCGGTACCGGGACAAGCTGTCGGAACCGGGCCGCCTCCCTATCTTCCCGAGAGGCTTTAAGTTCCCCAGTCAGCAGGGACATAACCTCTGTGAGTTGTGTCGTCCATGTCGGGGCGCTCTGGGGTTCTGAGGAGGGCTGAGCCGATGGCTGTGACTCCTCACCTAAAACCTGACCCTGCTTTGTGTTGCCTTGGAGCCTTTACTGGCCATGGCAGCACCTACACTTGAGACCCTTCCCCCACAGGTAAAACAGCTATAGGCAGAATGGAAGGGGGGGGGGGGGGGGGCAGGGAAAAAACGCAGCCACAGCAGCCCGATCTGTCCTGCACGATACTCTGTGCAGTGACAGGCTGAAAGTAAGTTATATATTGTGCCTGCAGTGCCCCCCTTCCCCACTGTAACTGCTCACTGTCCTCGTGGCTTCCGTCCCGCGCTGCTGCTGTACGGAAATGGTCCCCAGCGCGCGCTACTTCCGGGCGCGCAGAGCGGGACTAAGCCCCGCCCCCCTCCTCAACGGCGCCAAATTCAAAGATGCTGTGCGCCCTTTTGCCGGATCCCCGTAGCGGCTCTGTGAGCCGCGCTGGCGGAGATCCGAGCAGGGAGGGGGGCGGGAGCGCTGCGCTGTGTCAGTCAGTCACCACCATCAAGTTAATAAACTTAATTCTATTCAAAACCCTCCTGCCACCCCGTCATCCCAACATTCTGGGGGGAAGAATGCACACACTCACCTTCTCAGTGGTGGAGGGTGGCCCCGACACACGGCGCACGCAGCGGTGTCCGGCCGCTGATACCGCTGCCGTGCTGCCGGAATCTTCTGCTGGAGGAGTGGCCCCGACATGCGCCGCACGCAGCGTTGTCCGGCCAGCTCAGGAGAGCTCAGTGTCTCCCTCAGCCGGGGCCCATCCCGAGCCGCACGCAGCTGCGATGGGACCCCGCCGGCAGCTCCCGTGGTGCAGACTGGCAGTGGCAGAGCTGCCAGTCTGTGTGTGTGTGTGTGTGTGTGTGAAAGAAAAATAAAATAATAAAGAAAAAAGAAAAAAATTCTTCAGCTAAACCCAAGTGACCAGCTCACCTCGGGCACTAAACTAAGACTGGCTTGGAGGGGAGATAGTAGGAGAGGAGCTAGCCACAGTGTTAGAGTTTTAAAGTGCCAGCTCCCAATTACTGCCTACTATTTCCCCATTGTAACTACGCTCCAGTGGCCCCTAGTGGATGAAGGAGAAATTCTGCTAATCTTTCGTTCGCAATTCTGCTAAGCTAAGATACACTCCCAGAGGGCGGCGGCCTAGCGTGTGCAATGCTGCTAAAATCAGCTAGCGAGCGAACAACTCGGAATGACCCCCAATGTGCGATGTATGTGTCTGAAACCTTTATCTGCAAAAAAGAATTAGGAAAATTTTGGAGTTTAAAAAATGATTCCTTAATACTTTCATGTTTTTATTAGTCTTCTAATCCTCTTCTCTGTACAGGTGTGAAGCCTCTGGGAGATCAGTGGGATAAACAAGCTGCTGAAACATTTCAGAAATCTGCTGTTGGAAAAAAACTGCAGGCGACCGCCGTTGGCCGCACTAAACAGACGTACCGCGTTGAGCTGGTCACATGCGATTCTGCTGCAGTTGTTGCTGATGTGCTTATTGCGGCGGGAGTTGCTGCGCGAGATGATAGTAAGATGGACAGCACCGCAATGGGAACAAATTTGTCCCAAGTACAGCAGAGGACAGATAAGGTTAATGACCTCCTCAAGTCTCCCATAGATCCCTTAATAACCCGGAATATGAAATTGCATTCCCCTGATTATTCTCTTGTGGAAAAGGTGGCTTTAGCTGAGGAGTCGCACCGCACTACCAGTATCAAGTCATCTGCAGAACCGAGTCCCACTAACTGCACTTTACCAGATGACCGTGAATTGTCCTCCAGTAAATCTACTTTATCGTTTCAAAGAGAATTGCTTTCTACTAAAGCAGCTCCGACATCATCTTCTAACTCGCCAGTTGTTTCTCCTCCAGTTTGTAGGAAATTACATTCCCTGTATTCAGCTGCTTCAGCTAACAGTGGTTTACGCGCACCTAGCTCTACTTTGTCAAACAGGCAATCTCTCGTTGCTTCTCCACCACTTCCTAGAGATCCTTCATTTGATAGATCTACACCATTAAGCCCTGGAGTGTTGCGTTCCCCCATATCGTCTCCACCAGTCCTCAAAGAATTGCGCTTCCCAAAAGCTCCTACATCACTTCCCAGAGAACTATACACGGCTAAATGTAGCCTATCAACTTCTACTAATTCTACCTCATCGACTGAAAAAGAATTGCCCTCATATAAGTCTTTGCCAGCAAAAGAAGATGTACCCTCAGTAGCTGGAGAGACGGTCAGCTTTAGTGATTCCGCAAAGAAGCCATCTGATGCCCTGGGCTCGTCAGGTAAGCTGATCAATGCCATTGGTGTAAGACGTTTACGCCTACTGAGCTCCGCTAACTAGTCATTGACACATGCAGTCGTATTCTAGACTTAACATTTAATTTGTCTTGTTCTAAACAGGTCCAGGCATATAGCTGATTTATTTGATGGTTTCTACATACGGTATTTGTCCCATGTTCGTAAACTAGTCCCAATGCCTTTAAAGTTTTAATGAAGTGTTAACTACAGTACAGTAGTGCACAGACTATCCCACTAATTACCCCATCCAAATGGATGACTTTCATTTGGTTCTAATTAATCCTTCGAAACCCACAGTGACTGGAGTAATCTCTTTACACTAAGGCCTTTTCTCTGGCTCCTCTGTTGTGTTCACTACAGTTTAAATATACACATATATGGATAGTTGGACTTTCTGGTTGGTGTGTTGGCACAAACTTATTTTGTAAGGGTCCACAGGGAAGACTTTGGGTTGTTGGTGGTTGGATAGGACCGGGCACCAAACAAAGCTTTTAGAGCTCCCAGGATGCTCCAGTCCTCCCCGCCGCCAGCCTAGGCTATCCGTTTTGAGTTTCGTTTTGGTGCTGGCAGGAGCCGGATGCACCTATTAACAGTGGGCAGCTCCAAGCTCTTACTTTGTTTTTGTTTTTTTATTAATTTTACTTCATTAGAGAAAGCAGTGCTAGGCAGTCCTAAGGACGCCCGCGCGGCTGCTCCTTCAACTCCCTGCTAGCGCCGCAACAGCAGTAACTGGTCTTGTAATTCCACCGGGCACCACAGAGCCCTGGTAGCCAGCTCCCTCAGGATCTCAGACTGCAGCCGTAGCTCAGGGGGACAGGTAAGGCGGGTCTCTGCAGGGATTTGCGTCTTTTGTGCAGTCTCACCTCCGGTCTTGGAGGCTGACAAGAGGTGCTGATGTGGGCCGCTGTACTTCGGGATCCCATTAGTCCACCAGGGCAATTATAATACTGGCGTTTGTAGAGGCCACATGGAGCATAACGTCAGCCTAGGGGAGGTCCGCTCTCTCCCGTCGGCCCCTCCCCCAGCTCAGGGCGTTATTCCATAGCGGCTTCCCTCCTCTGAGCTGCTCCACCGAGACGCTTTGTGGCCTTTAACAATAGAGCTTCAGCTGCAGGTCTCCGGGAACGCTGGGTCCAGTCTCCCTGTATACCTCTCCAAAGGGCCAGGTTATACAACGCTGAATCCTACCACTGCGGTCTGAGTAGTTGATTTTAGTGCCCATTGCAGTTGTATATTAATTCTGCATTGTATGTGACTTGTGCTAGCTTTGCTGTCTGACTTCTCTGTTAGCTTTTACCTATCCCTAGTCTTCTTATAACCCTAAGAAACAGGTGTTTAGGAGTTCACTGTACTCCACATTTACAAGTATTTGTGTAGGTTGTCACATTGCTATACATGCTGCACACTGATTATTGTATTATAGTGTGCTATGTCTAACAACAGTGCTGCTATGTCTAACAAGCTCAAGGGTAACCAGGAGGATGCTGATCTCATGCAAGTCCTGTTCAGTGGGATTTTCCGCTCAGGACATTGTACAAGATGCTCTGTGTGCAACTTGCTATATTCCACCTAACCAGTCGGCCCCGCCGGCCCCTGCTCAGGACCCCTGACACTGGTTTTGGCCCTGACTCAGGTTCTGGCACAAATAGCGGATCGCTTAGCAGCTTCACTTTGCCTCCCTCTATGGGGGTTCCCACAGCAGTTACATCCTGCTTTGCCAGTCCTCTCTATGCTGTACTCTCTCATTCAGTCCAGAAGCTGGCTCACACTTCTGTCGCCTTTCAGCAAATGTTACAGGGTGACAGACCCTTAGCCACCATAGCACATAGACGTACAGTACCATCCTCAGAGTCTGCACAGCTTTCAGATTCTGACATATCATCTGGGGACACAGATGAGGCAGATGTCTCTCTCCCTGAGTCCCATTCAGGGCAGGAGGAGTGTATTTCTAATGTGGGTGTACCCGCCCTAGTGCGGGCAGTCAGGTCTATTTTGAAGATAGAAGAGGATTAGCCAGCTCCTAAAACAAAAACGCCTCTATTTAAACGCCAAAAGGAGGTAAAAGATTAATTTCCTCAGTCAGATCAGCTCACTCACTTCATGTGTGAAGCATGGAATACCCCTAGTAAGAAGTTTCAGATACCTTAAAGCTTAGCTTCTATTTCTCTAACGTCCTAGGGGATACTGGGATGGTCTTAGTACCATGGGATATAGATCGGGTCCATAGGAGCCTGGCACTATAAAAATACTTCAGAGTGTGCTGGCTCCTCCCCTCTTATGCCCCTCCTGCAGACTCCGTTTAGAAAAATGTGCCCAAGGAGCCGGGTGCATTCTCTGGCGCTCCAGAGAGTTTTCTTCAAAACTTTATTTTAGTTTATTTTCAGGCAGCGCTGGCTGGCATCAGTCTGCCTGCGTCGTGGGACTTAGAGGGGGGACCGGACCAACCTCTTACAGGGTTAATGGCCCGGATCCCCACTGACAGGACAAAGCTCCTGAGGTGTTGTTTCGCTTGCCCCCAGGGTGTGCGTGCACGCCTACAGCATGCTGCCACCCCTAACAGAGCTGAAGACGCTGGTGTGGTGAGTACTGAATCGGGGTCCCAGTTAGCGGGTCCCCGGTTCACATGGCAGCATAAGGGCGCAGCAGGCACTCGGCGCTGCGGTGCCTGCTGCATATACCCACACTGGCACTGACACAGCAAAGGGGTTTTAACCCCGTTTTCTGTAACTTAGAGTTGCCAGTATAATAATGTACAAGGACCGCGTGCCATTACGGCTGCGGGGCTTCCCTGAGAGCGGGACCAGTGTCCCAGAGGCGCCATTTCCTGCTGCATCACACTACAGGCTGCATGCAGGGAAGGACCCTCAAAACCCCTTATGCTGGTACCAGGGGGGGGTTTAGAAGGGGGGGAGCAATATATTTTCTGTAAAAACTAAGGTTCTAGTTATCTAAGGTTCTAGTTTCTGCTTTGGCTGATTGAGGCAGGAGTGTGCTGGTTTATCTGCTTCTCTGTTTCTCTCCATCCAGGCTGTAAACTGGGTTACTGTGTATATTTCACTGCTCGTGTGTGTGTGTGTGTGTGTGTATGTGTGTGTGTGTGTGTGTGTGTGTGTGTTCTGCTGTATAAACATGTCTGGCAAGAAAGTTATGTCAGTCCTGTAGCACAAAGTTTTCCCCCACCCCAGGGGGGTCTCTGTTATGTACTCAGTGCCGTCTCCCTTCACGGGGAAGCAGCACACAGGAACCAGAATGGCTGTATTTAATTAAAGGGATGATGTCTTACATATCCTCTGATCTGGCTACTGCCAGGCAGGAAAGACAAGTGTTTAAAAAATCTGTGGATGATTTTCTGGTTCAGACTTCTGATCTCAGACCTGCCTCTCAACACCCTATGATGGTTTCTCAGAAACGCACATTGCCCCTTGTGCTCCAGTCTGATAATATTGTTTACGCCAGGCTGCTTTAGCAGGGCGCCGCGCCCTGTCCGATTTTATTAAGGCAAAATCCGCCCTGCCCTTTCTGCGGCGCCCTGCTTAACAGCCTGCCCGCTTCCTGCTCTCCCAGCGTGTATAGATGCCATGCGCACAGCATCCATTCACGCTACGGGAGAGCGCTTGGGGGAAGCCCAGCACCTCCGTAGGTGCTAGGCACGCCCCCTTTAGTGACGCCGCCCACGCCCCCTTTAGTGACGCCGCCCACGTCCCTTTTAGTGACGCCGCCCTCGCCCCCTTTAGTGATGCCGCCGCCCGCCCACTCCCCCTTTAGTGACGCTGCCCGCCCACGCCCCCTTTAGTGACGCTGCCGCCCGCCCATGCCCCCTTTAGTGACGCCGCCGCCCGCCCACGCCCCCTTTAGTGACGCCGTCGCCCGCCCACGCCCCCTTTAGAGACGCCGCCGCCCGCCCACGTCCTTTTTAGAGACGCCGCCCGCCCACGCCCCCTTTAGTGACGACGCCGCCCGCCCACGCCCCCTTTAGTGACGCCACCGCCCGCCCACGCCCCCTTTAGTGACTCCACCGCCCGCCCACGCCCCCTTTAGTGACGCCACCGCCCGCCCACGCCCCCTTAAGTGACGCCGTCAGACGCGTGCACAAGTGCCCCCACAGACTGGCACCCTGCCCTCAAAAATTCCTAGGGTGAACACTATGATAATGAGATGCCAGATTTTGAGTAAGGGGAAGTAGAGATAAAGAAGACAGTACTCTGTCTCAGGGTGTGGAAGCACTTATCTATTCTATTAGGGAGGTCCTAAACATCCCTGATAAAGAGGCAGAACCTGATGAGGGCTTGTTTTTTATTGTAAAACAAAAGTCGACTGCCACCTTTCCTGTCTAAGGAATTAAACACTTTTTAAAGACACGTGGGTTAATCCTGACTAAGAAGTTTCAAACTCTTAAGCAGTTGCTAACCTTCCCTTCCTCCCCTGAGGATAGGAAGGTGTGGGAGAATCCTCCAGCTGTGGATACCTCCGTGTCCATGCTGTCACGTAAAATTGTACTTCCTGCACCTGGTGCTATCTCCTTAAAAGACCCTGTTCATCGTAAGATTGAGACTACACTCAAATCCATTTACACTGCAGTGGGAGTCACACAAAGACCCACCATTGCTTGTGGTTGGATCTCCTAGGGCCATTATTAAATGGTCTGCTAATGTGATAGAGGGTTTTGACACTATGGCTCAGGATAAACTTCTGACGCTCCTACAACATATTCAGGATTCTGCTAACTTCATGAGTGAGGCAATCAAGGGAGATTGGCCTAATCAATTCATGCACCACGACTATGGCTGTGTCGGCCAGCAGGGCGCTATGGCTGCAACAGTGGACAGCGGATGCCGAGTCCAAAAGGGTCGTGGAAAATCTTCCCTTCACGGGGGAGGCTCTGTTTGGTGAGGAACTAAACAAGTGGATTTCACAAGCAATGGCTGGTAAGTCCACCTATCTGCCGTCTGCGGCTCCTCCGGCTAGACGGGCTTACCCCGGCCCCTCTCTACAGTCCTTTTGTGTGGCCCAATTCAGAGGCAGGGCCAGGGGTGCCTCAAATGAAGCTAGAAGAAATTGAGGTAAACCTTGCAGACCAGCGGCTGCTGGGCCACTGGAGCAGAATTCAGGTTCTTCCTCAACGAAGCCCTCCGCGTGACGGTTGGCCCCAGCTGCAGGGGGACTTTTAGGTGGGTGCTCGACTTCAATATTTCCAACAGGTTTGGTCGGAGGCTTGTCGGGATCCTTGGGTGAGAGACCTAATCTCACAAAGATACCTGTTAGAGTTTCAAACACTCCCTCCGGGGTCGGGCTTACCAGTTTAACCTGTGGCAAGAGTTACCTTGCAGGACGCCATACACAAACTTCTGTTAACGCAGGTTATTGTCCCAGTCCCTCCTCTACTTCGAAACAAAGGATTTTATTCAAGCCTGTTCGTGGTACCGAAGCTGGACGGTTCGGTACGACTGATCTTGAACCTCAAATCTCTGAACCCGTACCTATGCATGTTCAAGTTCAAAATCGAATCTCTGAGAGCGGTGTTCTCCGGCCAAGAGGAAGGGGAGTTCCTGGTATCCCTGGATATCAAGGATGCGTACCTTCACATCCCGATCTGGCTGCCTCATCAGGCTTACCTCAGATTTGTGCTGCAGGACAGCCACTTCCAGTTCCGTTGCCTTGCCTTTTGGTCTCTCCACCGAGAGTGTTCACGAAGGTTATGGTGGAGATGATGTTGCAACTCTGCGTGTTGGGGGTGAACGTCGTCCCGTACTTGGACGATCTCCTCAAAAAAGTTGTGTCCAGGGCTTGGTTGTTGGAAAGCATCAACCCGACTACGCGACTTCTCAAAAGTCACGGGTGGATTCTCAATCTACAAAAATCACACCTGGAACCTCCGCAGAGACTACAGTTCCTGGGGATGATACGTGACACGGTGTCTCAGAAAGTGTTCCTTCCTATGGACAAAGCCTTGACAATCCAGTCTATGGTCCGCTCCGTTCTGAAACAACACAAGATCTCTGTGCATCATTGCATCCGCCTACTAGGCAAGATGGTGGCCTCCTACGGGGCTATTCAATACGGAAGATACCATGCCCATCCGTTCCAGCTAGACCTGCTGGACAAGTGGTCAGGGTCATATCTCCACATGCACCAGAGGATATCCCTTTCCCCAAAGGCAAGGATTTCCCTTCTATGGTGGTTACAGATCTCCCACCTAGTGGAGGCCCAACGGTTCGGAATTCAGTGATGGATTCTGTTGACAACGGATGCGAGCCTCTGCGGTTGGGGGGCAGTTATGCAAGGGGTTCAGTTTCAGGGAAGGTGGTCGCCCAAAGAGGCTTCTCTTCCAATAAACATTCTTGAACTCCGGGTGATTTACAATGCCCTTCTGCAAACCTCTTACCTCCTTCAATATCAGGCCATACAGGTCCAGTCGGACAACACCACGGTGGTGGCGTACATAAACCGACAGGGAGGAACAAGAAGCAGTGCCGCAATGCGATAAGTGTCCAGGATACTCCTCTGGGTGGAACGCAACGACAGGGCCATGTCGTCCAAATTCATACCGGGAGTGGACAATTGGGAAGCGGACTTCCTCAGTAGACATGATCACCTGCAGGTGTTTCAACAGTGGGGCTGCCCGCTGATCGACATGATGGCTTCTCGCCTCAACAAGAAGCTACGTCGTTACTGCTCCAGAACGAGGGATCCAAAGGCTGCAGCGGTGGACGCTCTGACGGCGCTGTGGGTTTACCAGTTTGTCTATCTGTTTCCTCCACTTCCTCTCAAAGACTAAAACTGGAAAGCGTTCAAGCAATTTTCATTGCCCCGTATTGGCCTCCCAGGGCTTGGTATGCGGACCTCCTGGCCATGTCCCTCGAGGAGCCCTGGCCTCTGCCGCTTCAAGAAGATATTTTTCAGCAAGGGCCGTTCGTCTATCCAGACTTACCGCTGCTTCGTTTGACGGCATGGAGGTTTAGCCAGGAAAGGGCTTCCCGCCAAGGTTATCTCGACTATGGTCCAGGCCAGGAAGGTGGTAACATCTAAACATTACCACCGCATACAGTATGGAAGAAATATGTTTCTTGGTGTGAGGGTCAACAGTATTCTACTGTAGATTTTCATCTTGGCCAGTTCTTACTCTTCCTGCAGGCAGGTTTGGATATATGCCTACGTTTAGGCTCCATTAAAGTTCAGGTCTCGGCCTGGTCTATCTTCTTCCAACGGCAGTTGGCTGTGATCCCAGAAGTCCAGACGTTTTTGAAGGATGACCTTCGTATTAAACCGCCCTTTGTGCCTCCCACTGCTCCGTGGGATCTCAATTTGGTCCTGACCTTTCTCCAATCTGATTAGTTTGAACCATTACATAGGGTGGACATGAAGTATTTGACTTGGAAGACGGTCGTGTTATTGGCCTTGGCCTCTGCAAAGCGTGTATTGGAATTGTGGGCCTTATCCTGTAAGAGCCCTTATCTGGTGTTCCACGA
This sequence comes from Pseudophryne corroboree, assembly GCF_028390025.1. Classification (NCBI taxonomy): domain Eukaryota; kingdom Metazoa; phylum Chordata; class Amphibia; order Anura; family Myobatrachidae; genus Pseudophryne; species Pseudophryne corroboree. The sequence goes on along the minus strand of NC_086446.1, from coordinate 776,765,499 downwards.
GGATAGAGCAGAGCTCAGGATTCGGCCACAGTTTTTGCCTAAGGTGGTGTCGGCATTTCACATCAATCAGCCGATAGTGGTTCCCATGGATTCTGACACGTCAGTGACGCCAAAGTCCCTGGACGTGGTTCGGACTTTGAAGATTTATGTCAAGAGGACGGCTCGTCACAGGAAATCTGACTCGCTTTTTGTTCTCTATGACGCTACCAAAATTGAATGCCCTGCTTCGAAACAGTCCATTGTTCGTTGGATCCGTCTGACTGGGATCCGGTCTGAAGATCGACAGTATCTAGGTCGACCACTATAGGTCGACAGTCACTAGGTCGACATGGATGGAAGGTCGACAGGGTTTCTAGGTCGACATGTGCTAGGTCGGCAGGTCTAAAGGTCGACATGAGTTTTTCACATTTTTTTTTTCTTTTTTTGAATTTTTTCATACTTAACAATCCACGTGGACTACGATTGGAACGGTAATCTGTGCCGAGCGAAGCGGTAGCGGAGCGAAGGCACCATGCCCGAAGCATGGCGAGCGAACGCGGTGCACTAATTTGGGATCCCGGTCACTCTACGAAGAAAACACCCCAAAAAATAAAAAAAATCCTCATGTCGACCTTTAGACCTGTCGACCTAGCACATGTCGACCTAGAAACCCTGTCGACCTTCCATCCATGTCGACCTATTGACTGTCGACCTATAGTGGTCGACCTAGATACTGTCGATTTGATGAACCACACCCCGTCTGACTATGCAACAGGCTTACTCTTCAGCAGCCTTGCCACTGCCGAGATATGTTCAGGCTCACTCCACACGGTTGGTGGGTTCTTCATGGGCGGCTGCTTGAGGTGACTCGGCTTTACAGTTGTGCCGAGCAGCTACTTGGTCTGGTTTGAACACGTTTGTAAAGTTTTACAAGTTTGATACCTAGGCTAAAGAGGACCTTCAGTTTGATCACTCGGTTTTGCAGGGGTCTCGGCACTCTCCCACCCTGTCTGGGAGCTTTGGGACTTCTCCATGGTACTAAGACCATCCCAGTATACCATAGGACGTTTAAATAAATAGGAATTAAATACCTACCGATAATTCCTTTTTTCGTAGTTTGTAGGGGATACTGGGTGCCCGCCTCTGTGCTTCGTTTGTTTTCCTGCAAGGATTGTTCCTGTATTTCTTGGTTGAGTCTGCTGTTGCTGTCCCTTGTTTTGGGTTGTGGTTAGCATGGCTATCCTCTTGTGTTGTGTGTTGGTTCGGTTCTCACCACTTTTCTTGTCTATTTTCTTTCTCTCACAGTATGTCCAACTCCTCGGGCACAGTTTTCTTAGACTGAGTCTGCAGGAGGGGCATAGAGGGAAGGAACCAGCACACTGATGAATTTTTTAAGTGCCGGGCTCCTATGGACCACATCTATACCCCATGGTACTAAGACCATCCCAGTATCCCCTACGGACTACGAGAAAAGGAATTGGTATTAAATTCCTGCTTTACCCTTTCCCATGTGGTGATTGTGCGACGTTGGAGGTTCCCCCTACAGTGGACTCCCACGTGGTGCACCTGGTTAAAAGCTCTACTTTGCCTATGCCGTCGGCATCTTCACTGATGGAGACTACAGATAGGTTGATGGTCGTCTTAAATCTGTCTATTCCCTTACAGGAGCTATTAAATGGCCCACTGTGGCTGCTATTTCGGGTGGCTAAGGCCATTGAGGCCTGGGAAGAGGCTCTGGAAGAAAGTCTTTCCTTATGTTACCCGGGACAAGCTGTCCCACATCCTGCGTATTAGGGAGGCAGCCTCCTACTTAGGTGAAGCTGCTTTGGATACTGGTTTCCTAGCTTCCAAGGCGTTAGCTACCGCAGTGTTAGTCCACCGCATCACCTGGCTGCGCTCATGGAATGCTGACACTGACTCCAAAAAGGCCCTCGAATCACTGCCTTACACTGGGGAGTTCCTGTTTTGTGGAGAGTTAGACAAAATTGTGGGTACTCTGGCAGCCTCCAAAACTGCTTTCCTGCCCTCAGCATCTATCCCGGAGCCTCGGACATCTTCCCCTCGGTCCTTTTGCCCCCTAGGGAAAGCTAAAGGAAAGTCCTTCCCTCGGCAGTCGACTTCCACGAAGGCCTCCAAGCCCGAGTTAAACAGGCTTGGGCTACCAGACGTCCAGCCACCAAGTCAGCCTGACGGGGTGGGCCTCCTCCTGGGGGATCCCAGGGTGGGAGGCTGACTGCTTCAGTTCGCACAGTCCTGGCGTCAGACCACCACAGATGCTTGGGTGCAAGAAGTGTTCTCTCACGGCAGACCCGAGCAAATCCCTGGTCCTTCAGAAGGCCATTCGGTCTCTGCTTTACTCAGGGGTGGTAATCCTTGTCCCTTCAAAACAACGGGGGAGGGGTTTTTATACTCTACCCGTTTTCTTGGTTCAGAGACCCAATGGGTCTCATCGACCTATCTTCAATCTCAAGTCACTGAAAAGTTTACCCAAATGCCCAAGTTTCGTATGGAAACCCTTTGCTCCATTGTCCTGGCACTAGAGCCTGGGGACTTTATGGTGTCTCTGGACATTCAGGATACCTACCTACATGTGCCTAAAGTGCCTTCTCATCAACAGTTTCTCCAGTGTGCTGTACTCCAGCAACATTTCCAATTTTGGGCACTGCCTTTTGGACTTTCTACAGCTCCTCGGGTCGTTAACAAAATCATTGCTGTTATGGCGACCCAACTTGGTTGTCAGGGGGTCAGAAAACTCCCATAACTAGATGACCTGCTGATTCTGGCACACTCTCCGGAGGTCCTTCACCGCTATCTTCAGCTGACCCATTGCCTTCCTACAAACACACGGCTGGCTAATCCACTGGAAAAATTCCTCCCTGACTCCCGGTCAGGGGTTCTACGGGCATTCAGGGTCCTCCGTTTGAACCTCTGGTATCAGTGGACCGTTTGAACCTCTGGTATCTGTGGACCTCAGATGGCTGATAGCAAAGATCTTTTTCCTTTTGGCTATTGCATCGGCCAGATAGGTGTCAGATTTAGGGGCTCTCTCCTTGTCTGATCTTTCCTTGGGACAGGGTGGTTCTTTGAACTCGACCTGGCTAATTTCCCAAGGTTGTGTACAGTTTCCACCTCCACAAAGATATCGTGGTGCTGGCTTCCCACTCTCGAACCTCTACTCGGGAGAGACCTCCATGGATGTGGTCCGTTCCCTCTGAATCTCTGTGACTCGTACCAGTTCCATACGGAAATCAGATTTCCTCTTTGTACCCTGTGGATTTCACGAGGAGCTGACTTGCTGACACAGACTTGGGCCAGATGGCTCCGCATGACTATCTCACAGGTCTTCACGCAAGCTGGCCTTCCTGTGCCGGCTACAGTCTCTGCTCATTCTACTTTCTCTGCGGGTCTTTCGTGGGTAGTCCTCTGTGACGCATCTGCAGAACACCTCTGCAGGGCTGCCCTGTAGTCTTCTGTCCGCACCTTTCTCAGGTTTTATGCCTTTGATACCTTTGCCTCTCAGGATGCTTCATTTGGATGCTGGATTCTTTTATCCGCTCAGGAGCGTCCCCTCCCTTGAACAACTGGTATCCCCAAGGTATTCTCTGTGGACCCCTGAAGAAGAAAAGTAGAGTTATGGTAGTCTTACCTTTTTGTTTACTCTATATCTTCCATAGGGTCCACAGGATGCCCACCCTGACGCACCTAACTTCTATGGGTTTCTTTTCTTGGTTACTGGTTCTCTTATCTTGTACGTGATAGTGTGTTCTTATGTGTACCAAATCTTCCTTCTTTCCTATCATACTTCTGCATTGGGCTAGTTAACAATACTGAAGAGCCTGGGCTATGGGCGGGGTATAGGGGAGAAGGACCAGTGCATTTTAGGAGCTGTAAAAGCTTAACGGTTTGGTGCCCAATCCTTTCCACCACTTAAACCCCAAGGTATTACCTGTGGACCCTACGGACATGGAAAAATAGTTAACAAAGGTAAGACCACTATAACTCTCCCTTTTTTCTAAAAGTGAATTGGTTTAATCCCGAGTTGGCGGCCTTCCAATTTTCAGCAAATACGTATTGGGCGCGATGTATCCATTCTTCTTTTATGTTCATTGTCGAAGCTATGATTGTTGTCATTGTAAGTGTCAACTTTATGGCTGCATCCCTTATTTTTGTGTTGTATTTTAAAGAACAAAATATCTCAGACAATTCTGTTGAAATAAATGAATTAGAAATATTCAGGTTCTGCCACATACTCTCTAATGGTAATGAGTTGTGCAAACCCTGTGTGAGTTGCTTGGAAAGTCTTCGTCTATAGCAAATTAGTGATCATTGTTTGAAATTCCTGATTTGATCTACACAAAACACACACACGTGTCTCTTCCTGTCTGCCGGTATTAGAGACCAAACGTACAGTAGCCGTCGTCTTGTGTGTGCAGTGGTTTGGTATTTGCATCACTGAGCCGCCGTCTGTGTTTGGGTAGGAGCCTGCGCTGCACGAGGATGGCAATCAGTGGATTTACCGGTAAATGAGGCGTTGCCGGCTTGTGTACTCAGCGTGATCAGTCCAGACCTGCTCTACGTGTTCCCGAAGGAAAACCGAGGTGAGACACATTTACCTCCAAAATAATGTCTGCCCCTCCCGTGTGTATGGTCACAGCAGTCTTTTGGGAGATGATAGTTTAAGGAGAGATTATTATTATTATTATTATTATTATTATTATTACATTTTATTTATAGGGCGCCACAAGTGTTTCGCAGCGCCGTACAAAGGACAGTACAGGGAGACAAAACTTAGCATAACAGTAAATAAATAACAAAAATGGAGTGCAGGTAACAAAGAGCAACACAATTCTCAAAACATAATACAGCTTAGATGCAAGTAGCGAAGGAGTAATCATTGTACTACTTGGGGCTGGCGGCCATAAATAGAGATGAGCCTTAACCAGCAGGACAGAAAGCAGGTAAAGATGGTCGCTGAGTGAAATGTGTCAAGAAGAGGGTTTAGACAAGAGGAAAGAGGGCCCTGCTCTGAAGAGCTAACAATCTAGTGGGGAGGGGCAACAGACAGATGACATGAGGTGCAAGCAGGTAGAAGCCTGATGGTGGTATGCGAGCAAAGCAGAGATGTCCAAGGCATGGGGCAGGGGGATGGAGGAGCAGCCTAAGGACTAGGTTATGCATTGGAGGGGTACGCTTTGATGAATAGGTGGGTTTTCAATGCCCGTTTGAAGCTTTGCAAGGTCGGGGAGAGTCTAATGGAGCGGGGGAGCGCATTCCACTGAAGGGGTGCAGCACGGGCAAAATCCTGAACTCGTGCATGGGAAGCAGTGACCAAGGCAGAGGAGAGGCGACGGTCATCAGCCGACCGTAGTGGGCGGGAGGGAGTATGAAGGGAGAGGAGGTTGGAGATGTAGGGAGCAGTGGAATTAGAGATGGCCTTGTATGTGAGGGTGAGGAGTTTGAAGAGGATTCTGTAGGGGAATGGGAGCTAGTGTAGATTTTGTTGAAGGGGAGTGGCAGAAGTGGAGCGGCGGGAGAGGAAGATGAGCCTAGCTGCAGAGTTGAGGACAGATTGGAGGGGAGCGATGTGGGAGCAAGTGAGGCCAGTGAGGAGCACATTGCAGTAGTCAAGTCGTGAGATGACCAGTGAGTGGATGATAAGTTTAGTTGCACTCTGGGAGAGAAATGGCCTGATGCGAGCAATGTTGCGTAGCTGGAACCGACAAGATTGCGCCAGAGCTTGGATGTAGGGTGCAAAGGAGAGGGAGGAGTCAAGAGTGACGCCCAGGCAGCGGAGTTGGGGAACGGGGGAGATGATAGTGTTGTCAACAGTGATAGAGATGTTTGTAGGGGGTGTTGCTCTGGCTGGGGGAAAGATAATAAGTTCAGTTTTATCCATGTTGAGATGTATCAAGCTTTGGAGAGAGAAAGTGAAGTAGTTGCCCAAACCATCAGCGTCTGTCATTTCAAAGACTGGGGTAGATAAATGACAGAAGCGGATTGCTTGGCTTGGCCATCGTCTTTATCTCTGCCCAAGGCGTGATATATTTGTCCCTTAGTCTTATTTGTTTTGTCATCCCCTGTTTGTGTGTGGGAATGTTCGGTCTACCTTCAGATATGTTCTAAAGTTTCATTTGTTGTGTCTGTTCTAACAGTGGACGTGGGAAAGCTCCAGCAGGTGATGGTGGATATATATAATTATTGCAGTGCTGAGACAGGCCAGCATGGCTACAGGCCAGAGGTCGGAGACGCCTGTTGTGCCAAGTTCACAGGTCAGTGATGGAACGAGTTTGTTTCGGCTCAGCGGAGGCGAGGACAGGAAGGGAGAGAAACAGTTACCTGACTACCTCTGTGTTATCTGCATGTGTTCTGTACGTACTCTGAGGGTACTTACTGCACAAAGGCAGCGTGTATATGCATTGTATCAGCTAATTGTCACCGGTACTTTTACTGACTTAAGAAACCTGTAAGATTTGCCATCATCACATGACAAACTATAGGGTATCCCAGATGTGCAATGTCTTCTAGACTTGCAATACCTGCTTTTTTGGGATGAACAGTTCCCATGTTGAAAATAAAGGATATGGGATATCCCATTGTTGCAACTCCGTTAGTTTAGACTGGGGACTAGGACCATTCTTATACCAGTGATGGGGAACTTGGGATCTCCAGCTGTTGCTGAACTACACATTGCAGCATGCCCTGCAACAGTTTTAGCATAGCCAAGTAGCAAAACTAGCAGGGCATGCTGGTATGTGTAGTACAACAACAGCTGGAGTACTAAGGTTCCCCAGCACTGTCCTATACTGTTAGCTGACAGCTGAGGAGCGATCAGGTCTGAATTGGGCCTTATATTCAACCCATAGGAGCCACAGCGGAAAACCCTACTCTGCATTATAATCTTTCATTACTAGTACTGCTTCTCTGGTCTGTTTCCATTGCCCCACTTATACCCCTTTCACATCGCACAAATAACCCGGTATCGACACGGCATATTGCCGTGTCGACACGGGTCAGTGTGCGATGTGAAAGCACTCTGCCGGAATTAGCGGGTCGCCTGACCCGGTAATTCAACCCGGTATAAAAGAAGGATTATACCCGGGCTGAATACCGGGTCAGGTGCAGTGTGAATGGGAGCCGCGTCGATGCGACACGGTTCCCATTCACAGCATAGGGAGAGGCGGCGCAGGAGATGAGCTCATCTCCCAGCGCTGCCTCTACCCCCGCCCCTGCTGCTGCTGCGCCCCCCCCCCCCCCCCCGTTTCTTTTACCGGGTGGGATCCGGCATTTGCGATCTGAATGCGGTATTAGAGGCAGACTCTGGTCTTTCACTCTGTTACTGCCACTGCTGTCAGTGCATCTTACTCCTGTCTCACCCCTGGATGCTCTACACCAGTTACAGAGTGTACAGGATAGATTTCAGAGCATCCTTCCTGGTGATTCTTTTCTCCCCACATTACTCAAGAGTTGGGTCTCAGGAAAGCCGGATGGTCCATTGTCCATTTCAGGCTCTCGCTTTCTGCTTCTCCTCATCCCAGGGTTGTTATGATAGTTGTCAACATGATTAGGCTTCTAGAACCAATGATTCTGAACCAGGAGAGTCTTTCTGAATCGGTGATCTAGACAATGCTGCCCTGTGAGTACCCTCAGTGTTCTGAACCTCTTCTGAGACGGGAGTTTGTCAAAAAAACACACAAAAAGGATGGCTCGGGTCCAATAGAGCTCATGAATGGTTGTCAACTGCACTCCAATGATTTATAGTTGGGTGGGGTGTGTCCAAACTCAATTCTAAATTGCAGTGTAATAATAAAGCTGCCCAGCATGCAAAAGCACCCAGTATTTCTCTGGCCGGGTCCACCGGATTATCCACGGGATAACATTGGGATATTGTCGAGCGACAGCGAAAATGGCACCAACACGGTCACAAGCTTTCTGGCCTCCCAGGATGCATTGGGGCCTCCACTATATAGTCCCGCCCACTGACTCAGTCAGATCAGTTTTTTGCTTGGTGCAGCAGGAAGCCGCATGGTCACAGGGCTGCTGTGAGAGCAGCCTCAAGCTTTATTATTTTATTTTTATAGACTTACTATATTGTTTTTTTTGAGCGACTTATCTTAACAGCGTCTTAAACGCATTCTAGAAAGAGTCGCTCCAACAACTCCCCACCGGGTTGCAACAACGCTTACCTTCGGGTATCAGTGCTTTCTCGACGGGCGTCTGTGTCGGATATTCTAGCAGGTCCAGCAGACGTAACCAGGCTGTGGCCGGAGCATGGGGAGACGGTGAGTCTATGGACTTCCTCTTACTAGAGGGGTCAGGACACAGCTACACTGATTTGGTGGAGACTACAAACAGTGTGTTGATGCGCCGAACATCTAGAGTGCGACAGCGCTACGCTCCGGGGGTCATAGGCGCCAGGACTAGGTAGAGGCCGCGATCCTGGGAGTTTAAGTCAACAGGGGGATTCAGACGCTCTCCTGGCCGTCCCTCCTCCGAGTTCATGGCCAGTTCCCGCGTGTTGCTCGTTTCATGAACTAAATGACCTCATTTCCGGCTCAGATGCTACCACGAGGGTACTCGGTCGCAGCTTAGACGCTGCGGTTGTGTACACTGGAGATAAACCCGCCCAGACCGAGTCGCAGGCCTTAGCGTCTGCATACACGTGGAAGTCGCTCAGCGTCCGTGTCCGTTGGTGAGCGTCCGTGTCCATTATCAGTTATCAAGAGCGGCAGTGTACACCAGTAGCGTCTGAATCCACTCAGCGTCTTCCGAGCGTATTTGCTTGGATATGGAAGTGTGGTGAGTCTCCCTGTATCCCGCTCTCCGGAGGCAGGGTATACAGTACTAAAAATTCTCTCTACTTTTTAGTATGTATTGTTAATTTTTAGTACCTATTGCATATGAGACCTGTATATTACTGTGTTTTCTGCATGCTATGTTGAAAAAAAGAACCAGTTTAAAACAGAAGTACAATTTTCCTACTTATGTATAAGTTGTTATGGACGTTGTATTCTCATATGGCAATGTCTAATACCTTAACATGTGACTGACTGCTAGTATGTGTGCTGACTTTTCTGTGTAATTTCAGTCCTGTTCTGACCCTCAAATCAGGTGCACTGTGGTCAGATTGATCTCACCTCTATATACTGACATATAGGGTGATTTTCAGTCACAAATTGTGTAGTCAATAACAGGTTAATACCATGTCTGTGAGCGGCAAAAGTGATGAGGAGAATTTATCAAGCACTCCTACAGCCCTAACATGCTTATCTTGTAAGTCAGGGGTAATTGATATAAATCAATTGGTCACTTATGAGGGTTTGTGTGCAAACTGTTTAGCTTTTCAGCGAAGTAAAAAACAGGAGTTGGTTCAACCACCAGCAGAGCCACCATGGAATATGTTCGTAAAGACTCTATCTTCAATAGCGGACAGGTTAGCTCCGGTAGCACCACCTCAAGGGTTAAGTTACACTATGAACCCATACATGCAGCTCCCTTCCTATGGTTTGGTTCCAGTAGCCTCTACAAGCAACCAAGAGACAGGTAAGACTAAGACAGATATGTCTATATGGCAGACTACACAGATGATACATCGGATGATGATGATACAATACATTCAACTCCGTATGATGATCAGTCGCAGAGCTTTAGTTCAGAAGATGTAGCTGAACTTATTAATGATGTGAAGCCTGTTCTCTCGTCGGAGAAGCCAGCCATGACAGTGTTAAAAGCTAAAGCACCTGTATTTAAACAACAAAATCAGTGAAAGCTGAATTCCCAGCGTCAGATGAGCTGACGGAAATGATGGATGAGTCTTAGGCAGCGCCCAGTAAAAAGTATAAGATTCCTAAGAGATGGGATTCTTATCATCCATTTCCTGCTGTGGATTGTTCGAAAAGAGAAGTTCCTCCAAAAGTAGATGCACATGTTCTGCGACTCGTGCATAAATCTGCTTTACCACTGTCATCTACCTCATTGAATGATGTCACAGACAGAAGGGTAGAGAGCCTTTTGAAAAATATTTTTTCTCTAGTAGGAGCAGTAAGACCTGCTATGGCTTCGGCCTGGGTAGCAAAGGCAATGGGCGAATGGATAGAGGAAATAGAGAATGACATCCCTTCTCCTACTAGGGAGCAAGAGGATCGTTTTTGCCGTTTAAGACAATCTGCCCAGTATTTGGAAGAAGCAGCAATTGATGTGGGTACAGTTGCTTCTAAAGCTTCAGCCTTGACAGTAGTCGCTCGCAGAGCAGTTTGGCTACGTACCAGGAAGGCAGATGCGGAGTCCAAGAAAGAATTGGAAGCATTGCCTTTTGTCTGTAATATATTATTTGGAAAACCTTTATCAGATATCCTAGAATCGGAGGCTGAATCGAAGAAGGTCAGATTTCCGGCTGCTTATAATCCTAAATCCAAGGGTTTAAAATTTCGCTCATTTCGTTGGCAAAGCGAAAGCTAAAGAGGAGTCTAAGCAACCCCAGTTTAAATCTAGGGGTAGGAAGCAGTGGGCTAGCAAAAAGCCAGCTTCCAAACCTGAACAGAAACAGTCAGCCTGAAGAGACGGGCCCCCGCCTGGAGGATTCCAGGGTTTGGGGCCGACTCCTTCTGTTTGCACACATATGGCAACAGTCAACAGCAGATGCTTGGGTGCAGAAGGTAGTATCTCAGGGGTATGGGTTCCCATTCAGGAGGCAGCCTCCTCAAAGATTTTTTGCACCAGCCAGTCTCGTATAGAGTCGAAGGCCAATGCCCTGCAAGAAGCAGTCCAAAAATTACTGCAGTCAGGTGTGATTGTCCCAGTACCTCCATCACAAAGGGGACAGGGGTTTTACTCCAATCTTTCTCTAACGTCCTTGAGGATGCTGGGACTCCGTAAGGACCATGGGGAATAGACGGGCTCCGCAGGAGATAGGGCACTTTAAGAAAGCTTTGGACTCTGGGTGTGCACTGGCTCCTCCCTCTATGCCCCTCCTCCAGACCTCAGTTTTACACTGTGCCCAGATCAAGATGGGTGCACTGCAGAGAGCTCTCCAGAGTTCTCTGCCTAGAAGCATTTTTGTTTGGATTTTTTCTTTCTACTTTTACTACTTTTTCACAGGGAGCACTGCTGGCAACAGGCTCCCTGCATCGAGGGACTGAGGAAAGAGGAGCAGACCTTCTTGTCAAAGATAGGCTCTGCTTCCTCGGCTACTGGACACCATTAGCTCCAGAGGGGGTGAATGCAGGTTCTTACTGGGCGTCCACCCCCAGAGCCGCGCCGCCGTTCTCCTCACAGAGCTAGAAGTACAGAAGTCGTCAGACGGCAGAAGCCTTCAGCTTCACTGAGGTAACGCACAACACTGCAGCTGTGCGTCATTGCTTCCATACACCTCACATACTCCGGTCACTGTACGGGTGCAGGGCGCAGGGGGGGGCGGCAATATAAACCTCTGCATGGCAAAAAGACTATATACATGTACAGGTGGGCTCTGTACATGTATATAAAAGAGCCCCCGCCATATTTTACTAAGTTTGAGCGGGACAGAAGCCCGCCGCCGAGGGGGCGGGGCTTCTCCCTCAGCACTCACCAGCGCCATTTTCTCTCCACAGCACTGCTGAGAGGAAGCTCCCCGGACTCTCCCCTGCTTACACGGTGAAAGGGTGCTTAAAAGAGAAGGGGGGGAGCACATAATTGGCGGATATCATATTGTACAGCGCGGCTGGGGGAAAACATTTTGTGTTGGTCTCCAGGGTTGTTGCGCTGGGGTGTGTGCTGGCATACTCTCTCTCTGTCTCTCCAAAGGGCCTTGACAGGGATACTGTCTTCAAAGGGGTTCCCTGTGTGTGTGTGAAGTGTGTCGGTACGCGTGTGTCGACATGTTTGACGAGGAAGGCTCGCTTACTGTGGAGGGGGAGTGCTTGAATGTCAGGTCGCCGTCGGCAACGCCGACACCGGAATGGGTGGATATGCTGAATGTCTTGAATGCATATGTCAATCTATTGCATAAAAGATTAGACAAAGCAGAAGCTAGGGATCAGTCAGGTAGCCAGTCCATGCCTGTCCCTGGGGCGCCAGGTCCTTCGGGGGTCACAGAAGCGCACCATATCCCAGATCGATGACACAGATACTGACTTTAGTGTCGACTATGAAGATGCAAAATTGCAGCCAAAGGTGGCTAAGGGTATACGGTACATGATTATGGCCATTAAAGAGGATTTGCATATTACTGAGGAACCCCCTGTCCCTGATACGAGGGTACACATGTATAAAGGGAAAAAGCCTAAAGTCACTTTTCCATCCTCATTTGAATTAAGTGACTTATGCGAAAAAGCTTGGGAATCTCCGGATAGGAGACCACAAGTTCCCAAAAGGATTCTCATGGCGTATCCTTTTCCACAAACTGATAGGATACGCTGGGAATCTTCGCCAAAAGTTGACAAGGCGCTGAAACGTTTGTCCAAAAAGGTGGCACTGCCTTCTCAGGATACGGCTTCCCTCAAGGAACCTGCTGATCGCAGGCAGGAAATTACCTTAAAGCACATTTACAATCATTCCGGTACTATTGCTCGACCGGCTATGGCGTCGGCCTGGGTTTGTAGTGCGGTTGTAGCATGGGCAGATTCCTTATCTACGGAAATTGACACCTTAGATAGGGACGCCATTCAAATGACCATAGAGCATATCAGAGATGCTGCCTTGTATATGAGGGATGCTCAGAGAGACATTTGTTTATTAAGCTCCAGAATAAATGCTATGTCTATTTCTGCTAGGCGGCTCATGTGGACCCGACAGTGGACGGGAGATGCCGATTCAAAGTGGCATATGGAGTCCTTGCCTTACAAAGGGGTGGAGTTGTTTGGAGACGGCCTCTCGGATCTTGTCGCTACGGCTGGTAAGTCAAATTTCTTACCTTATGTCCCCCCGCAGCATACAAAAAAGGCACCTCATTATCAAATGCAGTCCTTTCGTTCCAATAAAAACAAGAAGGTACGTGGATCATCCTTTGTTGCCAGAGGGAAAGGCAGGGGAAAAAAGCTGCACACAGCTAGTTCCCAAGAGCAGAAGTCCTCCCCTGCGTCTGCAAAGTCCACTGCATGACGCTGGGGCTTTCCGGGGGGAGGCTCGTCTTCGATTTTTCAGCCACGTCTGGGTTCACTCGCAGGTGGATCCCTGGGCATTAGAGATTGTTTCCCAGGGATACAGGCTGGAATTCGAAGACTTGCCTCCTCGCCGATTTTTCAAATCGGTCTGCCGGCTTCCCCGTCAGAGAGGGAGCTAGTGTTGGCAGCAATCCAAAAATTGTATATTCAACAGGTGATTGTCACAGTTCCTCATCTCCAGCAAGGAGAGGGATATTACTCAACCCTGTTTGTGATCCCGAAACCGGACGGTTCGGTCAGACCCATTTTAAACCTGAAATCTCTGAACCTGTACTTGAAGAGGTTCAAGTTCAAAATGGAATCACTCAGGGCAGTCATCGCCAGCCTGGAGGGGGGGGATTGGATGGTGTCCCTGGACATAAAGGATGCTTACCTTCATGTTCCGATATTCCCCCCGCATCAGGCGTTCCTGAGATTTGCAGTGCAGGACTGTCACTACCAATTTCAGACGTTGCCGTTTGGGCTTTCCATGGCCCCGAGAATTTTCACCAAAGTAATGGCGGAAATGATGGTACTCCTGCGCAGGCAGGGGGTCACAATTATCCCATACTTGGACGATCTCCTCATAAAGGCGAGATCTCGGGAGAGGTTGCTGGACAGCGTATCTCTGTCCATGAAGACGTTGCAGTTACACGGCTGGATTCTCAATATACCGAAGTCCCAGCTAGTCCCTACAACGCGTCTGACCTTTTTGGGGCTGATTCTAGACACAGACCAGAAAAAGGTTTTTCTTCCGATCGAAAAGGTTCAGGAACTCATAGCCATGGTCAGGAACCTATTAAAACCAAAAAAGGTTTCAGTGCATCATTGCACGCGGGTCCTGGGGAAGATGGTGGCTTCCTACAAGGCCATCCCTGTCGGCAGGTTCCATGCGAGGACCTTTCAATGGGACCTTTTGGACAAGTGGTGCGGGTCCCATTTACAAATGCATCTAAGGATCACACTGTCTCCCAGGACCAGGGTATCTCTCCTGTGGTGGCTGAACAGTGCTCACCTACTAGAAGGTCGCAGGTTCGGCATTCAGGACTGGGTCATGGTGACCACGGACGCAAGCCTCCGAGGCTGGGGAGCAGTGACACTGGGAAAAAATTTCCAAGGTCTCTGGTCAAGCCTAGAGTCTTGTCTCCACATCAACGTCCTGGAGTTGAGGGCCATATACAACGCCCTGCGTCAAGCGGAGGAATTGCTTCGGAGAAAACCGGTTCTGATTCAGTCAGACAATGTCACGGCAGTGGCTCATATAAACCGCCAAGGCGGTACAAGGAGCAGAATGGCCATGGCAGAAGTGACCAGTATTCTACGCTGGGCGGAAGGCCATGTAAGCGCGCTGTCAGCTGTGTTCATCCCGGGGGTGGACAACTGGGAGGCGGACTTCCTCAGCAGGCACGACCTGCATCCGGGAGAGTGGGGACTTCATCAAGAAGTCTTCGCACAGATCACGGATCGTTGGGGGACTGCCTCAAATCGACATGATGGCATCCCGTCTCAACAAAAAGCTAAAGCGGTATTGCGCCAGGTCAAGGGACCCTCAGGCGGTAGCGGTAGACGCTCTGGTGACACCTTGGGTGTTCAGATCGGTCTATGTGTTTCCTCCTCTTCCTCTCATACCCAAGGTGTTGAGAATAATATGAAGAAGCAGGGTCAGAACAATATTCATTGTTCCGGATTGGCCACGGAGGACTTGGTATCCGGAGCTGCAAGAGTTGCTCGCAGGGGATCCGTGGCCTCTTCCTCTAAGGCAGGACCTGCTGCGGCAGGGGCCCTGTCTGTTCCAAGACTTACCGCGGCTGCGTTTGACGGCATGGCGGTTGAACGCCGGATCCTAGCAGAAAAAGGGATTCCGGAGGAGGTCATTCCTACCCTGATCAAGGCTAGGAAAGACGTGACGTTAAAACATTATCACCGTATATGGCGGAAATATGTTTCTTGGTGTGAGGCCAGAGCTGCTCCTACGGAGGAGTTCCATTTGGGCTGTCTACTCCACTTCCTTCAAACAGGAGTGACTTTGGTCCTAAAATTAGGGTCCATAAAGGTCCAGATTTCGGCCTTATCCATTTTCTTTCAAAGAGAATTGGCCTCTATTCCTGAAGTACAGACCTTTGTAAAGGGAGTGCTGCATATTCAGCCTCCTTTTGTGCCTCCGGTGGCGCCTTGGGATCTTAACGTGGTGTTACGTTAACTCAAGTCACCTTGGTTTGAACCACTCAAAACTGTGGAGTTGAAATACCTCACGTGGAAAGTGGTCATGTTGTTGGCGTTAGCTTCGGCAAGACGTGTTTCCGAATTGGCGGCTTTATCACATAAAAGCCCATACTTGGTTTTTCACGTGGATAGGGCAGAGTTGAGGACTCGCCCTCACTTTCTGCCAAAAGTGGTCTCATCTTTTCATGTGAACCAACCTATTGTCGTGCCTGTGGCTACACGGGACTTGGAGGATTCTGAGTCCCTGGATGTAGTTAGGGCTTTGAAGATTTATGTGACCAGAACGGCTAGAATCAGGAAGACTGAAGCTTTGTTCGTTCTGTATGCGGCCAACAAGATTGGCGCTCCTGCTTCAAAGCAGACTATTGCTCGCTGGATCTGTAACACGATTCAGCAGGCGCATTCTACGGCAGGATTGCCGTTACCGAAATCGGTTAAGGCTCACTCCACTAGGAAAGTGGGCTCTTCTTGGGCGGCTGCCCGAGGGGTCTCGGCATTACAGTTGTGCCGAGCAGCTACTTGGTCGGGGACAAACACCTTTGCAAAGTTCTGTAAGTTTGGTACCCTGGCTGAGGAGGACCTCCTGTTTGCTCAATCGGTGCTGCAGAGTCATCCGCACTCTCCCGCCCGTTTGGGAGCTTTGGTATAATCCCCATGGTCCTTACGGAGTCCCAGCAACCTCAAGGACGTTAGAGAAAATAAGATTTTACTTAGCGGTAAATCTATTTCTCGTAGTCCGTAGAGGATGCTGGGCGCCCGTCCCAAGTGCGGACTTCTTCTGCAAGACTTGTATATAGTTATTGCTTACATAAGGGTTATGTTATAGTTTTCGGTGGTACCGTGGCTATGTTGTTGTTCATACTGTTAACTGGGTAAGTTTATCACAAGTTATACGGTGTGATTGGTGTGGCTAGTTTGAATCTCGCCCTTAGATTTACAAAAATCCTTCCTCGTACTGTCCATCTCCTCTGGGCACAGTTTCCCTAACTGAGGTCTGGAGGAGGGGCATAGAGGGAGGAGCCAGTGCACACCCAGAGTCCAAAGCTTTCTTAAAGTGCCCTATCTCCTGCGGAGCCCGTCTATTCCCCATGGTCCTTACGGAGTCCCAGCATCCTCTACGGACTACGAGAAATAGATTTACCGGTAAGTAAAATCTTATTATTTCTAATCCAGAAGCCAAATGGGTCATATCGACCAATTCTAAATCTGAAAATGTTGAACAAATACATATGGATCCCGAATTGGATTCAGACCTACAGAAAGTTCTCTTACCAGAGAAAAAGATCGTCAAGGTGCAGGTCATGGCTCAGGAAGCGTTGCAAGCCCAGACAATGTCAGTCCATGCAGCAATGCGACTGTTGGGTCTGATGGTATCAACCTTCGACATGGTTCAATATGCGCAATTCCACTCCAGACCATTGCAGCACCTTATTCTGACCAAATGGAACGGAAATCATCAGACGATAAAGAAGCAGATGATAAAGATTCCAGTAAATGTAAAAAGGTCTCTAGCGTGGTGGCTACAGACAGACCATTTAAACAAGGGGAGACCCTTTTGGATAAAAGAGTGGCAAGTCCTGACAACAGATGCCAGCCTGCAGGCTGGGGGGCGGTACTCGGAAGCCTATGGTTCCAAGGAAAGTGGCCGCAAAGGAAAGTCGCCTGCCAATAAATCTGTTAGAAATAAGGGCCATTTACTTGGCTATGGTTCAGGCAAAGGACAATCTACAAGGAAGACCAGTCCAGATCCGCTCAGACAATGCGACGGCAGTAGCATACCTCAATCATCAAGGAGGAACTCACAGTAAGAGATTGATGGAGGAAGTAACTCCCATTCTAAAATGGGCAGAACTCCATCTCCCGGCATTGTCAGCAGTATTTGTCCCGGGTGTACTAAATTGGGAAGCGGATTTTCTCAGTCGGCATACCATTCAGGAAACCGAATGGGCACTACACCCAGAAGTGTTTCAGACACTGGTGAATAGATGGGGTCTACCGGAGATAGACCTTATGGCGTCTCGTCTAAACAACAAAGTTCCGAGGTACGGATCAAGAACAAGGGACCCAGGAGCGGTCCTGGTAGACGCACTGTCAGTAGAATGGAGGTTTCAGCTGGCATATCTGTTCCCTCCAATATCTCTGTTACCCAGAGTAGTGAGAAAGATAAAAAAGGCAAAGGGAGCAATCATTCTAATGGCTCCAGCTTTGCCAAGAAGGCATTGGTACACAGATCTGTTGAGAATGTCCGTGGAAGCACCGATACTGCTCCCTCAACGTCCAGATCTGCTAATGCAGGGTCCTTGTTGTCACAGTCATCTGGATCGCCTATCTTTGACGGCGTGGCTGTTGAAACCTCTATCCTAGAGGCTAAAGGATTTTCGAAACAAGTAATTCAAACTATGCTTAGAGCAAAAAAGCCTTCTTCGGCCCGTGTGTATCATAGAATATGGCAAGCCTATATTCACTGGTGTACTGGAAAAAATGTCAATCCGAGATCTTTTAAAGTAGCTAGGATTTTGGATTTCCTTCAGGTAGTATTGGATAAAGGATTGAGAGTTGCTTCCTTGAGGGTTCGAGTATCGGCGTTAACTGTATGGTTTCAGCAAAAGATTGCTGATTTACAGGATGTACGTACGTTTTTTCAAGGAGTAGTACATATTCAACCTCCATTTGTTCCTCCTGCAGCTCCCTGGGATTTGAATTTAGTTTTTAAATTTCTCCAGGGTCCTCTGTTTGAACCACTCGAGAGAGCAGATCTTAAGTGGGTAACGGTTAAAGTTCTTTCTCTGACGTCCTAAGTGGATGCTGGGACTCCGTAAGGACCATGGGGAATAGCGGCTCCGCAGGAGACTGGGCACAACTATAAAGAAAGCTTTAGACTACTGGTGTGCACTGGCTCCTCCTACTATGACCCTCCTCCAGACTTCTGTTAGAATCTTGTGCCCGGCTGAGCTGGATGCACACTAGGGGCTCTCCTGAGCTCCTAGAAAGAAAGTATATTTAGGTTTTCTCTGACGTCCTAAGTGGATGCTGGGACTCCGTAAGGACCATGGGGAATAGCGGCTCCGCAGGAGACTGGGCACAACTATAAAGAAAGCTTTAGACTACTGGTGTGCACTGGCTCCTCTCACTATGACCCTCCTCCAGACTTCAGTTAGAATCTTGTGCCCGGCTGAGCTGGATGCACACTAGGGGCTCTCCTGAGCTCCTAGAAAGAAAGTATATTTAGGTTTTTTATTTTACAGTGAGATCTGCTGGCAACAGACTCACTGCAGCGAGGGACTAAGGGGAGAAGAAGCGAACCCACCTAACTGGTGGTAGTTTGGGCTTCTTAGGCTACTGGACACCATTAGCTCCAGAGGGATCGACCGCAGGACCCGACCTTGGTGTTCGTTCCCGGAGCCGCGCCGCCGGCCCCCTTACAGAGCCAGAAGCAAGAAGTGTTCCGGAAAATCGGCGGCAGAAGACTTCAGTCTTCAACAAGGTAGCGCACAGCACTGCAGCTGTGCGCCATTGCTCCTCATGCACACCTCACACTCCGGTCACTGATGGGTGCAGGGCGCTGGGGGGGGCGCCCTGAGGGCAATATAAGACACCTTGGCTGGCAAATCTACACCATATATAGTCCTAGAGGCTATATAGGTGTAAAAATACCCCTGCCAGAATTCCAGAAAAAGCGGGAGAAGTCCGCCGGAAAAGGGGCGGGGCCATCTCCCTCCGCACACTGGCGCCATTTTTCCCTCACAGCTCCGCTGGAAGGAAGCTCCCTGGCTCTCCCCTGCAGTCTACAAGCTACAGAAGGCTAAAAAAGAGAGGGGGGGCACTAAATTTAGGCGCAGTATATATATATATATATATATATATATATATATAAAGCAGCTATAAGGGAAAACACTCATTTATAGTGGGATCCCTGTGTTATATAGCGCTCTGGTGTGTGCTGGCCAGGGACGTGCAGTCAGGGGAGGCAGTGCCTCCCCTGTCATAATGATTAAAATAATACAAAGAAGACACTAACAACACATTCTACTTTGTATTATTTTAGTCATTTTTACTTGAGAATGCATCTAAATCTCTATGGGAGGCAGCGAGGGCGCTGCCTCCCAATGACAATGATAAAGTATCTAAAGAGGGGGGCGGGCAGGGGGCGGAGCCAAATCACGGGCTGTAAAAGCCCATTGAAAAACTAATGTACAGCGGCACCACCAGACCTGCCTCATTGACAGGGGCTGTGCCTTTAGCTCACATCAAGGCACACCCCTGTCAAATCATTGGTCAGCGGCAGGGGGTAGGCTGGGACTGTGATGGGCAGTGAGTCAGATGCCAGTATTCTGATTGGCCGCATGTACCCGCTGCTCACAGCCGCTTCTACCCTTCCGAGATCCGACAAGTGGGAGCATCTGTGTGCTGCGCTGTGTCCCCCCCTTTACCTCCGCATACTCTGCTGCGCTCCCGCCCCCCCCCTCTCCCGCTCCCTTATCCCCCGTGTTCCTAGCCTCGGCCCCCTCGCTCTCTTAGTGTTCCGTGCGCTCAACGGCCTGCATCCTCTCCTGGCCCCCATGCTGACTGCTGAGCTCCCGCGGCACCCCCCTCGCACCCGCGGCCCCCCCGCACCCGCTTCCCCCCCCCCCCCCCTTCCCCCACGGCCTGCAGTGTACAGACTGAGGGAGCGCCGGGTCAGGAGCCTGCAGCAGTGCCAGAAGAACAAATCATGTAAGTGCTACACTACACTACACTACCCTACATTACATTACACTACAGTACACTATACTACATTACACTACACTACAGTACACCATACTACATTACATTACACTGCAGTACACTATACTACATTACATTACACTGCAGTACACTATACTACACTACATTACACTACACTACAGTACACTATACTACATTATATTACACTGCAGTACACTATACTACACTACATTACACTACACTACAGTACACTATACTACATTACATTACACTGCAGTACACTATACTACATTACACTACACTACAGTACACTATACTACATTACATTACACTGCAGTACACTTTACTACATTACATTACACTGCAGTACACTATACTACACTACATTACACTACACTACAGTACACTATACTACATTACATTACACTGCATTACACTACAGAACACTACAGTACACCCTAAGGGTAGAGGGGGGGATGTAAAGTGCTCTACCTGCCGTAATGTGTAAAAAAGGGGACGCTGTCTGCCGTAATGTGTAATAAGGGGACGCTGTCTGCCGTAATGTGTAAAAAAGGGGACGCTGTCTGCCGTAATGTGTAATAAGGGGACGCTGTCTGCCGTAATGTGTAATAAGGGGACTTTGTCTGCCGTAATGTGTAATAAGGGCTGCGCTGTCTGCCGTAATGTGTAAAAAGGGAACGCTGTCTGCCGTAATGTGTAAAAAGGGAACGCTGTCTGCCATAATGTGTAAAAAAGGGGATGCTGTCTGCCGTAAAGGTGTAAAAAGGGAACGCTGTCTGCCGTTACGTTTAAAAATGGGGACGCTGTCTGCCATAATATGAAAAAAGGGATCTCTACCTGCCGTAATGTGTAATAGGAGGCTGTACCTGCCGTAATGTGTAAAAGGGAGCTCTGCCTGGCGTAATTTGTGTAAGTGGTGCTACTGTGCTGCGTAATTTCACTAATGGAAGCCCTGGACAACAAAATTTCAATCATGTCCTCCTCCCACTCCCTTCCCAGTCCCAAACACTAATTTTTATTTATTTTTTTATAAAAATGTACAATATATCACAATTATGATGAGCAGGCAAGCAGCGGGCATTGGTGGCATCGGACTGAGATGCAAATTAGTGGAGGAGGGCTGGGTCAGTTGATGGTGGGCGAGTTTGTAAGCCATTGGCTGTGGCAACAGGCATCGGCGCAGTGGTAGTAGCGGGCATTGGCTCAGCGGCGGTAGGGGTCATCGGCAGGATTCGGCAGACATTATGGCTGTAGTGCCTCACCAGCCACTGACCTCACCGCACGCCACTGGTGCTGGCATACTCTCTCTCTGTCTCCCCAAAGGGCTTTGTGGGGTCCTGTCCTCTGTCAGAGCATTCCCTGTGTGTATGCGGTGTGTCGGTACGGCTGTGTCGACATGTTTGATGAGGAGGCTTATGTGGAGGCGGAGGGGTCGACACCTGAGTGGATGGTGCTGTGGAAGGAATTGCGCGACAGTGTCAACTCCTTGCATAAAAGGTTTGACGACATACCAAATGTGGGACAGCCGGCTTCTCAGCCTGTGCCTGCCCAGGCGTCTCAAAAGCCATCAGGGGCTCTAAAACGCCCGCTACCTCAGATGGCAGACACAGATGTCGACACGGGTACTGACTCCAGTGTCGACGACGATGAGACTAATGTAACTTCCAGTAGGGCCACACGTTACATGACGGAGGCAATGAAAAATGTGTTGCACATTTCTGATGTTACCCCCGGTACCACAAAAAAGGGTATTATGTTTGGAGGGAAAAAACTACCAGTAGCTTTTCCTCCATCTGAGGAGTGAGTTAAATGAAGTGTGTGATGAAGCGTGGGCTTCCCCTGATAAGAAACTGGTAATTTCAAAGAGGTTACTAATGGCGTACCCTTTCCCGCCAGAGGATAGGGCACGTTGGGAAACATCCCCTAGAGTGGATAAAGCGCTCACACGCTTGTCAAAGAAGGTGGCACTACCGTCTCCGGATACGGCCGCCCTGAAGGAATCTGCTGATAGAAAGCAGGAGGCTATCCTGAAGTCTATATATACACACACAGGTGTTATACTGAGACCAGCTATTGCTTCAGCATGGATGTGCAGTGCTGCAGCTGCATGGTCAGATTCCCTGTCGGAAAATATTGATACCCTAGACAGGGACACTATATTGCTAACCGTAGAGCATATTAAAGACACACTTTTATACATGAGGGATGCACAGAGGGATATTTGCCGGCTGGCATCCAAAATTAGTGCAATGTCCATTTCTGCCAGGAGAGGGTTATGGACTCGGCAGTGGACAGGAGATGCAGATTCCAAAACGCACATGGAAGTTCTGCCTTATAAGGGTGAGGAGTTGTTCGGGGATGGTCTCTCGGACCTCGTTTCCACAGCAACAGCTGGGAAGTCTACATTTTTACCCCATGTTCCCTCACAGCCAAAGAAAGCACCGTATTATCAGGTACAGTTCTTTCGGCCCAATAGGGGCAAGCGGGTTAAGGGCGCGTCCTTTCTGCCCAGAGGCAGAGGTAGGGGGAAAAAGCTGCAGCATACAGCCAGTTCCCAGGAGCAAAAGTCCTCCCCGCTTCCTCTAAGTCCACAGCATGACGCTGGGGCTCCACAGGCGGAGCCAGGTACGGTGGGGGCCCGTCTCAAATATTTAAGCAATCAGTGGGCTCGCTCACGGGTGGATCCCTGGATCTTTCAAATAGTATCTCAGGGGGTACAAGCTGGAATTCGAGACGTCTCTCCCCCCCCCCCCCCCCCGCCCCGCCGTTTCCTCAAATCTGCCTTACCAACCACTCCCTCAGGCAGGGAGGCAGTGTTACAGGCAATTCACAAGCTGTATTCACAACAGGTGATAGTAAAGGTACCCCTACTTCAACAAGAACGGGGTTACTATTCCACAATGTTTGTGGTACCGAAACCGGACGGTTCGGTGAGACCCATTTTAAATTTGAAATCCTTGAACACATATATAAAAAAAATTCAAGTTCAAGATGGAATCGCTCAGGGCGGTTATTGCAAGCCTGGACGAGGGGGATTACATGGTATCACTGGACATCAAGGATGCTTACCTGCATGTCCCCATTTACCATCCTCACCAGGAGTACCTCAGATTTGTGGTACAGGATTGTCATTACCAATTCCAGACGTTGCCGTTCGGTCTATCCACGGCTCCGAGGGTCTTTACCAAGGTAATGGCCGAAATTATGATACTCCTTCGAAAGAAGGGAGTTTTAATTATCCCGTACTTGGACGATCTCCTGATAAAGGCGAGGTCCAGGGAGCAGTTGTTGGTCGGGGTAGCACTATCTCGGGAGGTGCTACAACAGCACGGCTGGATTCTAAACATTCCAAAGTCACAGCTGGTCCCTACGACACGTCTACTATTCCTGGGGATGGTTCTGGACACAGAACAGAAAAAAGTGTTTCTCCCGGAGGAGAAGGCCAAGAAGCTGTCATCTCTAGTCAGAGGCCTCCTAAAACCAAAACAGGTGTCGGTGCATCACTGCACGCGGATCCTGGGAAAGATGGTAGCTTCCTACGAAGCAATTCCATTCGGCAGGTTCCATGCAAGAACCTTTCAGTGGGACCTGTTGGACAAGTGGTCCGGATCGCATCTTCAGATGCATCGGTTGATAACCCTGTCTCCAAGGACAAGGGTGTCTCTGCTGTGGTGGCTGCAGAGTGCTCATCTTCAAGAGGGCCGCAGATTCAGCATACAGGACTGGGTCCTGGTGACCACGGATGCCAGCCTTCGAGGCTGGGGGGCAGTCACACAGGGAAGAAACTTCCAAGGACTATGGTCAAGTCAGGAGACTTCCCTGCACATAAATATTCTGGAACTAAGGGCCATTTACAATGCCCTAAGTCAGGCAAAACCCCTGCTTCAAAACCAGCCGGTACTGATCCAGTCAGACAACATCACGGCGGTCGCCCATGTAAACCGACAGGGCGGCACGAGAAGCAGGACGGCAATGGCAGAAGCCACAAGGATTCTCCGATGGGCGGAAAATCACGTGTTAGCACTGTCAGCAGTGTTCATTCCGGGAGTGGACAACTGGGAAGCAGACTTCCTCAGCAGGCACGACCTCCACCCGGGAGAGTGGGGACTTCATCCAGAAGTCTTTCAAATGATTGTAAACCGTTGGGAAAGGCCACAGGTGGACATGATGGCGTCCCGCCTAAACAAAAAGCTAGAAAAGTATTGCGCCAGGTCAAGAGACCCGCAGGCGATAGCTGTGGACGCTCTAGTGACACTGTGGGTGTACCGGTCGGTTTATGTGTTCCCTCCTCTTCCTCTCATACCAAAGGTACTGAGGATAATAAGGAGAAGAGGAGTAAGAACTATACTCATTGTTCCGGATTGGCCAAGAAGAGCTTGGTACCCGGAACTTCAAGAAATGATCTCAGAGGACCCATGGCCTCTACCGCTCAGACAAGACCTGCTGCAGCAGGGGCCCTGTCTGTTCCAAGACTTACCGCGGCTGCGTTTGACGGCATGGCGGTTGAACACCGGATCCTGAAGGAAAAGGGCATTCCGGAGGAAGTTATTCCTACGCTGATTAAAGCTAGGAAAGAAGTAACCGCAAACCATTATCACCGTATATGGCGAAAATATGTTGCGTGGTGTGAGGCCAGGAAGGCCCCAACGGAGGAATTTCAGCTGGGCCGTTTCCTGCACTTCCTACAGTCAGGGGTGACTATGGGCCTTAAATTGGGTTCCATTAAGGTCCAGATTTCGGCTCTATCGATTTTCTTCCAGAGAGAACTGGCTTCACTACCTGAAGTTCAGACTTTTGTTAAGGGAGTGCTGCATATTCAGCCCCCTTTTGTGCCTCCAGTGGCACCTTGGGATCTCAACGTGGTGTTGGATTTCCTAAAGTCACATTGGTTTGAGCCACTAAAAACCGTGGATTTGAAATATCTCACGTGGAAAGTGGTCATGTTGTTGGCCTTGGCTTCGGCCAGGCGTGTATCAGAATTGGCGGCTTTGTCATGTAAAAGCCCTTATCTGATTTTCCATATGGATAGGGCAGAATTGAGGACTCGTCCCCAGTTTCTCCCTAAAGTGGTATCAGCTTGTCATCTGAACCAACCTATCGTGGTGCCTGCGGCTACAAAAGTCTTGGAGGCTTCCAAGTTGTTGGACGTAGTCAGGGCCCTGAAAATCTATGTTTCCAGGACAGCTGGAGTCAGAAAGACTGACTCGCTATTTATCCTTTATGCGCCCAACAAGTTGGGTGCACCTGCTTCAAAGCAGACTATTGCTCGCTGGATCTGTAGTACGATTCAGCTTGCACATTCTGCGGCTGGACAGCCGCATCCTAAATTAGTGAAAGCCCATTCCACGAGGAAGGTGGGCTCTTCTTGGGCGGCTGCCCGAGGGGTCTCGGCTCTACAACAATTTTGCCGAGCAGCTACTTGGTCGGGGTCAAACACGTTTGCTAAATTCTACAAGTTTGACACCCTGGCTGAGGAGGACCTAGAGTTTGCCCATTCGGTGCTGCAGAGTCATCCGCACTCTCCCGCCCGTTTGGGAGCTTTGGTATAATCCCCATGGTCCTTACGGAGTCCCAGCATCAACTTAGGACGTCAGAGAAAATAAGAATTTACTCACCGGTAATTCTATTTCTCGTAGTCCGTAGTGGATGCTGGGCGCCCATCCCAAGTGCGGATTGTCTGCAATACTTGTATATAGTTATTGTTTAACTAAAGGGTTATTGTTGAGCCATCTGTTGAGAGGCTCAGTTGTTATCATACTGTTAACTGGGTATAGTATCACGAGTTATACGGTGTGATTGGTGTGGCTGGTATGAGTCTTACCCGGGATTCAAAATCCTTCCTGATTGTGTCAGCTCTTCCGGGCACAGTATCCTAACTGAAGTCTGGAGGAGGGTCATAGTGGGAGGAGCCAGTGCACACCAGTAGTCTAAAGCTTTCTTTATAGTTGTGCCCAGTCTCCTGCGGAGCCGCTATTCCCCATGGTCCTTACGGAGTCCCAGCATCCACTACGGACTACGAGAAATAGAATTACCGGTGAGTAAATTCTTATTTTTTTTTACTGGCAATGGCGTCAGCCAGAAGAGTGTCAGATTTAGGAGCATTATCATGTATGTCTCCTTTCCTAAGTTTTTTTCCAGACAGAGCAGTTCTCAGAACGAGATCTAGCTATCTTCCAAAGGTGGTATCAAAGTTTCACCTGAATGAAGAGATTGTAGTCCCAGCTTTTCAGGTTTCGGGACTTTCTGCGGGAGAAGCGTCGCTGGACGTGGTCCGGGATTTAAGAATCTACATAGATCGTACTAGTGCCATCAGGAAAACAGATTCCCTCTTCATCCTCTACGGATTCCATAGAAGGGGATGGCCTGCTAGTAAACAGACGCTGGCGAGATGGCTCCGAATGGTAATATCAGAAGCTTATTCTCATGCAGATCTCCCTATTCCGGCTAATGTCTCTGCTCACTCTACACGTAAGGTAGGTCCTTCATGGGCAGCACAACAGGGTGCTTCAGCAGAACAGATATGTAAGGCAGCCACATGGTCTTCCATAAACACATTCATCAGACATTATGCCTTGGATACTTTTGCCTCTCATGACGCAGACTTCGGGCGAAAGGTCCTCCTGTGCAATCAGGAGCGTCCCCACCACTAAAATGGCTTTGGGAATCCCAATGTTATCCTGTGGATAATCCTGTGGACCCAGCCAGAGAAATATACGTTATGGTAAGAACTTACCGTTGATCACGTGATTTCTCTTATGTCCACAGGTATCTACAGGGATCCCACCCTGACGCATCTGATTTGAGGATCTAGACAATCACTAAAACCTCTTCCTACTTGTATGGAAGGGTGTGCATGTGTGTTCTTATCGCCTAAACAGGTCTCTGCCTAAATTGCTGTGGAAAGAACTGATCTGACTGAGTCAGGGGGCGGGACTATATAGTGGAGGCCCCAATGCATCCTGGGAGGCCAGAAAGCTCGTGACCGCGTTGGTGCCATTTTCGCTGTCGCTCGACAATATCCCAATGTTATGTTGTGGATACCTGTGGATATAAGAGAAATCACGTTATCAACGGTAAGTTCTTACCATAACGTATATTTATCCTGCATGCAAACCAATACCTGTATTTGCCTCCCTTGTATTGCAGCACGGCTGCCCAGGTGCACAGTTATGTGCTCTTTTCTGCTTTCCTACTACCCCCTCGGAATCAGACCCCATGTGTTTTACCTACATACAGCGGCCCTTCATACATGGTTTCATCCACATTTGATTCCCAGTTTCTCCAGGGATTTTCAACACCATCATTGTGAAGGGCTGAGGGCCCAGGCACTAGTAGGCGTTTCCCCTTGTGTTGTCCACTTGTGAATAAAGACGTCCTCTCTACAGGCTGTGCTGCCCGCTGAAAGGGGTATGACTGCTTTTACTTAATCTCTGGCACCTTGGCAGTCCGAGTTCCTAGATGGGCCTTGGTACATTATGCCCGCTGCCTCCCTTCCTGCGCCACTTTTCTTCTCCCCCCCTCCCCCTCCATCCTTAGCTTCTGTACTTATGGAATCTTCACTTTCTGGACGTAGGGAAGATAAAAGCGGATTTACCAGTCTAGAACGCCACTTCAATCTCTTTTGACGGCTACAAGAAAGGATACATGTCCTCTTCTCAGTCCTTCTGTATTATAACCTCTATCCTGCAGCTTTATGTTGTAATAAGTTTAACATCTGGGATCACAACACACTGGACCAGGGTTTGATTGGTCCCTCCTGGGAGAATCATCATGAGGCTTCGTTACACCTAGACTGTAAAATATATAAAACTCCCCTTAACTCTATATCACATGAGAAACGTTGTGCAGTATTTTGACTGCTGTATTTTTGTGTTAATATAGCACTAGTCCTAAAGTGATTTCCTTCATCAAACAATAAATGTTCCGACATACTGACAGGAATATCTGCTAGCATTTCCCATCCATTTCACTGTGTCACTGTGGGAGATTCTCAGCACCGCACATACTGGGCTGGAAAAGTGCAGCTTGTGACACCAGACGTAGAGAGGCGTCTGTTAGTGCGTGTGCGTCTGCAGATAAGGTTTTGTAGTCCAGAGTTGCAATGTAATGCTGCAGCATGCCTATTGGAAGATGTGATGTTGCTTTATACCTGCAGCCGATGGTCACTGGTACAGAGCTGTTGTTCTGGATGTCAGCGAATCTACAGCCAACATCGCGTATGCTGATTATGGTAACATGGAGAGTTTGCCTCTCTCCTGCCTCCGTCCCATCAAGGAAGACTTCCTAAATCCTCCCATGCCAATCACAAAATGTAGGATAGCAGGTGAGGTGCTGTGTGTGTGTGTGTGTGTGTGTGTGTGTGTGTGTGTGTGTGTGTGTGTGTGTGTGTGTATCTATATCTATAGTAGGTTCGAACGTGTTTGTCAACACAAGGTCCATGAGCTTTTAGTTTAGAAGATTCATCAGGAAGATTGTGGAGTATTTCAGTTTAGTGGGATCCGGTCTAAAGATCGACACTGTCTAGGTCGGCCACTATAGGTCGACAGTCACTAGGTCGACAGGCCAAAAGGTCGACATGCGTTTTTCACTCTTTTTTTTTTTTTTTTTTTTTTTTTTTTTTAACTTTTTCATACTTAACGATGCACGTGGACTATGATTGGAACGGTAATCTTGCCCGAAGCATGGCGAGCGAACACGATGCATTAATTCGACTTCCCGGTCACTGTACACAGAAAACGGCACAAAAAAACAACTCATGTCAACCTTTTGACCTGTCGACCTAGCACATGTCGACCTTCCAACCCTGTCGATTTAGTGATTGTCGACCTATAGTGGTCGACCTAAACATTGTCGACCTAGACACTGTCGATTTGATGATCCACACCCCAGTTTAGTTTGGTGGCATCAGGTAACACTCTTCTCTACAGGTGTTAGCAATATAAACACTGCCTGGTTGCGGTTGGGAGATTGATGAGGGAGAGATACTGTGTAGTGCTGCTATTGGCTGCATGCATGAAGTAGATGGTGGGAGTTGTGGTTTCCTGACACAAACATTACACACTGGGCTATGATGTTATTGTAAGATTTTAAATTGTAATCAACACAAAAAACTTACTGGAATTGAAATGGTGGTTTTGGGGTCACGCTGAGATTGGATAATAGTGTCATAACAAATATTATTTAAATATGGAATTAGCGTTTGATTTATTTACATTGTAGCTAATTTGTTTCTGCAATACTCTGATCACCCCTCCTCCTTTTGATATTTGCCTGTAGATGTGGTCCCAGTTACTGAGCGATGGTCGCCAGAAGCTACACAAGCACTACGTGCTATATTAGTGGGAGCTGATGTGTCTATCACCGTTCAGGCTGTAACCGATGGTACATACTCTGTATCTATGGAGAAGCTGCAGGAAACGGGGCTTATACGCCTGGATGAGAAGCTGGTGACTGCTGGTCTGGCCAGATACAGAACGTCGACGCCTGTGACGAGTGGCTGTCCAGGGGGTCAGTGTCTGATATACAGTTATTCTTTTATTATGTATGAGGTGCCACAAGGGTTCTGTAGCGCTGTACAAAGTTGTGCAGTATTTGTCTGTAATAAATAGGATTTATAAATTAAAATGAAAAGAAACTTCTACAGCACGCTCAGAGCAGCATAGCAGCAAAGCATCTGGAGTGGGTGAGATTTACGGATGTCTTCAAACAGAGGTTTCCGCTAACAATGGCAAGACCTGACTGCGCTGAGAAAGAGGTCCCCACTACAATATTAGCGTCGGCAAAAGGGGGGAAATCTCTTAATAACGATGAAACATGGGAGCGTGTCTCTATTTTTAACATTGATATTATTTCAATTCCAGAACGGGATGGATGCTGCTGCCGTGACCTCCAGAAGAGGGTAAGTACATTTCCGGGCTGCTCCTCATGTTCTCTAGCACTTCAGTTACTATGCAGAGCAGATTTTCCATTAACTCTACATGATAGAAAGGCCAGTGGTCCTCTAGTGAATTGATGTCAGTGTTCCAGGAACCTGTCCCTCCATATCGGAGTGTATGTGTGTATCAGATGGGAGAAGTGGGAATGTCTCCTGGAGATGCAAACTGCTGACAGAAGAGCAAGTGTCCGCATCGAGGCATAATCCAGAAACTATATAGGTGTGAGTCAGTATAGCCAACCCACTGGTTTATGCAGCAATGGCAACATATCATTCCTTTTACTTACATTTTCCTTAATTGGATAGGAAAGCCCATATACTCATCATGCTGTGTAATTCAGTGCACATTGGACACACATTATGCACGCTGCCCAGTTCAGTTAGCGGGGTGGCTCAGGAGTATAGGCACTAAAGAGTTATGTAAAGCTAGGCCCTCTCTTACCCGTCTCACCTCTACTGGACCTCAGTTTTTTATTGATTTAGGATTAAAGCACATTTAGGATACTTAGAGAGTTTTTATTTTTCTTTCACGTTTTTTCCTGCGCCTCAGTCCCTGCGTGTGGGGCTTCACTGCGCTAACCAGAGCACGCTAACCAGCGCAGAGAATAGTTAGACAACTAGGAGGCGGACTTTCTCATTTGCCACACGGGGGATGCCTGACATAAGTCTCATGGCCTCCCTGTTTAACAAAAAGCCTGTGTATGGAGCTCCCCAGGCAGTCTTTGGGGACACTATGACGGCACTTTTGTGTGGGGTACCGGTTTACTCTACGGTCCATGATGTCCAGGATACTTCAGTGTGTTTGACAGGAAGGCCTACCAGTCACTCTTCTAACTCCAGACTGGCCTCGTCGGCAGTAGAACGCTTACCTTCAGCGCATGCTGGCTGAGGTTCCTTAGTGGCATCCTCTCCAACAAGACGTGCTTACTTTGTGAAGTCCCATAGTCAAGACAAGCAGTTGCCCCAAATAGCCCCTCACAGCATGGCAGGTCCCAGGTGGTTTGGCCTCGCTGATCGTCTTTCTCGCTCGAAATTTGCTCCATTTTTGCATAAATGAAACAACTGGAAGCGACTAAACTCCAATGCTTGCACTGATCACTTTAATGTATGACACTTGGAAGAGTACTCATGGCTGCACTCTTGAGGTCCAGAAGGGTGACTATTACCTCCTATGTCTTCATCAAGACGCTTTCACTTTCCTTTGAGTGCACTGCCAGGAGACTGTACATACAAGAGTCCCACAGTTGGCTAATCATTTACAGAAATCTAATCTGGTTCCTGCACAGAGGATGGCTTTCTGGGTCTGTGTGTCACACTCATCAACTAAGGGTGATTCTGCAAGAGGACAAAATACCCCATTTCCAAAGTATGTGAAGGGTGGTTTTTCAAACAGATCAGGTAATCTCTATGTGAGAGTCCTGGGAAAGAAGCAGTGCAGTATGTGTGACTTCATGCAAAGGTGTTTCATAATTTACTCATCTCAAAATGGGGCAAGTTGCACAATCAAAGAAAGAAATTGAGAGAGTATGCTTAATCCGTCTGGTGTGGATTTTAATTTTTAAATTTTTAAAAATAAATATTACACATAAAATTTACATATGCCGGCCAGCATAATAAACAAATAATACACTTAGAACACACACACCAATTTTTTAAAACTTATATTAAGAAATAGAACAGCTCCTTCTATAAATATGATAAACGTTTACTAGCTTTCTATATAGTATTGAGCATATATAATCTAATAATGGCTACTACCTTACATTACTAATTAAATGGAACATATAAGGTGTTCTTAGAGAGTCCAAATATCCAAGCAAGGGTTAATATTAGTGTGCACAGACTTAAGTTAGTATCCGAATTAATCACGCATGTTAGTATCAGTCATTCATGCCCATGCAGCCGCTTGGTTAATGCACAAGCAATATTTGCAACAATGTAATACTTATATTTTGTAGCAGTCTGTGTCCTGTTAGGTCTTGCTGCTGACAATATTATTTTTAAGCCACTGTCAGATGTTTGCATATAACCTGTATAGGTGTCGGCAGTAGAAGGCTTCCTTCCAGCTGGATCGTTCCCCCCTCAGCCTTATCTGGAGTTGACAGCTCACAGGCAGTGATGTAGTGTGCTTACCCGATCCCCCTCAGCAACGGGGTTTGTGGTCACAGGGCCGGCCGGCCAAAGAGCATCAGCTAATTTGAAAATGTGCTGCTGATGAGGAGTTTCCAACAGACGCGTTTCTCCGCCTCCTCTAAGTGTCAGCGGCTTCCTCAGTGTCAGGTATCACTCCCTCCTTCCTCCTCTGTTTAAATACCGCTGTACGTGGTTCGCACATGTGCAGACGGCATGCTATTCAGACCTCTTTCTCATTCCGCTCCACTGCGCATGCGCGCGGTGGCTCCTATTGCGTTCCAACTATACATATACTGTTTCCTTATTTTAAAAGGAGAATTCAGCAATTGGTTTATATAGAAACTGATCCTCTAACCAAGGAAATTGGTTACCAAAACATACATTAAATCAGTGGATCAGAATAGATACCTAAATTATAAAAGTTCTCACAAACCGGGTTGGAAAAATAACATCCCCAGGGGTCAGCTTATTAGACTGCGTAGGAACTGTACTTCTATCTCTACATATCAAACAAAGGCTAGAACCCTCATGCAATCGTTTTCTGAACAAGGTTACTCACAGGGACTATTAAAGGTTGAAAATATGGATAGGCAAGAACTATTAAAATCAAAAATCCCCAAAAAACTAAGGGAAAAAAGTGACGAGAGGAGTGTAGCCTTCACTACACTACACTGACACTTAGAGGAGGCGGAAAAACTGCCTGTGAGCTGTCAACTCCAGATAAGGCTGAGAGGGAACGATCCAGCAGGGAGGAAGACTTCTACTGCCTGCATCTATACAGCAGTGGCGTGGGGTGAGGTTAGTGGCTGGTGAGGCACTACAGCCATAATGTCCGCCGAATCCTGCCAATGACCCCTGCCGCCGCAGAACCAATGCCCGCTACTGTCCCTGAGCCGATGCCCACTGCCACCGCCAATGGCTTACAAACTCGCCCACAATCAACTGACCCAGCCCTCCGCCACTAATTTGCATCTCAGTCCGATGCCGCCAATGCCCGCTGCCTGCCTGCTCATCATACTTGTGATATATTGTACATTTTTATATAAGAAAAAAAAAAAATAGTGTTTGGGAACGGAGTGGGAGGAGGACATGAATGCAATTTTGTTGTCCAGGGCTTCCATTAACTTGATGGAGAAGGGTCTTAATGGGTTAAAAAAATGTAAAAAAAAATATGCGTGGGGTCCCCCCTCCTAAGTATAACCAGCCTCGGGCTCTTTGAGCCGGTCCTGGTTGTTTAAATACTGGGGGGAAAATTGGACAGGGGTTCCCCGTATTTAGACAACCAGCACCGGGCTCTTAGTCTGGTCCTGGTTCCAAAAATACGGGGGACAAAAGATGTAGGGGTCCCCCGTATTTTTAAAACCAGCACCGGGCTCCACTAGCCAGGGACATAATGCCACAGCCGGAGAACACATTTATGTAGGTCCCTGTGGCCGTGGCATTACCACCCCCCAACTAGTCACCCCTGCCCCTGGAGGAGTGGGGACCCCTTAAATCAAGGGGTGCCCCCCCCCCCCCCCTCCAGGCACCCAAGGGCCAGGGGTGAAGCCTGAGGCTTCCCCAGTACCCCTAGGCGGTGGGTGCCGGGCTGATAGCCATGTGTTTGTAAAAAAAATATATATATATATATATATATATATATATATATATATATATATTTCTCTGACGTCCTAAGTGGATGCTGGGGACTCCGTCAGGACCATGGGGGAATAGCGGCTCCGCAGGAGACAGGGCACAAAAGTAAAAGCTTTAGGATCAGGTGGTGTGCACTGGCTCCTCCCCCTATGACCCTCCTCCAAGCCTCAGTTAGATTTTTGTGCCCGGCCGAGAAGGGTGCAATCTAGGTGGCTCTCCTAAAGAGCTGCTTAGAGTAAAAGTTTTTTGTTAGGTTTTTTTATTTTCAGTGAGTCCTGCTGGCAACAGGCTCA
Source organism: Pseudophryne corroboree (assembly GCF_028390025.1). NCBI lineage: Eukaryota > Metazoa > Chordata > Amphibia > Anura > Myobatrachidae > Pseudophryne > Pseudophryne corroboree. Next base: position 776,731,462 of record NC_086446.1, on the reverse strand, counting down.
CTGCATCGAGGGACTTAGGGGAGAGAAGCGAACTCACCTGCGTGCAGGATGGATTGGCTTCTTAGGCTACTGGACACCATTAGCTCCAGAGGGAGTCGGAACACAGGTCTCACCCTGGGGTTCGTCCCGGAGCCGCGCCGCCAACCCCCTTGCAGATGCCGAAAAGTGAAGAGGTCCAGAAACCGGCGGCAGAAGACTTTTCAGTCTTCATAAGGTAGCGCACAGCACTGCAGCTGTGCGCCATTGTTGTCAGCACACTTCATAGCAGCGGTCACTGAGGGTGCAGGGCGCTGGGGGGGGCGCCCTGGGCAGCAATGATAGTACCTTATTCTGGCTAAAAATACATCACATATAGCCCCTGGGGGCTATATGGATGTATTTAACCCCTGCCAGGTCTCAGAAAAACGTGAGAAGAAGCCCGCCGAAAAGGGGGCGGGGCCTATTCTCCTCAGCACACAGCGCCATTTTCCCTCACAGAAATGCTGGTGGGAAGGCTCCCAGGCTCTCCCCTGCACTGCACTACAGAAACAGGGTTAAAACAGAGAGGGGGGGCACTTATTTGGCGATATGACTATATATATTAAAATGCTATAAGGGAAAAACACTTATATAAAGGTTGTCCCTGTATAATTATAGCGTTTTTGGTGTGTGCTGGCAAACTCTCCCTCTGTCTCCCCAAAGGGCTAGTGGGGTCCTGTCCTCTATCAGAGCATTCCCTGTGTGTGTGCTGTGTGTCGGTACGTGTGTGTCGACATGTATGAGGACGATGTTGGTGAGGAGGCGGAGCAATTGCCTGTAATGGTGATGTCACTCTCTAGGGAGTCGACACCGGAATGGATGGCTTATTTAAGGAATTACGTGATAATGTCAACACGCTGCAAGGTCGGTTGACGACATGAGACGGCCGGCAAACCAATTAGTACCTGTCCAGGCGTCTCAAACACCGTCAGGGGCGTTAAAACGTCCTTTTACCTCAGTCGGTCGACACAGACACGGACACTGACTCCAGTGTCGACAGTGAAGAAACAAACGTATTTTCCTTTACGGCCACACGTTACTTGTTAAGGGCAATGAAGGAGATGTTACATATTTCTGATACTACAAGTACCACAAAAAAGGGTATTATGTGGAGTGTGAAAAAACTACATGTGGTTTTTCCTGAATCAGATAAATTAAATGAAGTGTGTGATGATACGTGGGTTTCCCCCGATAGAAAATTATTGGCGGTATACCCTTTCCCGCCAGAAGTTATGGCGCGTTGGGAAACACCCCTTAGGGTGGATAAGGCGCTCACACGCTTATCAAAACAAGTGGCGTTACCGTCTCCAGATACGGCCGCCCTCAAGGAGCCAACTGATAGGAGGCTGGAAAATATCCTAAAAAGTATATACACACATACTGGTGTTATACTGCGACCAGCGATCGCCTCAGCCTGGATGGGCAGCGCTGGGGTGGCTTGGTCGGATTCCCTGACTGGAAATATTGATACCCTTGACAGGGACAGTATTTTATTGACTATAGAGCATTTAAAGGATGCATTTCTATATATGCGAGATGCACAGAGGGATATTTGCACTCTGGCATCAAGAGTAAGTGCGATGTCCATATCTGCCAGAAGATGTTTATGGACACGACAGTGGTCAGGTGATGCAGATTCCAAACGGCACATGGAAGTATTGCCGTATAAAGGGGAGGAGTTATTTGGGGTCGGTCCATCGGACCTGGTGGCCACGGCAACAGCTGGAAAATCCACCTTTTTTACCCCAAGTCACATCTCAGCAGATAAAGACATCGTCTTTTCAGCCTCAGTCCTTTCGTCCCCATAAGGGCAGGCGGGCAAAAGGCCAGTCATATCTGCCCAGGGATAGAGGTAAGGGAAGAAGACTGCAGCAGGCAGCCCATTCCCAGGAACAGAAGCCTTCCACCGCTTCTGCCAAGTCCTCAGCATGACGCTGGGGCCGTACAAACAGGTGCGGTGGGGGGTCGTCTCAAGAGTTTCAGCACGCAGTGGGCTCACTCGCAAGTGGACCCCTGGATCCTACAAGTAGTATCCCAGGGGTACAGATTGGAAATTCGAGACGTCTCCCCCTCGCAGGTTCCTGAAGTTTGCTTTACCAACGTCTCCCTCCGACAGGGAGGCAGTATTGGAAACAATTCACAAGCTGTATTCCCAGCAGGTGATAATCAAAGTACCCCTCCTACAACAAGGAAAGGGGTATTATTCCACACTATATTGTGGTACTGAAGCCAGACGGCTCGGTGAGACCTATTCTAAATCTGAAATATTTGAACACTTACATACAAAGGTTCAAATCAAGATGGAGTCACTCAGAGCAGTGATAGCGAACCAGGAAGAAGGGGACTATATGGTGTCCCTGGACATCAAGGATGCTTACCTCCATGTCCCAATTGCCCTTCTCACCAAGGGTACCTCAGGTTCGTGGTACAAAACTGTCACTATCAGTTTCAGACGCTGCCGTTTGGATTGTCCACGGCACCCCGGGTCTTTACCAAGGTAATGGCCGAAATGATGATTCTTCTTCAAAGAAAAGGCGTCTTAATTATCCCTTACTTGGACGATCTCCTGATAAGGGCAAGGTCCAGAGAACAGTTGGAGGTCGGAGTAGCACTATCTCAAGTAGTTCTACGACAGCACGGGTGGATTCTAAATATTCCAAAATCGCAGCTGTCTCCGACGACACGTCTGCTGTTCCTAGGGATGATTCTGGACACAGTCCAGAATAAGGTGTTTCTCCCGGAGGAGAAAGCCAGGGAGTTATCCGAGCTAGTCAGGAACCTCCTAAAACCAGGAAAAGTGTCAGTGCATCATTGCACAAGGGTCCAGGGAAAAATGGTGGCTTCTTACGAAGCGATTCCATTCGGCAGATTTCACGCAAGAACTTTTCAGTGGGATCTGCTGGAAATAACCCTGTCTCCAAGGACAAGGGTGTCTCTTCTGTGGTGGCTGCAGAGTGCTCATCTACTAAAGGGCCACAGATTCGGCATTCAGGACTGGGTCCTGGTGACCACGGATGCCAGCCTGAAAGGCTGGGGAGCAGTCACACAAGGAAAAAATTTCCAGGGAGTGTGATCAAGTCTGGAGACTTCTCTCCACATAAATATACTGGAGCTAAGAGCAATTTACAATGCTCTAAGCTTAGCAAGACCTCTGCTTCAAGGTCAGCCGGTATTGATCCAGTGGGACAACATCACGGCAGTCGCCCACGTAAACAGACAGGGCGGCACAAGAAGCAGGAGGACAATGGCAGAAACTGCAAGGATTCTTCGCTGGGCGGAAAATCATGTGATAGCACTGTCAGCAGTGTTCATTCCGGGAGTGGACAACTGGGAAGCAGACTTCCTCAGCACGACCTCCACCCGGGAGAGTGGGGACTTCATCGGGAAGTCTTCCACATGATTGTGAACCGTTGGGAAAGACCAAAGGTGGACATGATGGCCTCCCGACTGAACAAAAAACTGGACAGGTATTGCGCCAGGTCAAGAGACCCTCAGGCAATAGCTGTGGACGTTCTGGTAACACCGTGGGTGTACCAGTCGGTGTATGTGTTCCCTCCTCTGCTTCTCATACCTAAGGTACTGAGAATTATAAGACGTAGAGGAGTAAGAACTATACTCGTGGCTCCGGATTGGCCAAGAAGGACTTGGTACCCGGAACTTCAAGAGATGCTCACAGAGGACTCATGGCCTCTGCCGCTAAGAAGGGACTTGCTTCAGCAAGTACCATGTCTGTTCCAAGACTTACCGCGGCTGCGTTTGACGGCATGGCGGTTGAACGCCGGATCCTAAGGGAAAAAGGCATTCCGGAAGAGGTCATTCCTACCCTGGTCAAAGCCAGGAAGGAGGTGACCGCACAACATTATCACCACATGTGGCGAAAATATGTTGCGTGGTGTGAGGCCAGGAAGGCCCCACGAAGAAATTTCAACTCGGTCGATTCCTGCATTTCCTGCAAACAGGAGTGTCTATGGGCCTCAAATTGGGGTCCATTAAGGTTCAAATTTCGGCCCTGTCGATTTTCTTCCAGAAAGAATTGGCTTCAGTTCCTGAAGTCCAGAAGTTTGTCAAGGGAGTACTGCATATACAACCCCCTTTTGTGCCTCCAGTGGCACTGTGGGATCTCAACGTAGTTCTGGGATTCCTCAAATCACATTGGTTTAAACCGCTCAAATCTGTGGATTTGAAATATCTCACATGGAAAGTGACCATGATGTTGGCCCTGGCCTCGGCCAGGCGAGTGTCAAAATTGGCGGCTTTGTCTCACAAAAGCCCATATCTGATTGTCCATTCGGACAGGGCAGAGCTGCGGACTCGTCCCCAGTTTCTCCCTAAGGTGGTGTCAGCGTTTCACCTGAACCAGCTTATTGTGGTACCTGCGGCTACTAGGGACTTGGAGGACTCCAAGTTGCTAGATGTTGTCAGGGCCCTGAAAATATAGGTTTCCAGGACGGCTGGAGTCAGGAAAACTGACTTGCTGTTATCCTGTATGCACCCAACAAACTGGGTGCTCTTGCTTCTAAGCAGACGATTGCTAGTGGGATGTGTAGTACAATTCAGCTTGCACATTCTGTGGCAGGCCTGCCACAGCCAAAATATGTAAATGCCCATTCCACAAGGAAGGTGGGCTCATCTTGGGCGGCTGCCCGAGGGGTCTCGGCTTTACAACTTTGCCGAGCAGCTACTTGGTCAGGGGCAAACACGTTTGCAAAATTCTATGAATTTGATACCCTGGCTGAGGAGGACCTGGAGTTCTCTCATTCGGTGCTGCAGAGTCATCCGCACTCTCCCGCCCGTTTGGGAGCTTTGGTATAATCCCCATGGTCCTTACGGAGTCCCCAGCATCCACTAGGACGTCAGAGAAAATAAGATTTTACTCACCGGTAAATCTATTTCTCGTAGTCCGTAGTGGATGCTGGGCGCCCATCCCAAGTGCGGATTGTCTGCAATACTTGTAAATAGTTATTGTTACACAAATCGGGTTTTGTTGTGAGCCATCTCTTCAGAGGCTCCAATTGTTATCATACTGTTAACCGGGGTTCCTATCACGTGTTATATGGTGTGATTGGTGTGGCTGGTATGAGTCTTACCCGGGATTCAGAATCCTTCCTTATTGTGTACGCTCGTCCGGGCACAGTATCCTAACTGAGGCTTGGAGGAGGGTCATAGGGGGAGGAGCCAGTGCACACCACCTGATCCTAAAGCTTTTACTTTTGTGCCCTGTCTCCTGCGGAGCCGCTATTCCCCCATGGTCCTGACGGAGTCCCCAGCATCCACTACGGACTACGAGAAATAGAATTATCGGTAAGTAAATTCTTATTTTTTATTTTTATTTTTGTTTGCTGTGGAACTACAAGGCCCAGCAAGCCTCCCCTGCTTGCTGGTACTTGGAGAACCTCAAGTACCAGCATGTGGGGAAATAACGGGCCCGCATGCTAAAACACACTTACACACTCACACATACTTACCTACATCCCACGCCGGTCACGTCCACTTGTCCAGTAGAATCCAATAGGGGTACCTGTAAAAAATAAGAATTTACTCACCGGTAATTCTATTTCTCGTAGTCCGTAGTGGATGCTGGGAACTCCGTAAGGACCATGGGGAATAGCGGGCTCCGAAGGAGGCTGGGCACTCTAGAAAGATTTATGACTACCTGGTGTGCACTGGCTCCTCCCACTATGACCCTCCTCCAAGCCTCAGTTAGGACACTGTGCCCGGACGAGCTGACATAATAAGGAAGGATTTAGAATCCCGGGTAAGACTCTTACCAGCCACACCAATCACACCGTACAACTCGTGATACTATATCCAGTTTGACAGTATGAAAACAACTGAGCCTCTCAACAGATTGCTCAACAATAACCATTAGTTAGCAATAACTATTTACAAGTATTGCAGACAATCCGCACTTGGGATGGGCGCCCAGCATCCACTACGGACTACGAGAAATAGAATTACCGGTGAGTAAATTCTTATTTTCTCTGACGTCCTAGTGGATGCTGGGAACTCCGTAAGGACCATGGGGATTATACCAAAGCTCCCAAACGGTCGGGAGAGTGCGGATGACTCTGTAGCACCGAATGAGAGAACTCCAGGTCCTCCTCAGCCAGGGTATCAAATTTGTAGAATTTTGCAAACGTGTTTGCCCCTGACCAAGTAGCTGCTCGGCAAAGTTGTAAAGCCGAGACCCCTCGGGCAGCCGCCCAAGATGAGCCCACCTTCCTTGTGGAATGGGCATTTACAGATTTTGGCTGTGGCAGGCCTGCCACAGAATGTGCAAGCTGAATTGTACTACAAATCCAGCGAGCAATAGACTGCTTAGAAGCAGGAGCACCCAGCTTGTTGGGTGCATACAGGATAAACAGCGAGTCAGATTTTCTGACTCCAGCCGTCCTGGAAACATATATTTTCAGGGCCCTGACAACGTCTAGCAACTTGGAGTCCTCCAATTCACTAGTAGCCGCCGGCACCACAATAGGCTGGTTCAGGTGAAACGCTGACACCACCTTAGGGAGAAATTGGGGACGAGTCCTCAATTCTGCCCTATCCATATGGAAAATCAGATAAGGGCTTTTACATGATAAAGCCGCCTATTCCGACACTCGCCTGGCTGAAGCCAAGGCCAATAACATGACCACTTTCCACGTGAGATATTTCAGATCCACGGTTTTTAGTGGCTCAAACCAATGTGATTTTAAGAAACTCAACATCACGTTGAGATCCCAAGGTGCCACAGGAGGCACAAACGGGAGCTGAATATGCAGCACTCCTTTCACAAATGTCTGAACTTCAGGTACTGAAGCTAGTTCTTTTTGAAAGAAAATCGACAGAGCCGAGATCTGTACTTTAATGGAGCCTAGTTTTAGGCCCATATTCACTCCTGCTTGCAGGAAATGCAGAAATCGACCTAGTTGAAATTCCTCTGTTGGGGCCTTTTTGGCCTCGCACCATGCAACATATTTCCGCCATATGCGGTGATAATGCTTTGCCGTAACATCTTTCCTGGCCTTAATAAGCGTAGGAATGACTTCTTCCGGAATACCCTTTTCCTTTAGGATCCGGTGTTCAACCGCCATGCCGTCAAACGCAGCCGCGGTAAGTCTTGGAACAGACAGGGCCCCTGCTGTAGCAGGTCCTGTCTGAGCGGTAGAGGCCACGGGTCCTCTGAGAGCATCTCTTGAAGTTCCGGGTACCACGCTCGTCTTGGCCAATCCGGAACCACGAGAATTGTGTTTACTCCTCGCTTTCTTATTATTCTCAATACCTTTGGTATGAGAGGCAGAGGAGGGAACACATAAACCGACTGGTACACCCACGGTGTCACTAGAGCGTCCACAGCTATCGCCTGAGGGTCCCTTGACCTGGCGCAATATCTTTTTAACTTTTTGTTGAGACGGGACGCCATCATGTCCACCTGTGGTTTTTCCCAACGGTTTACCAGCATCTGGAAGACTTCTGGATGAAGTCCCCACTCTCCCGGGTGGAGGTCGTGTCTGCTGAGGAAGTCTGCTTCCCAGTTGTCCACTCCCGGAATGAACACTGCTGACAGTGCTAGTACATGATTCTCCGCCCATCGGAGAATTCTTGTGGCTTCTGCCATCGCCATACTGCTTCTTGTGCCGCCCTGTCGATTTACATGGGCGACTGCCGTGATGTTGTCTGACTGGATCAGCACCGGCTGGTGTAGGAGCAGGGATTTTGCTTGACTTAGGGCATTGTAGATGGCCCTTAGTTCCAGAATATTTATGTGAAGGGAAGTCTCCTGACTCGACCATAGTCCTTGGAAGTTTCTTCCCTGTGTGACTGCCCCCCAGCCTCGAAGGCTGGCATCCGTGGTCACCAGGACCCAGTCCTGTATGCCGAACCTGCGGCCCTCTAGAAGATGGGCACTCTGCAGCCACCACAGTAGAGACACCCTGGTTCTTGGAGACAGGGTTATTAAGCGATGCATCTGAAGATGCGATCCGGACCACTGGTCCAACAGGTCCCACTGAAAGATTCTGGCATGGAACCTGCCGAAGGGAATTGCTTCGTAAGAAGCCACCATCTTTCCCAGGACCCGCGTGCAGCGATGCACTGATACCTGTTTTGGTTTCAGGAGGTCTCTGACTAGAGATGACAACTCCCTGGCTTTCTCCTCCGGGAGAAACACTTTCTTCTGGACTGTATCCAGAATCATACCCAGGAACAGTAGCCGTGTCGTCGGAACCAGCTGTGACTTTGGGATATTCAGAATCCAGCCGTGCTGGTGCAGCACCTCCTGAGATAGTGCTACTCCCACCAACAACTGTTCCTTGGACCTCGCTTTTATTAGGAGATCGTCCAAGTACGGGATAATTAAAACTCCCTTTTTTCGAAGGAGTATCATCATTTCCGCCATAACCTTGGTAAATACCCTCGGTGCCGTGGACAGTCCAAACGGCAGCGTCTGGAATTGGTAATGGCAATCCTGTACCACAAATCTGAGGTACTCCTGGTGAGGATGGTAAATGGGGACATGCAAGTAAGCATCCTTGATGTCCAGGGATACCATGTAATCCCCCTCGTCCAGGCTTGCAATAACCGCCCTGAGCGATTCCATCTTGAACTTGAATTTTTTTATGTATGTGTTCAAGGATTTCAAATTTAAAATGGGTCTCACCGAACCGTCCGGTTTCGGTACCACCAATAGTGTGGAATAGTAACCCCGGCCTTGTTGAAGTAGGGGTACTTTGATTATCACCTGCTGGGAATACAGCTTGTGAATTGCCGCTAGCACCGCCTCCCTGTCTGAGGGAGCAATCGGCAAGGCAGATTTTAGGAACCGGTGGGGTGGAGACGCCTCGAATTCCAGTTTGTACCCCTGAGATACTATTTGAAGGATCCAGGGATCCACCCGTGAGCGAGCCCACTGATCGCTGAAATTCTTGAGGCGGCCCCCCACCGTACCTGGCTCCGCCTGTGGAGCCCCACCGTCATGCGGCGGACTTGGAAGAAGAAGCGGGGGAGGACTTATGCTCCTGGGAACCTGCTGTTTGTTGCAGCCTTTTTCCCCTACCTCTGCCTCTGGACAGAAAAGACCCGCCTTTTCCACGCCTGTTTTTCTGGGTCCGAAAGGACTGAACCTGATAAAACGGCGCCTTCTTAGGCTGTGAGGGGACATGGGGTAAAAATGCTGACTTCCCAGACGTTGCTGTGGAAACTAGGTCCGAGAGACCATCCCCAAATAATTCCTCACCCTTATATGGCAACACTTCCATGTGCCTTTTAGAATCTGCATCTCCTGTCCACTGGCGAGTCCATAAGCCTCTCCTAGCAGAAATGGACAATGCACTTACTTTAGATGCCAGTCGGCAGATTTCCCTCTGTGCATCTCTCATATATAAGACTGAGTCTTTTATATGGTCTATGGTTAACAGGATCGTGTCTCTGTCTAATGTGTCAATATTTTCTGACAGTTTATCTGACCACGCAGCGGCAGCACTGCACATCCAAGCTGACGCAATAGCTGGCCTAAGTATAATGCCTGAGTGTGTATATACAGACTTCAGGATCGCCTCCTGCTTTCTATCAGCAGGTTCCTTGAGGGCGGCCATATCCGGAGACGGTAGTGCCACCTTTTTAGACAAACGTGTGAGCGCTTTATCCACCCTAGGAGGTGTTTCCCAACGTGACCTATCCTCTGGCGGGAAAGGGAACGCCATTAGTACCTTCTTAGGAATTACCAATTTTTTATCAGGGAAAGCCCACGCTTCTTCACACACTTCATTTAATTCATCTGATGGGGGAAAAACTACGGGTAGTTTTTTCTCCCCAAACATAATACCCTTTTTAGTGGTACCTGTATTTATATCAGAAATGTGTAACACCTCTTTCATTGCCTCAATCATGCAGTGAATGGCCTTAGTGGGCATCAGGTTAGACTCATCGTCGTCGACACTGGTGTCAGTATCAGTGTCGACATCTGGGTCTGCGGTCTGAAGTAGCGGGCGTTTTAGAGCCCCTGATGACCTGTGCGACGCCTGGACAGGCACGAGCTGAGAAGTCGGCTGTCCCACATTTGGCATGTCGTCAAATTTCTTATGTAAGGAGTCTATACGTGCACTCATTTCTTTCCATAAGTTCAACCACTCAGGTGTCTGCCCCGCAGGGGGTGACATCCCTTCTAAAGGCATCTGCTCCGCCTCCACATCATTATCCTCATCAAACATGTCGACACAGCCGTACCGACACACCGCACACACACAAGGAATGCTCCAACTGAGGACAGGACCCACAAAAGCCCTTTGGGGGGACAGAGTGAGAGTATGCCAGCACACACCAGAGCGCTATATAATGCAGGGACTAACTGAGTTATGTCCCCTATAGCTGCTTTTTCTATATAATTTATACTGCGCCTAAATTTAGTGCCCCCCCTCTCTGTTTTTACCCTTTTCTGTAGTGTAGACTGCAGGGGAGAGTCAGGGAGCTTCCTTCCAGCGGATCTGTGAAGGAGAAATGGCGCCAGTGTGCTGTGAAAAATAGCTCCGCCCCTTTTCCGCTGACTATTCTCCCGCTTTTTTCTATATTCTGGCAGGGGTATTTTCCACATATATAGCCTCTGGGGCTATATATTGTGGTATTTTTGCCAGCCAAGGTGTTATTATTGCTTCTCAGGGCGCCCCCCCCCCCCCCCCCAGCGCCCTGCACCCTCAGTGACCGGAGTGTGAAGTGTGTGTGAGGAGCAATGGCGCACAGCTGCAGTGCTGTGCGCTACCTTGGTGAAGACTGATGTCTTCTGCCGCCGATTTTCCGGACCTCTTCTTGCTTCTGGCTCTGTAAGGGGGACGGCGGCGCGGCTCCGGGACCGAACACCAAGGACTGGGCCTGCGGTCGATCCCTCTGGAGCTAATGGTGTCCAGTAGCCTAAGAAGCCCAATCCGGCTGCAAGCAGGCGAGGTCGCTTCTTCTCCCCTTAGTCCCTCGCTGCAGTGAGCCTGTTGCCAGCAGGTCTCACTGAAAATAAAAAACCTAAATCTATACTTTCTTTCTAAGGGCTCAGGAGAGCCCCTAGTGTGCATCCGACCTCGGCCGGGCACAAAATCTAACTGAGGCTTGGAGGAGGGTCATAGTGGGAGGAGCCAGTGCACACCAGGTAGTCATAAATCTTTCTAGAGTGCCCAGCCTCCTTCGGAGCCCGCTATTCCCCATGGTCCTTACGGAGTTCCCAGCATCCACTAGGACGTCAGAGAAATGAACATTATACTTACAAACGTCAAGCCACAGGAGGGGGAGGGAGAGAGAGAGACATTAACCTGCTGCTGGGAGGGGGAGAGCCGCACACCGCTGCTCCTGTCAGCGGGCGGACGGAGCCGGCGGAGGAGGTTGTGGGAGAGCCGCAAGGGTGAGAGCCGCACACCGCTGCTCCTGTCAGCGGTCGGGGAGAGCCGCACACCGCTGCTCCTGTCAGCGGGAGGACGGAGCCAGCGGAGGAGGACGGGGGGAGGGCCGCACACACTGCAGGGCCATCCCGACAACCTCCAACGCCACTCACTGTCGGGACCCGCCGCCTCCAGCGCCGCGTGTGGGTGATTGGACAGCGGATCCAGCACTGGATCCGCTGTCCAATCACAGGTGCCTCGCTGACATGGGGGTGGTGTCCCTGTCAGCGAGGCACGTTTTTCAGTGCCGCTTTCATCATCTTTTTGAATGGGCTTTTACAGCCCAGTGCTTGGCTCCGCCCCCCGCTCTGTCCCCGTTTCCATTATGTATGGGAGGCACAGCTATCAGTGCCTCCCAAACACATTTAAGCACAGAAAATTATTAGAATTAAATAAAGAAGATACTTATGACACAGAATATGTGTCATAAGTATCTTCTTTATATTATTTTAATAATTACTCACAGGGGAGGCACTGCCTCCTACCTCCCCTGACTGCACGTCACTGCTGTACAGGTTATATGCAAATATCTTACCGTGGCTTAAAAATAATGTTGTCAGCAGCAAGACCTAAGAGGACACGGACTGCTACACAATATAAGTATTACATTGTTGCAAATATTGCTTGTGCATTAACCAAGCGGCTGCATGGGCATGAATGACTGATACTAACATGCGTGATTAATTCGGATACTAACTTAAGTCTGTGCACACTAATATTAACCCTTGCTTGGATATTTGGACTCTCTAAGAACACCTTATATGTTCCATTTAATTAGTAATATAAGGTAGTAGCCATCATTATATATGCTCAATACAATATAGAAAGCTAGTAAACGTTTGTCATTTTTATAAAAGGAGCTGTTCTATTTCTTAATATAAGTTTTAAAGAATTGTGTGTGTGTTCTAAGTGTATTATTTGTTTATTATGCTGGCCGGCATATGTCAATTTTATGTGTAATATTTATTTTTAAAAATTAAAATCCACACCAGATAAAATAAGCGCGCACTCGCAATTTCTTTCTATTATTTGTTATATAAGGGGTTACTACCAATAACCCCTATGAGATTGCTGCATTCAGTTTGGATCAGCCACAGCGCCAGTATAATTGGGTTAGAAAGTTGCACAATCGTCTGCCCAGGCTAAGCATTGGCCCGTGTCCAAGATGCGTTGGCCACTCCTTTGGTGGCTCGGAGGCAACGATCTCAATATGTGTACCCTCTTTGTCATACTCATATGGACAATTGTGATGAGAAACGCTGGCCTCCGTGGCTACGGTGCTTTCTCCTTCACTGCCGGTTTTAGGGTCTGTATTCTCCAGTCTATGCCAAGCTTTTCTAAATTCTCTAGTACAGGGGCGTCTTCTGTTGCAGGGAAACCCCATAAGAATTCAGTCAGACAATGCCACTGCTGTGGCATGCATCAGCCAACAGGTAGGCACAAAAAGCTGCCTTGCCATGGTGGAATCCAGCTGGTTCGTGTTCTGAATAGAACAAAATGCTTCATCAGCGCAGCCATGTTCCGAGCATGGTTGGCCAGTTACCTCAGTAGGGAAGTCCTGCACCCTGGAGAGTGGTCACTACACCCAAACCTCTTCTAGCAGACTGTAGGGAGATGGGCTCAGCCAGAAAGATGGCATCAGGGTTGAACCACAATATGCAATTGTCGCCTGATTTACTGGTCACCCACAACGGTTTCTGTGCATTCTAATACAGCACAGTGAGAAACGATCTGGGTGCCATTAGTAGTCATGGACTGGCCATGATGGTCATGGTACATGGACACACTCAGAATGTCAGCAGGTCCATCATGCTGTCCCTCTGATATGGTGACCTTTATGCCATCTAGGGTTAGCAGTTAGTGAAGCATTATCATAGTGTCTGGAACAGTTGGTCTAGTAAATCTTGTGGAGAAGAATACATCAAAATCATATTGAAAAGGACCAGAGGCGATGTACGTCGCAACAAGATGGAGATGTGTGATGGCTTGGGTTGTGGAAGGCTGTGAGGGTGAGTAGCTTGTGGTAATAAAGGAGATATCATAGCCGATTGCAAACTGATACAGCAGATGTGGAGCGGCGGGAGAGGTTGTAGGTTAGGACTGATTGATAAGGTAGGGAGGCTAGATAGCAGGTAGTTATAGTAGCCAAAGTGTGCTATAGGGGCACGTTCATTATCAAAGGCCCATTGGTCGGCATGTCATGGTGGTGGAAACAAAGTAATTATGCATTGCTCTGACTGCGGGCCAGCTGTGCACTAATCCGCAAACCTAGTTTCCTTTTCATTAAAAAGTAAGCACTCATTGAACATACATAATTGCCTTGGCTACGCCAGACGGTTGCTGTTACAGGATAAGATCATGTGACTTCCTGCACAGAGAATGTTACACAGGAGCATCAGACAGAGATGTACAGATTCCGCCAGGTTGTAGAACAATAATGAAGGTGTTTGTCTTATTATACAATAATAAAGCCACATGTGTCTAGACGCTTCTTATCTTGTGCGCGTAGTGCTGTGCCTGGGCTTGCAATGCGGAATCTCTTCATCTGGTGTCTTGTGTTTGTGGTGACTGTAGGTAAACGACAAGGAGAGGGGTGCTATCACAGGCCCAGCAGTGCCATAGGCTTCAGTTATCTCAGTCTAAAAATATAAAGTGTCCTATGAACCACCAAACTATAAAGCATCACTATTGCATTACAATTATATCTTTTTTGTAAGAGTATCAGAAGATCAGTGAAACTACAGATAAGAGAAAGAGGAGGACTGTGAATGCTGTTCGGCTTTTCTTCTACTGTGGATCTGTTGCCAGGCCGGCTGAGATCCCTCAGATCACCGGCTGCGGAATTGTTTGTGATCTAGTAACAGAATATTCTTTGTCTGTGAGATGAAGGAAACACAATCTCTGCAGGTTGCAGACTTACACATGACACATTTCCGCGTATTGTAACACAATTAGTACTCATTTGGGGAATGTAGCGAACTGAAGTAAAAGATTGAGTCGGGCAAGGTAAAAAATCAGGTCAGGCGAAGACCATTCCAGAGTGACCCTACTAACCGCTCTGGATGTCTGTGCCCGATCATAGCTAGGGGCTCCTCTAAGCGGCTGACTGAGGACTATATACTATAGATAACGGACTGCTACAAAGCAGGGTATGGATACAAAAAGGACACTTACGGGTAGATTTACTCAAAGCTTCTAAAAATGGAAAGTGGAGATCAGAATTTATCATTTCTCTGATGCATTCTAGAAAATGATTGACATTGGTTACTATGGGCAACAGGACTACAAGTATGTTTCATAAGCTGTAGCAAATATACCTCTTAGATTCTTCCAGTTTGGAAATTATGCTGCAAACAACATCTTTAAAAAATAGAAGTTATGGGAAACTAGAAGTCAAGGCAAGAAAAACCTCAGATAGAAACTGCTGTAAACTGGTCAGATATGAGACTCCAGGGTTCTTTTTGGGTATAATTATTATTTATAAAGTTGTGTATTTTTTTCTCTGACGTCCTAGTGGATGCTGGGAACTCCGTAAGGACCATGGGGAATAGACGGGCTCCGCAGGAGACTGGGCACTCTAAAAGAAAGATTAGGTACTATCTGGTGTGCACTGGCTCCTCCCTCTATGCCCCTCCTCCAGACCTCAGTTAGAATCTGTGCCCGGCCAGAGCTGGGTGCTCCTAGTGGGCTCTCCTGAGCTTGCTAGAAAAGAAAGTATTTGTTAGGTTTTTTATTTTCAGTGAGATCTGCTGGCAACAGACTCACTGCTACGTGGGACTGAGGGGAGAGAAGCAAACCTACCTGCTTGCAGCTAGCTTGTGCTTCTTAGGCTACTGGACACCATTAGCTCCAGAGGGTTCGAACACAGGGCCTGACCTCGATCGTCCGTTCCCGGAGCCGCGCCGCCGTCCCCCTTGCAGAGCCAGAAGACAGAAGAGAAGCGATGAAATCGGCGGCAGAAGACTCCTGTCTTCATTAGGGTAGCGCACAGCACTGCAGCTGTGCGCCATTGCTCCCACAGCACACCACACACTCCGGTCACTGTAGGGTGCTGGGGGGGGGGGGCGCCCTGGGCAGCAATTATAATACCTTTTGGCATAAAATACACATAATACAGTTTGGAAACTGTATATGTGTAAAATCCCCCGCCATTAAGTTACATAAAACGCGGGACAGAAGCCCGCCGCTGAGGGGGCTGGGCCTTCTTCCTCAGCACACCAGCGCCATTTTCCCTTCACAGCTCCGCTGGAAGCAGCTCCCCAGGCTCTCCCCTGCAGTATCCTGATACAAGAAGGGTAAAAAAGAGAGGGGGGGGCACATAAATTTAGGCGCAAATAAGATATTTAAGCAGCTATTGGGTAAATCACTTTTTATAGTGTAAATCCCTGTGTTATATAGTGCTGTGGTGTGTGCTGGCATACTCTCTCTCTGTCTCCCCAAAGGACTTTGTGGGGTCCTGTCCTCAGTCTGAGCATTCCCTGTGTGTGTGCGGTGTGTCGGTACGGCTGTGTCGACATGTTTGATGAGGAGGGTTACGTGGAGGCGGAGCAGGGGCATATAAGTGTGGTGTCGCCCCCGACGGGGCCGACACCTGATTGGATGGATATGTGGAAGGTCTTAACCGACAGTGTCAACTCCTTACATAAAAGGATCGATGACGCAGCAGCCTTGGGACAGCCGGGGTCTCAGCCCGCGCCTGCCCAGGCGACTCAGAAGCCGTCAGGGGCTCATAAACGCCCGCTAGCTCAGATGGTAGACACAGATGTCGACACGGAGTCCGACTCCAGTGTAGATGAGGATGAGACAAATGTACAGTCTACAAAAGCCATCCGATGCATGATTACTGCAATGAAAGATGTATTGCACATTTCTGATATTAACCCGGTTACCACCAAGAGGGGTATTATGTTTGGGGAGAAAAAGCAGCCAGTGACTTTTCCGCCATCTGATGAATTAAATGATTTGTGTGAAGATGCGTGGAGTTCCCCTGATAAGAAACTAGTGATTTCTAAGAGGTTACGCCATGTACCCTTTCCCGCCAACGGATAGGTTACGTTGGGAAACATCCCCTAGGGTGGACAAGGCGCTGACACGCTTATCTAGAAGGGTGGCACTGCCGTCTCAGGATACGGCCGCCCTAAAGGAGCCTGCTGATAGAAAGCAGGAAGCTATCCTGAAGTCTGTGTATACACACTCTGGTACTCTACTGAGACCTGCTATTGCTTCAGCCTGGATGTGTAGCGCTGCAGCAGCATGGACTGATACCCTGTCAGACAACATTGATTCCCTCGACAGGGATACTGTTTTGCTAACCATCGAACATATAAAAGACGTCGTCTTATATATGCGGGATGCCCAGAGGGACATTTGCCTGCTGGCATCTAGAATTAATGCAATGTCCATTTCTGCCAGGAGAGTATTATGGACTCGGCAGTGGACAGGTGATGCTGATTCTAAAAAACACATGGAGGTTTTGCCTTATAAGGGTGAGGAATTGTTTGGGGACGGTCTCTCGGACCTCGTATCCACAGCAACTGCTGGGAAGTCGAGTTTTTTACCTCAGGTTCCCTCACAGCTTAAGAAAGCACCGTATTATCAAGTGCAGTCCTTTCGGCCTCAGAAAGGCAAGCGGGTCAGAGGAGCATCCTTTCTGGCCAGAGGCAAGGGTAGAGGAAAGAAGCTGCACCAGGCAGCCAGTTCCCAGGAACAAAAATCCTCCCCTGCTTCCACTAAGTCCACCGCATGACGTTGGGGCTCCACAGGCGGAGCCAGGTGCGGTGGGGGCGCGTCTCCGAAACTTGAGCAACCAGTGGGTTCGCTCACAAGTGGATCTCTGGGCTGTACAAATTGTATCTCAGGGATACAAGCTGGAGTTCGAGGCGACTCCCCCTCGCCGTTACCTCAAATCAGCCTTGCCAGCTGCTCCCAGGGAAAGGGAGGTAGTACTGGCGGCAATTCACAAGCTGTACCTCCAGCAGGTGATAATCAAGGTCCCCCTCCTTCAACAGGGCAGGGGTTACTATTCCACAATGTTTGTGGTACCGAAACCGGACGGTTCGGTGAGACCCATTCTGAATTTAAAATCCTTGAACACTTATATAAAGAAGTTCAAGTTCAAAATGGAATCGCTCAGGGCGGTTATTGCAAGCCTGGAAGAGGGGGATTTTATGGTGTCGCTGGACATCAAGGATGCTTACTTGCATGTCCCCATTTACCCACCTCACCAGGGATACCTCAGGTTTGTGGTACAGGACTGTCATTACCAATTCCAGACGTTGCCGTTTGGTCTCTCCACAGCACCGAGAATATTTACTAAGGTAATGGCCGAAATGATGATACTCCTTCGGAAGAAGGGAGTTATAATTATCCCGTACTTGGATGATCTCCTCATAAAGGTGAGGTACAGAGAGCAGTTGTTGGTCAGCGTAGCACTCTCTCAGAGAGTGTTGCAATAGCACGGCTGGATTCTGAATATCCCAAAGTCTCAGCTGATT
The DNA here is from genome assembly GCF_028390025.1 of Pseudophryne corroboree. Lineage (NCBI taxonomy): Eukaryota > Metazoa > Chordata > Amphibia > Anura > Myobatrachidae > Pseudophryne > Pseudophryne corroboree. Next base: position 776,713,551 of record NC_086446.1, on the reverse strand, counting down.
CCTGCGACGCGTCTGCTTTTCCTGGCCATGATTCTGGACACAGAACAGAAGAAGGTGTTTCTCCCGGTGGAGAAGGCCCAGGAATTGTCATCTCTGGTCAGGGACCTCCTGAAACCAAAACAGGTGTCGGTGCATCACTGCACGCGAGTCCTGGGAAAGATGGTGGCTTCTTACGAAGCAATTCCCTTCGGCAGGTTCCATGCAAGGATCTTTCAGTGGGATCTGTTGGAAAAATGGTCCGGATCGCATCTTCAGATGCATCGGTTGATCACCCTGTCCCCAAGGGCCAGGGTGTCTCTGCTGTGGTGGCTGCAGAGTGCTCATCTTCTCGAGGGCCGCAGGTTCGGCATACAGGACTGGGTCCTGGTGACCACGGATGCAAGCCTCCGAGGATGGGGGGCAGTTACTCAGGGAAGAAACTTCCAAGGACAGTGGTCAAGTCTGGAGACTTCACTACACTTAAATATACTGGAACTAAGGGCCATTTACAACGCCCTGAGTCAAGCAGAGCCCCTGCTTCAAAACCACCCAGTACTGATTCAGTCAGACAACATCACGGCGGTCGCCCATGTAAACCGCCAGGGCGGCACGAGAAGCAGGATGGCAATGGCAGAAGCCACAAGGATTCTTCGATGGGCGGAGAATCACGTGCTAGCACTGTCGGCAGTGTTCATTCCGGGAGTGGACAACTGGGAAGCAGACTTCCTCAGCAGGCACGACCTCCACCCGGAAGAGTGGGGACTTCATCAAGAAGTCTTCACAAAGATTGTAAATCGCTGGGAACTGCCACGGGTAGACATGATGGCGTCCCGCCTCAACAAAAAGCTAAAAAAATATTGCGCCAGGTCAAGGGACCCTCAGGCTATAGCTGTGGACGCACTAGTGACACCGTGGGTGTACCAGTCGGTTTATGTGTTCCCTCCTCTTCCTCTCATACCCAAGGTACTGAGGATAGTAAGAAAGAGAGGAGTAAGAACTATACTCATCGTTCCGGATTGGCCAAGAAGAACTTGGTACCCAGAACTACAAGAAATGATCTCAGAGGACCCATGGCCTCTGCCTCTCAGACAGGACCTGTTACAGCAGGGGCCCTGTCTGTTCCAAGACTTACCGTGGCTGCGTTTGACGGCATGGCGGTTGAACGCCGGATCCTAACGGAAAAGGGCATTTCAGATGAAGTGATTCCTACGCTGATAAAAGCTAGGAAGGATGTGACAGCAAAGCATTATCACCGCATATGGCGGAAATATGTCGCTTGGTGTGAGGCCAGGAAGGCCCCAACAGAGGAATTCCAGCTGGGTCGATTTCTGCACTTCCTACAGTCAGGGGTGACTATGGGCCTAAAATTGGGGTCCATAAAGGTCCAGATTTCGGCCCTATCTATTTTCTTTCAAAAAGAACTGGCTTCACTGCCTGAAGTTCAGACGTTTGTTAAGGGAGTGCTGCATATTCACCCCCTTTTGTGCCTCCAGTGGCACCTTGGGATCTTAACGTTGTGTTAGATTTCCTGAAATCACACTAGTTTGAGCCACTTAGGACCGAGGAGCTAATGTATCTCACGTGGAAGGTGGTCATGCTGTTGGCCTTAGCTTCAGCTAGGCGTGTGTCAGAATTGGCGGCTTTGTCATTTAAAAGCCCGTATCTGATCTTCCATATGGACAGGGCAGAATTGAGGACTCGTCCCCAATTTCTCCCAATAGTGGTATCAGCGTTTCATTTGAACCAACCTATTGTGGTGCCTGCGGCTACTCGGGACTTGGAGGATTCCAAGTTGCTGGACGTAGTCCGGGCTTTGAAAATTTATGTTTCCAGGACGGCTGGAGTCAGGAAAACTGATTCGCTATTTATCCTGCATGCACCCAACAAGCTGGGTGCTCCTGCTTCAAAGCAAACTATTGCTCGCTGGATCTGTAACACGATTCAGCAGGCTCATTCTGCGGCTGGATTGCCGCATCCAAAATCAGTAAAAGCCCATTCCACAAGGAAGGTGGGCTCTTCTTGGGCGGCTGCCCGAGGGGTCTCGGCATTGCAGCTTTGCCAAGCTGCTACTTGGTCGGGTTCAAACACATTTGCAAAATTCTACAAGTTTGATACCCTGGCTGAGGAGGACCTTGAGTTTGCTCATTCGGTGCTGCAGAGTCATCCGCGCACTCCCGCCCGTTTGGGAGCTTTGGTATAATCCCCATGGTCCTTACGGAGTTCCCAGCATCCACTAGGACGTCAGAGAAAATAAGAATTTACTCACCGGTAATTCTATTTCTCGTAGTCCGTAGTGGATGCTGGGCGCCCGTCCCAAGTGCGGACTCTCTATACATGTATTGCATAGTTATTGCTTCACTAAAGGGTTATTGTTATGAGCCATCCGTACAAGGAGGCTAAGTTGTTGTTCATACTGTTAACTGGGTATGGTTATCACAAGTTGTACAGTGTGATTGGTGTGGCTGGTATGAGTCTTACCCTGGATTTCAAATCCTTTCCTTGTTGTGTCAGCTCTTCCGGGCACAGTTTCCCTAACTGAGGTCTGGAGAAGGGGCATAGAGGGAGGAGCCGATAGTACCTAATCTTTCTTTTAGAGTGCCCAGTCTCCTGCAGAGCTCGTCTATTCCCCATGGTCCTTACGGAGTTCCCAGCATCCACTACGGACTACGAGAAATAGAATTACCGGTGAGTAAATTCTTATTTTTATCTTTTCATGGACTCCATGCAGTGAGCAGAGTTCATGACGGATTATGCTCTGAACTGACATTAGTAGTTCTGGTGCTCGCTGGACCCTCAATACTCCATGGCAGCTCTATGTACAACCTACAGTATGTACAGTGGCTTCGCTCCCTTCTAGATAGGTAGAAACCGTTACAGATCTGCCTCATACACCCAGTATCTATACTGCATACGTAGCCACTTCCAGAGGTGTAGCATACCGTCATTTTCTTTCGATTTTGCAGCTTACTCGCATCACACGCTGCGAAATGCCGCTCACAGTGTACTAGAGACGCAGGGCTGCGTCATTAACCGCACCGGAATTCCATTTACACACGTACAAGTCACAGATGAAGCACAACAGATCTTGGCGTGAGAAAAGCCTGTGCCACTGCGTCGCAGCACTTTGTGCACAGATTCACATGCACACAGATGTCGCACATCAAATTGATCAGTGTAATCTAGTGCAGTAGTTTAATTTATGCAAGTAGGACTGGACCTGCGGACAAGCCTCCCGGGATCTGGCACTCCGAGAGCGGCTATTTGGTGAAATTGAAGCCACAGTGTCTGAAGACACGTTTTTAGTTGGGTTGCCCTATTTGGGTGTTACAGATGGAGCGTCGCTCACCTAGCCTTCTCTGCTGCACCTAGGTGCACCGAGGCTTATTAGCATAAGCCTTTCATCTTTTGTTCTCAGCTGCAATACAGTACAGAGAGAACAATACAGCAGGGGATTAAGTCCGACAGCCCTGACTCAGTTACTCCTATGAAAGGGATAGATGAGCAGGGCTCCATCTGTATATTGTGAAGATCCTCCCCTGTGTCTTTCCCTGTCTCTAACTACTGGATGCAGGTATTGTATGTTTTTGTTCCTATACAGGACCTTACCCGTTCCTTCTGGCTGGCTAACCCAGGCACAGCAGTCTGCTAGCTTATGGAGCAGTTCTGATAGTGGAAATGCAAATATCCCGTGTGAGGACATGACGTGGTATCATTTTTGTATGTACCGAGGAAACACCAGCCAGACACACGGACAAGGGTTGGGTGTCATCTGTGCATAAACCCAGGACACGTCAGCCAGGCTGCAATGGGGAACCAGAACTGCCGCTACTGGAAGCATAATCACTGTGCACTCTATAAAGTTGACAGCCTGAACCCGACCCAGAACAGCCAAAAGACACCCGCTCGAGGAAATAAGTTTAGGGTGTTTCTGTTTGTCTGCATCTTTTACCTAGATATTTAGCAATGATCGATTTTCTAAATCAGTACTTTTAAAACCTCTGGTACAGAAGATATTAGGTTAGGATTATGTGCTGAATGTGATAAAACTTCGTTTAAGGAAAAAGAAAATGTGTGTAATTCTCAGCTTCAAGATAGATTTCCCCCTTCAGAGCAGTTCAAGGATCTTATTCCCCGGATGAAGCAAGCTTTTGTTACCATCGAGGATCATAGCGCCAAACAAAGGGTTAATAAAGCATGATATTTAATGGGTGCATATGAGGAATATAGGTGTTCTCACGCACAATGAGATTCTTCAGGTGTGGTGGGAAATTCCTCCAGTGACGATTCTAGAGAAATGTAGGAAGTACCTGGATAATGTCATCTGGATAATGTGGATATGTTTTAGTATGAATGAAGCGGTAACAGTCAGGTCAGAACAAGGATCCTTTTTAGAGTAATATTGGGGGTCGTTCCAAGTTGATCGCTCGCTGTAGTTTTTCGCAGAGCAGCAATCAGGTTACTACTGTGCATGCGTTTGCGCCGCAATGCGCACGCGTGTTATACGGGTACAAAGCGGATCGTTGCTGAGCGATGGATTTAACGAAGAATCCATTCACACAGCCGATCGCAAGGAGATTGACAGGAAGAGGGCGTTTGTGGGTGGCAACTGACCGTTTTCTGGGAGTGTTTGGAAAAACGCAGGCGTGTCCAAGCGTTTGCAGGGCGGGTGTCTGACGTCAATGCCGGGACCAAAAAGACTGAAGTGATCGCAAGGGCTGAGTAAGTCCAGAGCTACTCAGAAACTGCAAGAAACTTTTTCATCCCTCTTGGCTGCACACGCGTTCGCACACTTGCAAAGCGAAAGTACACTCCCCTGTGGGCGGCGACTATGCATTTGCACGGCTGCAAAAAGATGCTAGCGAGCGATCAACTCTGAATGTGGGCCATAGTCATAAAAACACTATTACGGGCACATCAGGTGACAAAACATTTAGGGCCTGATTTTAGCTGCGCATGCATCTAATTCGTTGAAAAGTTGCACAGCGCATGGGTCACACAGTGTGTACACACGGAGGAGCAGTTGCAGTATCTGAAGTGTCTTGGAAATGTGCTGTTCACCAGCCGCACAGAGATGGGCCATGTTATGGGAGTATCACTGGCGTATTGCTGAAGTGGGGATATAGTTAATATACCGGCGGTCAAAATACAGACCATGGGATCCCAACCGACAGCTGTGCCAGGGCTATTACCACTTGTGGCTGTCCACGACACCTATAGAGTGGGAATAAAACCTGTGGCGAGCCACCAAGCCCGATAGGGGATTCCTAGCGCTCGCTCCGCTGCGGCATTCTGGCGGGCGGGATCTAGGCATCGGTATTCTGACCGGCGGGATTCCATACCGAACCCACTGAAGTGGCATTTCAGAAATAATTTCTTTTGCACATCAAATCCTTATTGGACATCATTCCTGTTGTACAAGAGGATTCTTCCTTGTCATGTCTTATGGAGCCACCGGATTGCAGAAAATGTGATGAGAGATTGTCAAATTTACTTTACACACAGCATAAGACCCAGGAGTTTGACGCTACCTGTCAGAATATTGGAGATGATATGCAATAAATGACTTTGCTGTAATAAATGTGGTATTTCAACTTAGGATAGCTATTCCTTAAAATAAATAAGAAATATACCAGGCATAACATTCTTATGGCTGCAATCCATAGCAAAGTCAAGTACTGAGGTTGTGTTGGTTGATAGTGAGTGGTCAGGCCCCGTGGTGAAACCGTTCTACTGAACGTGGCCCCAGATGTTTCATAGCTTCTTTCAGTAATAACACCAAATCATCCCCGGCTAATGTTTACCTTGCAGTCTCCTAAGTAACATAAATCCTCTCACACACTTAAACTGCCAAACCATCATTAAATCAATGTTGCGTCTAGTACAGTAGAAGTTCGACACTTGTGATAGACTATCAGCCGTGTTCTACTGACCTAGGTACTTTATTATTTTCTTTAAACAGGTTGAGAAGCTGGAACTGGTACTTCAACATCTGCTGAAGGAGGAAAAGCTGAAATGAGCAAAGCGGACAATCTGCACTTTTTCTTAGTCAATTAGGGGAACATAAAAGTCTCATTACCAGAGGGCGCTTATTAGTATTTTCATTAATTATAGTAATATCATTTTGATGCTGCTGTGCTGTTATACCACTGGTTATCTAAAAACAGTTCTAGTGGATTGCCTCATTGCCAACCTAAAACATTTGTTAGTTTAAGTGTGTTTTCCTTTGTTTCTGCGACCGGATTAGCGCCGAATAGATGTCTTCTACTTTATGTAATAGCATTTAATGTTACTGCGGTGGCAGCATTGGCGGTTCTCAACAGTGGTTTCTTAGTAGGCCGACCACCAGCTCTGTTCAGTAGACAGAGTTTTTGCATAATTCCTGTCATCTTTCATTATAGTTTGGACTGAAGGTTTAGAATGTGCAAATAGGATTTGTTTTATGTTTTTTAACCACACGTCTTATGTTAGGATGCTAGATATCCGCCATTTTCGCATTTTCTTCCTTTGTCTGCGTAACAGTACGGCAAGCTTTTGGAATTTACGCATTATAGGAAGTTCTTTAGTGTAAAGTAGAGATTTAGAAATAAGTGAATGACGGGTGTAATTCTCGCCTCACCGGGACCATTTTGTTTGTTCTTGATGTTACAGAAATCATAGGGGCAGGGATTTTTTATTTTTTTTCCCGTAAGAAATGTAATTAATGTGCTGCGATAAGAAATTAAGACGCATCATTTATATGTCTTGATGAAACCTTTGTTTTTTGTTTCCTCGTTTGTGTTAAAATGTTCCGAACAATTGTGTAATTGTGGACTGTATGTTTCTTTATATATTATCCGAGCGTCTTGCAGCATGGCCTAAATTAGCAATGGTCTTCTTGTAGAGCAGCGTTTCCATCAGTGGTTCCTAAACTTTGGTCACCTAGCAGGTGCACAGGTGTATTTATTACTCACTGATCTATTTTACAAGATTGCACAGGTGGAGCTCATTATATTACTTGTGATTCTGTCAGGAGACCTGGAAAACGTGAACTGTTGGGGGTCCTTGATGATCACGTTTTGGAACCACTGCCAACCATGTTCCTCAAGGCACAATAAAAGTCCAGATGTTAAGGATAGTCATACTTGATTAGTACTAAAATTATTTTGATTTATCTGTGCTAAAGCTTGGATATCACTAAAACCTGGACTGGTAGTGTTCTTTAAGGAGTGAGGTTGGGAAACACTGATACAGAGCGTTATCTGCATCTGACGTCTATTATGGCTCTTCGTGCTAGTGAATCCACTTTGCTACCTGTGAGCATGACCAAGGTCTATTGCAAATCTACTGTTCGTCATTGTTTAACAATACATTTATCTGCATTGCCTACAACATGGAGGTACAGTAATAACTGCAACATTGGCTGGTTTGCTCAATACTCCACATCGCCCCACAGAAACGCAACGCCTGAGAGATGTGACCAAAATCCATTCTCTGTGTGTGTGCGGCCATCTATCACTCCTTGATGCAACTGCTCGGTTTAAACGCCCAAATCGTTCGTACTCCCGGGAAAAATCTGGGACGGCGTCCTGTCAGTCGAGCTGATCTAAGCGGTCAGTCTGGGTGTGGCCAGCCTAAATTTATTAACAGCTATATATGTAGTGTCATCAATATTTTGCTGCTCTTTACAATTATATGTGAATTTAAAATAGTTCCGGCCAGATGCCAGTGGCACACACTTGTGTGCTGTATGTACGCAGACAGATTAATACAAATCGCACGGTTATGTTTCGGGGAAAGACGCCAATTCAGTCCTCAAAAGTTCTCACTAATTGAGAATTCCAATAAACAGTGGGAGAGATTAGTCAAGGCTTGGAGAAAGAAAAAGTACTAACGAATTAGCTTCTGTCATGTTACAGGCTGTTTGAAAAACGACAGCAGTTGGTTGGCTGCTACTTTATCTCTCTCCACTTTAACTTTCTCCAAGCATTGATAAATATCCCCCACTGTCACCAAACACTTGCACTGGTAGGTTATACATATAGAAATCCTGGCTTACTGTGCATTGGTGAATATCGGACAATGTTCCCTGTTGTAACCTCTCTTTCAGCTCGGCCTGCTCTTCTCAGACAGGGCCAATACACAGAAGGGGCGTCTATTCATGAAGCAGTGAAAAGTGTGGAGAAGTGAGCCTGTGGAGAAGTTGCCCATGGCAACCAATTAGCTGCTCCGTACAATTGTACAGTATGCAAATTATAAATGTTACTTTAATGCTGATTGGTTGCCATGAGCAACTTCTCCACTGGCTCACTTCTCACGCCCTTTTCACTGCTTCATGAATAGACCCCTTTTTCTGTTACCTTTTTTAAACGTTGGTTTGATAATCTGGATTCCAAGAGACTAAACATTCCAAACACATGTTCTACCTTTTATATTGCTATCTGATTAGGAGCAACATGCAGTCCAGCTAATGTGGGCATACAAGTAATCCCTTATTCCCCGTTCAGCCGATTGGTGGAATCGAGGGAGGGGAAAAACAGCAGGTTAAAAATCCCAGACTCCCCAATAATTTTTTGGGGTCATAATCTGCAGATCAAGGATTTCCAACATACAGATGGGTCCATGTTTATCTTGGTTTTTAGTAGGATTAATTGAGCCAGGTCAGTCAGACTTAATCCCCTGCTGTAATGACTTAATCCCCTGATGTATTGTTCTCCGTTTTGTATTGCTGCTGAGAACAATAGATGAAGGGTTTATGTTAATAAACCATGTTGTGCCTAGGTGCAGCAAAGAAGTCAAAATAAAGGTGGACCCATCTGTATTGGGGGGAATTCAAATGTTTGAAAAGTCTGTTGGGTGTCTGTGTTTTCCTGTCTATAAAGGTCCATACACACTTAACGATATAATGAGCGACGTCGCTCATTTTCCCCCTCCTTGAGCGACGTCGCTCATTATATCGTTAAGTGTGTATGCCGCCAGCGACGACCGATGCGCGGCCCCGCGGGTCGGCAACGATCGTCACTGTCGGTAGGGCATGCATGAAGGATGTGGACTGTCGTCCACGACCTTCATGCAGGGCTGGCGGGGGCGTGACGTCACTGAGCGATATGAGCGGTCATATCGCTCAGTGCGTACAGGCGGCCGCCGACCGGCCGGCCCGGGAGGGGGAGACGTTAGACGATGTGGCTCACAGAGCGACATCGTCTAATGTGTATGGGCCTTTAGATAAGAAAAAAAACACTTAACTGACTTTTCAAACAATTGAATATCCCCCATTGGATTTCCAGTAATTCCCCAACCCAAGCATTGGCAGAACGGGAAATTGCCCCAATACCTCTCTGATGTATGGGCCCCTTAAGTCTGCAATTGGATGCTTTACGCTGTTCATCATTGCATCACCTGAAGAGCTGTGTGCAACAATTAAAATATACATTTGTGGTGTTGCTTGTATGTTAAAACCAGAAGTTACTAACGTAGTTACCTCTGCTATTCCCATTACAGTGGTTGGAGACATATCTGAATCTATCTCCTACCCATGTATGCAGGATACACTTGCCGTATATGCAGTAACTCCGTCAGGAAGAAGCCACCTGCGTGTCACAGACAATGTGTGTGATATACTATGGAGGCCAACTAGGTTCAGTCTTGATTCTGAACTTAAACCGTGCGAAAAATACCAGTTTCCACTTGTTTTAGGCAGTATTAAGTTTTGCACAGATTTACCTAGGCTATAAAACCAGGAAGATGTTCTTTGTGTTCAGCAGCACTTGCTGTAGCCGTCCCCATCTTTTTGGGCTTAGGTGTTCGTAATGTTGCCGCGGTGGGAAACTGCATCCTTCAGATTGCGTTAGCCACTACGGCCTATCTTGTGGCCGGTTCCGAACCTGGAAGCGAAGTGACAGCGTAAGCTATCACTACTTCTTACTGAGGGCCAGATTTATTAAGCTTGGTGAAGTGTTAAAGTAGAAGGTGATAACGCACCGGACAATCAGTTCCTCACTGTCATTTTTCATACCCAGCCTGTGACATGGTAGTTAGGAGCTGGTACTTTATCACACCCTAGCGATCGGTTCTGAATTACCCCCATTGTCTTAAAGTGGACGAGTTTAGCTGTGTGTACGGAGTGGTGCAAAGACCATTCAAGTTTAATGAAAATACTCTGACCTTTTGTGTGTGATATGTGCACAAATACAGGTGGTGTAGTATGGTATGCCGGTGGCCGGGCTCCCGGCGACCAGCATACCGGCGCCGGGAGGCCGACCGCCAGCATACCGACAGCGTGGCGAGCGCAAATGAGCCCCTTGCGCGCTCGGCACGGTGGCGCGCTACGCTATTTATTCTCCCTCCAGGGGGGTCGTGGACCCCCAAGAGGGAGAATATCTGTCAGTATGCCGGGTGTCGGGATTCCGGCGCCGGTATACTGTGCGCCGGGATCCCGACATTCGGCAACCTGAAGACCACCCAATACAGGAGGTAGACAAGCATGCATTACCAAGTCTGCTGCCTTTTATTCATACCAATCCATCTTGTGTACTTGGAAGGTGGGATGGAGTTTCACAGAAGTATGGCAGTGTGCATCACTGAATAACTGTTTTATTGACTAACTTTAGTGGCAGCTTGTGGAGTGTTAATATTGCATAGTTCTCCCTCTCAAACATGGATTAGCCTATTTCTAAGAGGTCTCTTCTTGCCTAATGTAGATGGGATCTCCCAGTATTCCCACGTTGCATCGGACCTTAGATTACAGCTGCAATTGGTTCTTTGTATTTTTGCAGTTTCACACGCTGGTAACTTTTTATCCTGATTGTGTCCTGCAACAACAATTTATAATTCACCAGCAGACGTTAATTCATTTTACATGGTGATGTTATCCTGTTTCCAAGTTAATTAGTGTTCTGTTGCAGATACCAGCTTCTGCGCTACACCGAATTGTGAGTGAGCAATGAAAGTTGTGTCCGGGGGGTGTGATCGGCTCCTGCGACATTTATTTGTAAATTGCTTGTATTTGCTGGCTTAGGGGGTAATTCCAAGTTGATCGCAGCAGGATTTTTGATAGCAACTGGGCAAACCCATGTGCACTCTCAGAGGGTGGCGGCTGAGCGTGTGCAAAGCTGCTAAAAGCAGCTAGCGAGCGAACAACTCTGAATGAGGGCCCATGTGCACTGCAGGGGAGGCAGATATAACATGTGCAGAGAGAGTTAGATTTGGGTGTGGTGTGTTCAATCTGCAATCTAATTTGCAGTGTAAAAATAAAGCAGCCAGTATTTACCCTGCACAGAAACAAAATAACCCACCCAAATCTAACTCTCTCTGCATATGTTATATCTGCCTCCCCTGCAGTGCACATGGTTTTGCCCAGTTGCTATAAAAAATCCTGCTGCGATCAACTTGGAATTACCCCCTTAGAGTATATGTCTTTTTGGTGGCTAGAAATATATATTTCCTTGGAGCAGTGTAAGGGTGAAAAAGAATATAAATGACTTCTGGTATTCCAATATCTATATACACACACACTAGTCCATACAGCAGCATTTTCCACCATGTGCCAGAGATGGGTAATTGTTTATTACCACAATAACAATTTTTGGACCATACAGTGTTTTACCAATAACCACATCTTCCCTGGTCCTGCGATTATCCCTTTGTCAGTGCTATTTTCGAAGCTTAGTTACCCCTGATCTGTATTTCCTCCTGTCCGCACATACAGGCACATAGATATGGGCACAATCCATTCTCCTGCTGGTATGTAAATAATGCCATTCTCTTTGAAATGATCCAGCTGTTTCTCAAAGCTGTAATGGAAACTCGCAATTGAGATATATACGTTAGCTTTCCATTATTTCTATAGATGGAAGTACGAGTATGTGTCACATAGTCTCTGGTGGGGGAAGGGGCATCCTATGAATATTTGTCTTGGTAAATGTGAGCAGTCAGCGGGTCGGAGATCTATACATCTCTGTGCCATACAGTTGGTGATTAAATGCCCACCATGGAGAAGAAACAATATAAACACGTACAGTATATTACATCATGTGTAACGTTGTGGTCAATGTTATGCCACTCTGGAGCAAAGTGTCCCCATGCACAGAACATCTGTATACGGGCAACATTTACAGAGACAGTATGGAGGAAAATTGTGTTTGAAAAGAATAGGTTTTATTTCTGACCAAATATTTTAGAGTTGCTTACTTAATGTTTATAGCAGGCAACCAGAACTCCTGCCAATTGCATGATGTTGCCACGAGGGAAACTTTCATTAAGAGTCATAATAAAGTAATTATTTTAAATGTAAAAAAAAGTTGTAATTATGGGGCAGATGCATTTAGCCTGGAGAAGTGATAAAGCATTAGTGGAAGGTGATAACGCACCAGCCAATCATTACGATTTGAAAAATGACAGGAGCTGATTGGCTGGTGCGTTATCACCTTCTACTTATCACTTCTCCGGGCTTTATATATCTGCCCCCCTACTTCCACATGTTATATCTGATTTATAGCAGCAAAGTGCGATTCCCTTCATAGGTTGTACAGTATGTTTCCTAGTGAAACGCGTCGGGCTGATATGATTTGCTGCGTGACGTTTAAGTGGCAGCCTGCTCAGCATCATTGTCCCCCCACCCACTGCACTCAGATCATTTCTGTTTTATGTAAGCTTTAAAGGTAAGGCATCCACAAAATGATGCCGCACTGTTGTGTACATCTAAGTGTTACTGATTCTTTGGTAATAATTACTGGTATACTCTGAGCTTCTTTTCTATTTTTAGTGTGTTGCTATTTGTGAAGATCTTTATACTATTCACAGACATTCATAACAATGCCGACATGTCTGGCAACCCCTAAAGGGAAATTACAAGCCCAAAAATTCTGTGTACAGGTTGCAGTTATAATTCTAAAGTGGCAGCATTTGCACCAGTTGTAAAGACCAACCTGTGTGCAGGGGATGTCCGCAGCATAGTATGACACTGCCCAGAGCCTGCAAAGGATACTAGCTTGAGGGAGCCGTTTCAGCCACTCTGGTAGCCAGATGCAAGGGCTGTGGGGTGCAGCAGTGCTCCACCTGCCCCCCCACCCAGCGCCCTGGGCAACTTAATTACGGCCCTGCAGGAGCCACAGTAGAAGGCTGGACGGCAAATTAATGCTCTTAAAGTGGTATAGAATTTATCACAATGTATTAAATTAGTCTGGAGTCTATTTTGGTGTACACCCCAGGAATTACCATGTATGAAAAAGAGTCCATTTTACTAGATGACAATTTCTTATCCACAGTGCAATTGAAAGGGAACACACAAGTGTATCTGATAAACCAGCATTAATCATTCCAGCACAGGCGTCCTTTTCCCTGTGCCAGGTACGACACAAGAGAGTCTTCTTTCCCTGGGGTGATAGGAAATAGATGACGACTAGGCTTTAAGCCAGGGATGGGGAACCTTCGGGCCTCCAGCTGTTGTTGAACTACACATACCAGCATGCCTTGCTGCAGTTTTGCTATTTGGCCATGCTAAAACTGTTGCATGGCATGCTGGGATGTATAGTTCAACAACAGCTGGAGAGCCGAAGGTTCCCCATCCCTGCTTTAAGCACTTGACAGTGCCAAAATTGGAGATGCCAGCAATTACAATGCATCACATGAAATAACCTAAATATAGTTTAATCTGAGATCTTTAAACTTGTGGGTCGTTCTGCGATACACTGTACATGCCCCCTTCCTACATGGCTTACTCTGCTGAATTTCTTCTTAATTACAGGTGTAATAATATTTCTGCAGCTCACACCTAGGCCTGGAGATGAAGCTTGTAATTCCACAACCAGTATCTTTGCTCCCTTGTTCTGTTGCCCCATAGAGGAGTGTAGGAAAATGAACAAAAGATTGTTTGCCATAATATGTCGGACATCTCGCTGAATTGCATCCGCCCAAACGACTTGCCCTAGATCTTCCCTTTGATGATTAAGGGTGTAAAGAGCGCAAATCAAATCTTCCATTGGTCAAAAAATAAATGTTGTTCTGTATTTATGCGAGTCTTTACATTTTTTCTAAAGCCATCTTTCTTTTACTTTCCAAAAAACGCCACGGTAAATATGAACCCACCGTTTATAACTAAGCAAAGCTGTAAAATAAAGGGGTCAGTTGAAGTAGGCTTGATGTTCTGCATGCTGGGCAGATACGAGGACTTTGTAATAAGGTTCCAGATGCACAAAAAGTATTATCTTTTCAAAGAAAATGAGCTTTACAGTATTCTCCAGAGGAGTCTATGCAAAGTTGCATGCGCTCAAACCACTCGGTGAAGCAGCTGGACCAGTCCGAAGCAAGTATGTCTTCTACATGCTGGGTGAAGGTCCCCACTGCAGCTTCCAGTGACTCAAAACTAATTTGATGCAGGGGGCTAGGTTTGGACTGTACGGTGAATGACCTAGCTCCTGGATACATTCATGGGCCAGAAAGTCCACCACTTTCCTGGACTTGTGAGCAGGTGTATTGTGATGGAGAAGTGCACCACGAGTGCGAGTTCTTGGATAATGCCTGCAAATGTCTTCCAGTACTTGCAGCAGGCATTGGTTGGCATGCCAGTCCCCATTGACAGTGTGCTGCTGCTGCACGATTGGTACGGTAGCTACATGACCAGCCTTGGCCACAAAAAAACAGCCAAAATCTGCTTGGCCACGCTGTACTTGTGTTGGTACTTACAGTATGTGGCGGTGCACTTCCAACTAGGGCCGACTGCTGTTTGGTTTTGGGTTCTTAACTGTAGAACTAGCATTCGCCACTGATGATCTCCCGCACAGTGGGGGTCATTCCGAGTTGATCGCTCGCAAGCAACTTTTAACGGTCGTGCAAACGCTAAGCCACCGCCCTCTGGTAGTGTATCTTAGCAGAAGTGCGAACGAAAGGATCGCAGAGCGACTACAACAAAAAATTGTGCAGTTTCAGAGTAGCTCCAGACCTACTCCTAGCTTGCGATCACTTCAGACCATTCAGTTCCGGGTTTTTTTCGAACACTCCCTGAAAACGGTCAGTTGACACCCAGAAACGCCCCTTTCCTGTCAATCACTCTGCGGCTGCCATTGCGACTGAAAAGCTTCGCTAGACCTTGTGTAAAAATACTTCGGTTGTTGTGAAAGTACGTTGTGTGTGTGTGCAGAAGTGCCGGTTTTTCATTTATTCGCTGCGCAGCGAACATTTTTATCTAGCGATCAACTTGGAATGACTGTCAGTGTCTGAGAAACCGACATAAAACCTGGACCGCATGTTGCAGACCAAGTCACTCAGCATGCAGAGACCTTGCTTAGACAGCTGTTCATGACATATCAAACGAATGGAACTTAATGAGATGACTATCTCCGGTAACTGAGCCACGGTCACCCTGGTGTCCACCTCAACTATGGCCCGCACAACAGCAACGTTGTCCTTGGCGACTGCGGACACAGGTTGGCCGCAGCGCCTCTTGTCTTGCAGGGGACTCTCCAGCACTGAAATTCTGCGAACCACTCAAACACTGATTTTGGTAGGTGCTTCCTCCCCAAAAGCGTCTCGCTGTTGGTCAAACTTCTGCTGTCTCAGACCACTCTTGTAGTCCTAGAAGATCATTGCTCTTCAGTGGCCTCTGTTGAGCTCCATATGGAGTCCGTATAGGAAGTGAACATGCTGACTTCATCGATGTGCAGTGCTGCTTAGGAGTGGTTTTCACAACCAGCGAGTCAGATTGTGTACCTATCCACTGCACATCCAGAAACTTATCGCACGCTCCTCGTATCAGAATGATATGCTGTTATGGGGGTCTGGGTTCTAGCTTGAATTATATGTCCATACGCATAATATAGCGAAATTGCTGTATTGTTGACCTCTATTGTCCAACCTTGGCTGTGAATGATTAAAGACTTTATAGTTATTTGTCTGGAAATGTGATCGAGCTGTAATTGCATTTATTATGTGTGTATGGTCCTCCCCTAACTGCAGTAATGCATCCAGATTGTACCCCATTATTCAGTGCCAGCCCGAGCATCAGGATCTTCACTTGTGACCACAAAACTTCAATTTAAGAACCAACCAGCTGCATTTTATACAGCTTATTGAAAACTTGAACAGTTGCTTTGATTATAGCTGAGCACTCTACTGAGGTCTGTCCAGCACATCAGTAGTAGCTGACCACTCTAGTGCTATCTGTCCAGCACATCAGTAGTAGCTGACCACTCTACTGCTATCTGTCCAGCACATCAGTAGTAGCTGACCACTCTACTGCTTTCTGACCGGCACATCAGTGGTAGCTGACCACTCTACTAATATCTATCCAGCACATCAGTAGTAGCTGACTACTGCTATCTGTCCTGCACATCAGTAGTAGCTGACTACTATACTGCCATCTGTCTGGCACATCAGTAGTAGCTGACCACTCTATACTGCCATCTGTCCAGCACATCAGTAGTAGCTGACCACTCTATACTGCCATCTGTCTGGCACATAAGTAGTAGCTGACCACTCTATACTGCCATCTGTCTGGCACATAAGTAGTAGCTGACCACTCTATACTGCCATCTGTCCTGCACATCAGTAGTAGCTGACCACTCTATACTGCCATCTGTCTGGCACATCAGTAGTAGCTGACCACTCTACTGAGATCTGTCCGGCACATCAGTTGTAGCTGACCACTCGACTGCTGTCTGTCCAGCACATCAGTTGTAGCTGACCACTACTGCCATCTGTCCAGCATATCAGTTGTAGCTGACCGCTCTATACTGCCATCTGTCCAGCACATTAGTAGTAGCTGACCACTCTACCGAGATCTGTCCGGCACATCAGTAGTAGCTGACCACTCTACTGAGATCTGTGCGGTGCATCAGTTGTAGCTGACCACTCTACTTCTGTCTGTCCAGCACATCAGTTGTAGCTGACCACTACTGCCATCTGTCCAGCACATCAGTAGAAGCTGACCGCTCTATACTGCCATCTGTCCAGCACGTTAGTAGTAGCTGACCACTCTACTGAGATCTGTCCGGCACATCAGTAGTAGCTGACCACTCTACTGAGATCTGTCCGGCACATCAGTAGTAGCTGACCACTCTACTGTCTGTCCAGCACATCAGTAGTAGCTGACCACTCTACTGCTGTCTGTCCAGCACATCAGTTGTAGCTGACCACTCTATACTGCCATCTGTCCAGCACGTCAGTAGTAGCTGATGACTATACTGCCTTCTGTCTGGCACATCAGTAGTAGCTGACCAGTCTACTGCTATCTGTCCAGCACATCAGTAGTACATTAGCTATATGTCAGCATCCTTGATAGAATGGGTTCCGCTAAGCCAGGGATTCTCAAACTCGGTCCTCAGGACCCCACACAGTGCAAGTTTTGCAGGTAACCCAGCAAGCACACAGGTGTATTAATTGCAGACACATTTTAAAAGGTCCACAGGTGGAGCTAATTATTTCACTTGCGATTCTGTGAGGAGACCTGCAAAACATGCACTGTGTGGGGTCCTGAGGACCGCGTTTGAGAACCTGTGCGCTAAGCTATTCAAACATGACTGCAACAGTGTTCACTCCACCACTATTCTCGCTTCTCATAGATGCAAAAAAATTTCAAGGAATCTTTACACAAACTCCCCTATTGGCGCACAAGGGTCCTGGAATTTTGAATATTTCCATTTTAGAGGTTTCCATTGGTAAAGGCTGGGACTGAGATGTACACGCATGACATGTAGATGCAGTATAGTGATGGTCTGTCTCTAGTCTGGATAGTTTATACACATTATTTCAAACCATTAATACTCTTAATTAGCGATACACCATTTGTGGAGTACAGGCATGCTAAATTATATGTTTGCATGTTTATATTATGTATTGCAGTATATTATAAAGGTAAATAAAGTCTAAGTACAGTACACAGGAATGGGATTTAATCTGCTCAATTTGCATCCTGCTATTTTCCAGTATGCAGAAGTGAGAGACCACTGGAATCATAGCTCCCTATGACAAAATTAAACTACTACTCCACTGCTCAGCTGAAAAAGAACTTGGGCAGATGAAAATGTATGTGCACCACCGCATGTACTTCCTTCATTTGTTCAAAATGGGACATATTGATAGATGTGTCCAGCCCCTGATTATAAGGATTCCTTGTCACTGCCATAAGGAATCCTTATTAGCCTAAATGTATTCTCACTGAGTCACCAGAACAGGGGTTCTAAGAGAAGCCTGTCGTGGGATCAGTTCAAGTAAAATGATCACATGCGTTGATGTTGATAGGCGCATGTGCGAGCAGGCAGCAGATGGGCGGGATCCCTCCTGACAAACCCGGAGCGCAGCCCATAGGCTATAACGGGCTAACACCATCTAGAGGTTACGGTAGATGTTTGGCCAAGCTTCCAAATGCTTTGCATTCCAGAGCTTGGTAAATCTGACAGATTTGCAGCCTGAAATGAAACTTGCTGGTGCAAATATGACGATACCTGCTGTGGTCCCTCTATGGAACATTAGGGTGATAATAAATATTTGTGTAACCGTGTTTTGGGGGGATAACCTGCAAATATTTTATAAATAGGCTTCATTGACTTTAATAGGCATATTCAGTTAGCTGCAATGTTTATCCCAGCGCTAATTGACTGGTAATTACCACGCGGCATGGGGAAAAGCTTTTCAATTAAATATCCTTGCGCAACTAAAATCGGGGAATACCGCGTGGAAATTAATGCTGCATAAACTGCGGGATCAATGGGTTTTTCCTGCATATAAACCCATGATTGTGCTTATGTCTTGTATACTTTTTTCCTGGAAGCTCCTGAAGCTACGAGGAAAAGTACACCATTGGAGATTCACGTGCAGGTGAATCCCCCTGATGGAATAGCACTGCCACTGTAATTAGCCACTAATTGAATATCCCAGACATCTGCGGAATTGGGATGAGGTCACTTCCTATCTTAAATCTAAAGGCTGGTATACACGGGAAAGATGTGTGCTGAGCAGATTGCTTAGATTTTAAGCATGGATCTCTCCGTGAGTACCCCCCTTAAGTTTAACAGTAATCCCAAATTACAGTATATGCTTCCTGCAGAAATGGGCAACATTTTCCCTGCATGCAATGACAAATATTATGTTTGCACCCCTTGCATCACAGCATGGTTTGTTGCAGATTTGCACCCTCCAATCTGTCTTCCAGCTTCTGGTGCAGTGGTGGGAAGTATAATATCTGTCTTTCAGTTTATCTCCTGAGATTAAAACCTGTTTGTAGTAGCTACTGCGTACAGCAGAGAAATAAAGATGGCAAGATATGAAAGTTTGTTATGATTGCACACCAAACATATGGTAGCTTATTAAACTTCCATATTACAGAATTGTGGCATGAAAGAGGTTTTAGCTGGCCACAAGCTGTGCATCTGCAACTAAACCCAAGCACTGAGTGACCGCTGTCTATTTTGGAGAAGTTCACCTGTGAGGGCAGAATAAGATCGCCCACGGCGGCAGAACACGATTCGTTCTCTGGCATTGGATGTGTTTTGGAGCCACATGATGAGATATTGAGGAAATTTGCCCATGTTGTAGTGTCTGAGAATCCCATGTACAGTATGCATTGTCTAGGTGAAATAAATCCTCTTTTTGGGATCTGTTTAAACAGTCCACTTTTATTGTCATCGTGTAATACTGCAATGACTTTGATTTCCTGAGTTCAAATGTTTATTACTAATATTAGGCCTCACTGTATCATTCTGTCTCCAGATGTTCTTATACCGGATGGTTGGTATAAGTTATGGATAGTACTAATGTTTAGTTTTGGAGAACTTTGTTCCATGTATGTTACAATAAAGTTATGCAAGCAAAGGATTTGCCTTTGTCTACAGTTACTTGCTGTCTTCTGTATTCGGGATTCTGTTAATCGATAGGAAAAGCAGCCTCATCCTTGTGAGCCACATATCATCATATGATACAAATACCTTTCTGTATATCTTGGGGACTCCGCACTGAACTCCCTGTCCACCTGCAGTTTCTCTTCCTAGCTCAGGAGCCCACACCATCACTACACTCTCTTTATCCTCCAAATTTATCTCAACACTACAGCTACCCCGATAATCTCATTCACATCTCACAAACTCTTCCGCGCTCTCCGGAATGCCATACTGTATCTGTCTAATAAACTGGTCCTCACCCATGACCTTTTCATCTCCCACTCCCTGAATCTCCTAACCATTACAGAAACCTGTATTGACACCACTGCTGGGGGCCTCACATTTTATCACCCAACACCCCTGGCCCAGGCGTCGCTATTCTGGTGGTATTGGAGTCCTACCTTCTTCGGCTACTCTTTCAATGCATGCCCCCAGAACCGTCCCTTACATTCCCTTCATTTGAGTTCCATGCTATATGCCTCTGACAACAGTGGGGGAAATCACACTCTAAGGCAGACTTCCTCCATTTCAAATTTATGCTAGTGTTGCCCTCACTTTGGTGTCTCTTTGCCACTTTCAACTCCCTGCTTTGCCCACCCTGCCTTAATGAGTCAATCAGACACAGTAGTACTGATCACATTGCTGGCTCGGACTCTTTCAGGGCTGCGGACTCTGGTGCAATGCACCGACATTGGTTCCGCCACTGAGACCACCCTCTACTGCAAATCCTTCACTCCCCTTGATCATCGTGATACTGCCCTCTTCTGGCTGTCGTCCTACCACTCTGACTGCTCCTTCTCTGTCTCATGACTCCACTTTCCCTTTACTTCCACTAATCTTAAGTGTCCTCCATAGTTCTGTTCTTGTACCTCTCCTATTCTCCCTATTTAGGTGAACCCGTTAGTTCTTTTGACTTCCAATATCATCTTTATGCTAATACTCAAATCTACTTTTCCTTCCCTGACCTCTCTCCTTGCTCGTATCTTTAACTGTCTCTTTGCTATCGCTTCTTGGATGTCCCAGCACTGTCTTGAACTTAACATGTCTAAAACTGAACTGATCATCTTCCCACCCTCCACACAACCTCACCTCCCACAATTTCATCATCTATTGACAGCCTATCTCCTAGCCTCCAAGTGCGCTGTCTTGGAGTAATCCTGGATTCCCCGCCTCTCAAGTCCTTTTCATCAAACATATTGTTAGGTTTAGATCTTTTTTCATGGTGGATGCTACGAAGACCCTTATCCACTCACTGGTCCTCTCCAGATTGGACTACTATAATCTCCTATCTGGCCTCCCTGACAACTGCCTCTCTCCACTCCAATCTATCCTCAATGCTGCAGCCCGGCTCATCTTCCTCTCCAAACGTACTATGCCTGCCATCCCACTCTTAGAAGCCCTGCACTGGCTCCCCTTCAGAATACAATTTAAGATTCTCTCACTTACAAAGCCCTCACCCACTCCTCCACCATTTAAATCTTGGATCTTTATCACCCTTTACACTCCTGCCCACCCTCTTTGCTCCACAAATGCATGCGGCCTCTCCTGCCTACTGGTTACCTCCTTCCACTCCCAAGATTTTGCATGTGTTGCTCCCTATCTCTGGAATTCTTTACTTCTCCTTATCAGACTCTCCTCCTCTCTACAAAATTTCAAACGTGCTCTTAAAATCCACTTCAATAAACTCAGCTGAGGAGCTACTCAAAGTTATACTAGTCTAAGTGCCAGCTCCTACGGTCTCCTTAAGCAACCCCCATGGACTCGTTGAAAAGGATTTAATGGTAAGTACAAAAATCCAGATTGTGTTGTGTTTACAGGTTTTTTAATTGTCAAGTTTTAACAAAATCCAGCGTAAGGAAAATTCTACGTTTATCTGCCAGTAACTCATCTGCAGTCCATCGGTTATGACGCAGCGATAGATCAGGATTCAAACACTTCCCTCTTCCTGGCTATTGGCACCTACTAATATATTAGTAGGATTGTTAAAGTGCTACTACTCTTACATAAGCAGTTTATAGTGTGGAATTATCCTGCTACCGGTAGGAACTTTCTCTCCGGAAATGACAGTTAGCTAAAATTAGAACATCTATTAAACCTGGTACCCAGCAAAATGAGTCTACTACGCTATACCGGCGCCGGAATCCCGACCACCGGAATGCTGGTAGTGGGGAAAGTGCAAAACAGCCCCTAGTGGGCTTGGTGGCGCGCTATGCGCACCATGCTATTTATTCTCCCGCCAGGGGTGTCGTGGACATCCCAAGGGTGCGAATAGTTGTCGGTATTCCGGCGTGGTTATGCTGAGGGCCGGGATCCTGACAGCTGGGAAATCGAATGCGTTCCCAGCAAAATGTGGTGTCTCCCATTGCTATTAATTTAATGGGCCATTTGCGGCTCCTGTGCAGAAATATGCAAATGCCGCAGCAATCTGGATCAGCGCAGCAAATTCTTGCAGCTGCGTACAAAGGCGCAGTGACGGTTGCAGACTGGATGTGTGTGCCGAGGCGCAGGCACCATGTATTATGTACAGAATCGTAGTTGCAACCTAATACACACCCCGAAATGTTCCCGACACATCTGCTTTTTTGCTGTCCATCTTCTGTTGCCTCCCCCAAATGGTCCATGATTGTCAATCACTTTGCAAATTAATCCTCACTGCGAGCGATATTGGTGGGGTATCTTGGTGCTCATCTCTGTAAATATCGTCATTGCGTACAATGTTGGGTGAGGCTGATTGTTTACTTTCATTTAGTTGAATAAGAAAATTGGCGATATATGTTTGCTATGGGATCGCTACCTTTCTCCTATACTGTATTTATTATCAGTTATTTATATAGCCACACATATTACACAGCACTTTACAGAGAATATTTGTCAATTCACATCAGTCCCTTCACCAGTGGAGCTTACAATCTTTTATTTTTTTATACATGTCCCCAGTGTGACTACTCTATTGACTCTACCTGTCGGTGCACTGTGTGTGGGTCACCTGTAGGTGTCAGCGGTGAGGGTGGTACAGAATAATGAAACTCATCTGCTATAAATCCCACTACAGGGGTCATTCCGAGTTGTTCGCTCGCTAGCAGCTTTTAGCAGCATTGCACACGCTAGGCCGCTGCCCTCTGGGAGTGTATCTTAGCAGAATAGCGACCGAAAGATTCGCAGAATTGCGAATAGAAATTTATTAGCAGTTTCTGAGTGGCTCCAGACCTACTTACAGATTGCGATCAGCTCAGGCCGTTTCATTCCTGGTTTGACGTCACACACGCCCTGCGTTCGGCCAGACACTCCCCGGTTTCTCCAGACACTCCCGCGTTTTTCCGCACACTCCCAGAAACGGACAGTTTCCGCCCAGAAACACCCACTTCCTGTCAATCACACTACGATCACTTCAACGATGAAAATTCTTCGTTCGGACGTGAGTAAATCTACTCTATTGTAAATCTATTTTGTGCTAAAATACTTAGCGCATGCGCACTGCGTATCATGCGCACTGCGTATCATGCGCATGCGCATTTTTGCCTTAATCGGTCCGTTGCGAAAATCAGCAACGAGCGAACAACTCTGAATGACCCCCTATAACCGCTTTGAGGACAGGACAGTAGTTAGCGTAACTTTTTTTCTTGGGTGAGTGTTCACTCAGGGCTTAACTGCCAAAAAGACATCATAACTTCACTATAAATAGTGTTACTATGATTAGAATAAAAATAATAAAACCAGTAAATGCTATATAACTAATATTACTTTTATGTTTGTTTTAAGTTCTTTGTTCATTTTCTAATTTTTTTCCTTCTGTTTTTCTGATCCTTGTCCTATGGCAATTGCTTTTGGGAATAACAACATCTATCTTACTAGGCGTTCTTCACACCGTGGAAAGGGGCTACACCCCCTTAACCCCTGCGCACGTTACTGGGGTTCAGTATTTGTATTATATGGAGTATTACCTGCATTCCTAGGTTTGTTAGTGGTTAAATATTGCACGACGAAAGGCCGTCCAATGGTGAAGGGGCGTAGCGCCTTGCGACGGCGTGTACAGCGCCTGCAGGGCACAATGTACAGAATGTAGTGGGCGTGGGGGGGACTGTGGATGAGGCAGGGAGTATGTAGATGCTGAGGGTGGAGGGGGGGTGCGGGACCTATAACTATGATTGTATGTGTAACAATATATAGGACACGAATAAGGATGTATGTGGTATAGACATATCCGCATGAAGAGGTATATGGTGTCATTAGACACAGAGAGGAGTGCTGGTACAATGAGGAACAGGGGCAGCTGTGTCCTCTCTCTACACTGTCCGATCCTTCAGGTGTAGCAACATGGGGCGGTAGGGAGGAGATAGAGAGACGCAAGGCGGTAGGGAGGGGATGCAGAGACGCGGGGTGGTAGGGAGGGGATAGAGAGACGCGAGGCGGTAGGGAGGGGATGCAGAGACGCAAGGCGGTAGGGAGGGGATAGAGAGATGCGGGGTGGTAGGGAGGGGACAGAGATGCGGGGCGGTAGGGAGGGGATAGAGAGACGCGGGGCGGCAGGGAGGGTATACAGAGAGGCGGGCGGCTGGAAGGGGATAGAGACGCGGGCGGTAGGGAGGCAATGCAGAGACGCGGGGCGGTAGGGAGGGGCTAGAGAGACGCGGGGCGGTAGGGAGGAGATAGAGAGACGCGGAGCGGTAGGGAGAGGACGCAGACGGTAGGGAGGGGATAGAGAGACGTGGGGCGGTAGGGAGGGGATAGAGAGACGCAGGGTGTTAGGGAAGGGATAGAGAAAGACGCGGGCGGCAGGGAGGGGATAGAGAGACGCAGGCGGCTTGGAGGGGATAGAGAGACGCGGGGCGGCAGGGAGGGGATACAGAGAGGCTGGGAGGGGATGTAGCGGGGCGGTAGGGAGGGGATAGAGAGACGCGGGGCGGCAGGGAGGGGATACAGAGAGGCGGGGCGGCTGGGAGGGGATAGAGAGACGCGGGGCGGCAGGGAGGGGATACAGAGACGTGGGGCGGCTGGGAGGGGATAGAGAGACGTGGGGCGGCTGGGATGGGGATAGAGAGACGCGGGCGGTAGGGAGGGGATAGAGAGACGTGGGGCGGCTGGGAGGGGGATAGAGAGACGCGGGCGGCTGGGAGGGGATAGAGAGACGCGGGGATGCAGAGACGAGGGGCGGTATGGAGGGGCTAGAGAGACGCGGGGCGGTAGGGAGGGGATAGAGAGACGCGGGGCGGCAGGGAGGGGATACAGAGAGGCGGGGCGGCTGGGAGGGGATACAGAGACGCGGGCGGTATGGAGGGGATACAGAGACGTGGGGCGGCTGGGGGGAGGTTATAGAGAGACGCGTGGCGGTAGGGAGGGGATACAGAGACGCGTGGCGGTAGGGAGGGGATAGAGAGACGCGGGGCGGTCGGGATTGTCCCCAGTGAGGAAGCTGATGAAGAGAGGAGGGAAAGTAGTAGAGGGGTGGACACCAGAAGCGGAGACTTGTGTAAAGTGGTGACCAGACATAGATACAGTGGGTAGGATGGCCGGAGGGACTCACCGTTGGGGCTGTTGGCGGCTGCTGCAGGCTGTGAAACAGTGCAGTATCCAGTGGCAGTCTGTGCTACTATTACACACATTCCCCCCCCCCCCCCCCCATCCTGCTTGTGGAGCGCGGTGCCCGAAAAGGGGCGTGGTCTAATGTAAAAGGGGCGTGACCTCGCGGGTATATTCTCTCTCGCTCCGGGGGTGTTTCCAGCTTGTAGGAAGATGCTGGCAGCCCCCGGAGGCTGGAGTGTGTGTGCCGGCTCTTCTCTGTGACAGGAGGCGAGTACTGCAGGAGAGCTGACAGCTGGATGTGAGCGGAGGAGGTGGCGGGTCTGTGTACGCGGCACAGGGAGGGCGATGAAGCCTTCTCCTGCGCCACCCGTCCCTCCTTATGTCTATGCCTGTGGCAGCAGCTGTTGTTCCCCCGGCGCTGCGACCGGGGAGTTGGAGTTGCTGATGGCGGAGGGGGGAGATGGACAGGCAGCAGGACCTATCATGCTGCACATGTTACGGGCTCTGTGACTCCGCCCACCGATGTGACTGCCCAGCGTTACGGCCAGGCACAGGGTCACAGATTTGGCCTAATATATAGGAGATCATTAATGTTTTAGGTCTGTTCGGATTATCTCTGTCTTGTATCTCATGTTACTCTACAGATCTGTACGGTAGAGCCTGGGCTAGTAAAAAGCAGAGTAATACTCGCAGATCTCCATACTGTGTTCCTGCTATGGATGACCATTGACCATCAGTGGGCAGAGATTCAGATAAGTTTCCCACCATCGATGGTAGCTGTGGCTCTGATGCAGGGCCGGATCTTGGGCGCTGTGCGCCCCGGGCGGCAATAGGGGCGTGGCTTCGTACAGGAGGCGTGCTCATTTAGCCCCCTGTACAGACTGAAATGATGTGCGGTGCGCGATGACGTCATCGCGCACCGCACATCAAAGGTCCTCTCCACGAAGGGAAACGACGCGTAGCGTCTAGTTTCCCTTCGCAGCGGGAGGCACAACAGCAGCGGATCTTGCCCTGATGCGGCGCCCTCCGGATGGCGCCCTGCGTCCTCCGGAAGGCGGCGCCCCGGACAAAAGTCCTGCTTGCCCGTGGCAAGATCCGCTACTGCTCTGATGGTTACATTTTCACATGCTTGCACTGCAGCCGCAGGGCAGAACCATAAGATGGTAAGCCATTAGCCCTGCATTGTTGCAACGCTGCGGGCTCCGAGTCGAGTGGCGTACAGTTAGCTAATAATGCAGTCAGTGTGCCATGTGTCTTTGTTGGGCTAACCACACTGGCTGAGCTCAGCTGTCAGAAGTCCAGCTTCGGCTTACATACGTACAGCAGTGAGTGTTCCACGATGGATGACCCGTCATTCTCTACTTCTTGCTGCTGCCTTGACCGTTTCAGTGGATCTTCGATGGTGGGAGCCATTGATGGTATGCCTTTGCATAGCTTAATACCATTGATGGTTCCACCCATATTTTCCATTGATGGAGGGCACCCCAATGGCCAACCCTAGGTTCCTGCATGGACGAGTCTAGAGCTGCACTTGGAGGAATAATATAATCAGGCCTCTGTGCTGTGAAGTCATCACGTCTGACTTCCCGCTGCACAGCCCAGCATATGGAAGGGGTGGCATTGTGAATACCAGGGTCATTTTCCACCCTCCTGGGGCAGTGGAGATTTCCCATTGCCCCAGGAGTTTCCCAGAGGGTTGCAACTATGCAACAGACTGTGCTGTTATCATTGACGCCTACTGACCCGGAATATCCAGAGGCTCCTAGATTGAAAGACTCAGAGAGGAGCAGTCTGCTCCCTGGCCTGTGACGTTTGCTGGCTCGAGTCCTAATGATGCCAATCATGCCAAGAAGCTCTGCCAACCTCAATCACTGCTGAGCAACTGATAAAAAAGAGGGCATGAATGCATACAGTATGTTTTTGGCCCAAATTGTGCTGTAGCATCCGGCACATTTTACGTTTACAATCCTTATGCTTAGAGAGATTAAACAGGATCATGGGCCGTGCAAGCGCCGGTGAGGTACAGAAACAGGTATATACAAAAATGCAGAAAATACTTGTGACCATCATTAAAGTGAATAAGAGTAAAGTTACTGGGCGAGGTTCAAATGTTTGAAGTCAGTTGGGAGTCTGTTTTTTCCTGTCTAATAGACAGACACCCAACCGACTTTTCAAACATTTGAATTCCACCCATTGTGTCTTCCAGAGTGTTTTGGACCCGACCTAAATGAAAGAGCCAAGTCCGCTGCATCAGACCCGGCATATGAAGGCCACAGGGATGTTTGAGTTGGCATGGGTTGTTGGGTTGACACAACTTAGATTGACAGTCATTAGGCCGATCACTATTAAGTTGACACGGTCATTAGGTCGACGTACTAGGTCAAGACGTCAACATGAGTTTTTTCACTTTTTTTGGTGTTTTATTCGGAAAGTGACGGGGAACCCCAATTAGTGCACCGTGTCCCCTCACATGGATCGCTTCACTTGCCATGCTTCGTGCAAGGTGCCTCACGCCGCTGCGCTCGGCACAGGTTACTATTCCTAATCGTAGTGGACGTGGATCGTAAAGTATGAAAAAATCCCCCAAAAATTACAAAATGTGAAAAACTTGTCGACCTTTTGACCTGTCGACCTATAGTGGTCGACCTAATGACCGTATCCCGTATACATACTGTAGCATGACCACTGGTAGGAGTTACCCTCATAATATAAGGCCTGGGATGGATGTTTATCACAGAGAAATTGGGATCCGGTCTGAAGATCGACAGTGTTGTCAAAGTCAGAAAAATATCTCTATGCACACTGCCATATTTGCACCTCACACAGGTCTGCGCTGCGCATGCGTGCGCTCTCCCGTGCGTGCGCATACTCGCTGTTGCGGGCACCCGCGGGCACGCGGTATGTGCATTTACGGTAGAGTTCATGTGTTCGTAGCGTGCGACTCAATCGTTACATATTTTCACTATATAATGTATTTTGTAGACCATGGTCCCTTTGATAGATTCTGAAAGTTTGGTTAATGTAGAATGTTCATGAACAGAGAAATCCCCCTTTGTTTGATACGAAGGGTCAGACAGGAGTAATACAGTGGTGTTTAGTATCCATCGGAAGAGTATCTAATTAGCAATATTCCGGTGTTGGTTTGAAGCGGATTAATCGCTCGTGCGAATAATTATGGACATAAGAAGTTTATGTCCATTTACTATTATTTGCACTTAATTATCCATGCGGCGGGAAACCCAGTTTCCCTCCCACCTGAGCTGTTGGAAATAGTCACAGCCCACCTGTATGAATCAACCTATGACCTTTTGTTATAATGCGAGGAGGAATTCCTGTGTCCAATGAACAATGAGATTGTAGGGACCATTGAATTGTATTGTGTGTGGGGCATAAATAGACAAGCCGATCACATCCAGCTCTCACTCTTCAACGGTTATCATTGCTGAAAATCGGGAGCTGGATGTCCAGAGGCGCATGCGATCGTTTCCTTTGTGCGTAAGTTTTCTCCGCAATCATATTGTCTTTCTTGTGGTTATGGGCCATTTCTCTCTCTCTTCTCTTTCTCTCGTATTCTCTTAAACGTAATAGTACTGTATTGTATTTCATGTGTAGTTATCTGGTTAGGTAGTCTATGTTATATTGTAGTGTATGACTTGTATTGTATTAATTCTTTTGCAAGTAAACATTCATAATATATATATTAGGCGTTGGACCCTAAGCACGGTATCTGTGTATTTCTTATAGTGTTAAGTATTCTCAGAGCGTCGGTGACGCTCAAACAGCTTTTAAGTTAATAAGGTTACACTGTGTTGCACCTACACCCTATCTCTACACAAAGGTTTTACAGCATAGTACATTGTTTATGGTTTAGATAAAAAGGTTTAACATTGTGAGCGTCTGCGCCGCTGGTGATCTCCTCGTGGTCCCGAGCGGCCGCTACGCTGTAGCGAATCATTGCGTTAGTCGGCAACCAATAGCGTGCCTGCCTGTGATCTCTTTGTTACGCAACGAGCGTACCCTTACGGTACTTCATACGTAAATAGCGTACAGTGTTCTTAGACCTCATAAAGGGTTTTATATAAGATAAATATTTAGCTTTATCAATTGGCGGCTCGTCCTGTCCTTCACATATCTCTGCTAGATAATTTCAGCAGACATTATCCATCAGCAAAGGGCGGGAGATCATATTCTTCGCAGTGCTGACGGGATAAGCGTCTGCTTCGCTTAGTAAAGGGTGCTGAAGGAATCCGGAACCGGAGGTAAGAACAACACGCTAGTGTCTTTTAAAACTGTTTATTTCTGTCTTGCGTACACACGCACATATCTGCATTTCTTTTTCATTCGTGTATTTTCATATATCACTCTCCTGTTTGCCATTTTATAATTGATAAAACGTGCTAAGAGAGATTTGTCGCTATTTCATAGTTAAAGTGTAAAACCCACACGCAACTCTACCTAAGGTAAAAGGAGAGATTGGTGTGTTGCGCGGTAGACGATCGAGGATCATCTACATTGATAAAACGTGTTAGTTGTGTTACGGTGGACATTGGTTTTGTATACACGTGTCTCTAACAAAGGACTGAGACTCGCGTACGCAAGGCCGACGCACGCAGCGTAAATTACGCAACGGAGCGTCTGGAAGTCACACGACAGTGTTGATTTTTAAATAGCGCGACAGGCGATAAATTGCGCAACAGGCGATAAGTAGCGCATCAGGCGATAAATAGCGCAAATCTATTTTAAATCCGAAATTTAGATTAACAGATCCTTCTCCAAATTCACAACACATCTGGTCTAAAGAAAATTTCTGCGCAGAAATAGAAATAGAAGCAAAAGTGTACGTGTGGTGAGTGTTTTGTATATATAAGTTTATACAATTTTACAGGTTGAACCACAAGAAGTCGAGTTCTCGCAGAGGTACATACATGTAAGTGACGTGCATGGTGGCTAGGGAGGCATCTCTGGTTAAACATAAAATTTGAGCAGTAGAGAATAGTAGACCAGGAGGTCATACTACAGACCGGGAGGTCCAGGTACAGCAGACTAAGAAGTCTGCCATAAAAGAGAAAAGGGCACAACCCAGGGGGTTGGTGCAAAACCCATATAGGCCAATAAAGCTCTGGCTGAAGGAATTCGCAGCCGAAATTTTCGATTCCACTGGTCGCTCAGCACATAAGATTAGTTGCTTATGTGCTGAACGATTGTACCGCACGTAATTGTGTACGTTAGTTAATCTGACCAGTACCATTTGTGTACAAACCCGGTCGTAAAACTATTTGTACACTCTGATGTGATTTGTGTAATTTTTTATTTTCTGAAGGGAAGTTCGCTGGTCACTCAGGAATTGTCCAACAACCAATAGTTACTGGAAAGAGTAAGTGTTCTGCGGATATCCCTCGCATGTTCCAGTAAATAGAGGTTCATAGGGGCCCTGGGTCGAGTACGCCAGCACTAAGGCAGTGTGTGGGTCGTATTGGTCGGCGTGGGCGAGTGAGTGGGGTACTCGGTAAACCGCCACCGTCAGCCTATCGTGAACATTTTGGTTTTTGTAAGGGTTCGCTGAAGACCCTGAAATAAGGTCAGAGGTGGTGAAAGCAACGCCTGCAAGTTATGGGGGCCAATTGTTCAGGAAGGGGGCGATCAACCTCGGTTCGGGTTGATTCAGTAAACCGACCAGTCGGGTCGGCAAGGTACGTAATGTGTGAAAAATATGGTTCACATACAGAGGTTTTATGTGATGAATGGGAGAGAATGACAGTGCATGACGGGGAGAAATTCCCAAGAGTAGGTAGCTTTAGCCCAGAAGTGTTGCAAAATTTAAGGAGGAGGATATGTCTCATTAAATCATCAAAGAGACGAATCCAACATTATGATTATTTGCAGTTATGGCAACAGGAAGGTGAAAGGATTGGCTCTGGCGGCGGGATCTAATCCTATCAAGAAATTGATAGCGACAGCCCCGCCGCCACCATACATATCAGGAGAGAAATTGGTTGCGGAGAATGACCATTAGGGTGTAACAAACAAACACTTAGCAACTGTGTAAATGTTAATAAGTTAACCAATGCAAGTATTAACCCGTGCAAGTTGTACCCTGTTTTGAACTTTCCCCAGGAGTGTGATCAAGAAGACGAATTGGCAACAATATCGGCGCTCTCTCTAGCAGCCACCATAGCAGAGACAACAGTAGGCACGGCTCCACCCACGAGATTAGTAACAAAAGCCCCTAGCGGAGGGATAGGTGAGGTCGTATCTACAGGTAAG
The DNA here is from genome assembly GCF_028390025.1 of Pseudophryne corroboree. Lineage (NCBI taxonomy): Eukaryota > Metazoa > Chordata > Amphibia > Anura > Myobatrachidae > Pseudophryne > Pseudophryne corroboree. Next base: position 776,681,944 of record NC_086446.1, on the reverse strand, counting down.
TACGGCACCATACACTATGCTGAAACCATTTCACCACAGGCTGTAGAACCTACACAGAGCGATGTTAGTAGACTTAATCCTGTTAGGGTAATAGCAGTGCCAAATGGGAAAACTGACACGACAGGAATCACTCCTGTTAGGAACATTGCCATGTACAGCCCATTTTCCCGAATGGAATTAAGAACCATAGTGTCTGAGTTCCCTGACCCTAGGAAAGACTTAGTTGCCAGCCAGAAATACATCAGAGACCTAGGAAACACTTTAGAGCCCAATAACAAAGACTGGCAGGTATTGCTGAGGGCATGTTTACCCTCAAATGTCGACGCAGCTCAATTTTTGGCTGACTGTGGATTAGATCAGGATGTACCTCTTACAGATGTGTACAACAAAGATAACGTAAAAAGAATAAGTTTACAGTTGAAGGAGTATTTCCCAGCGGTAGTTAAGTGGAACAAGATTTTCTCCATTAGACAGAAAGAGTCAGAAACTGCTGCAGAATATTTTCACAGGGCATTACTAGAAATGGCAAAGTACACAGGTATAGAGGACATTAAAACAAACATAAACCATCGAGAAGTAGCAGTATCTGTACTAATGGATGGTTTAAAAGAGACATTAAAGACAAGAGTGCAGACCACGCAACCATGTTGGCGAGGTCTGTCGGTGGCTACTTTGAGAGAGGCTGCTATTGATCACGACCGGAATATCACCCGACACAGGGAGTCACAAGGTGATAAGTTAATGGCCGTAAGTATACAGGCCCTGACCACAAGGCAGCCTTTGTATAAATCACCAAACCCTGTGGGTAAGTCAAATGTGGTAACTTGTTTTTCTTGTCATAGACAGGGACACATGGCACGAGACTGTAGAGTGAAAAATTCACAAAACTCATATCAACCCCCTAGACAACGACACGACACACGACATTGGGAGCAGGGTCCGCAGAGACGGAGTTATGAGCCACATACAGGGGAAACAAAAAGATACCCCCCGAACAGAGACTGGCAAGCCACTGGTAGTTCCCATTTAACCCCTTAACAAGCAGTTGCTGCCAGCGGGATTCAGGGAGGTCACCATACCCAATAGGGGTGTGGCCATACCTGTAATCTGCAGCCAGTAAAATTGATTGCAAGTCTTGGGAGTGAACCAGAAATTGCAATCAATGTAGCTGGTAAATCATTAAACTTTCTTGTAGACACAGGGGCGGCCAAATCAGTGATAAATTCGACAGTGGGCATGAGAACCACTGGTAAGACAATTCCAGCCATAGGAGTAACAGGAGTAGTCCAGCACTACCCTGTTAGCAAACCAGCCGAGATTACAGTAGGGCCGTTGCATACCAAGCATTCCTTTTTGCTGGCTGCATCGGCACCGACTAATCTCCTGGGAAGAGACTTATTGTGCAAAATGGGGTGCGTCATTTATTGTACTCCTGAAGGTGTATTCTTGGACATACCTGAGAATCACGCTCAGGAAGTGCGAGACATGTTAGACTCCCCGTCAAAATTAATGTCACATACCATTATGACAAATAGGACTCCATCCCAAGTAGAGGAAATGACATCCCAGATACCAGAGTCACTTTGGACTAAAGATGGACAGGACACTGGATTAATGGCAAACGTAGCTCCGGTAGTTGTACAAGTAAAAGATGGTAGGATAGCTCCAAAAATCCCACAGTACCCTCTGAAGCCAGAGGTGGAGTTAGGAGTGTATCCCGTAATAGAGCGCTTGCTACAACAGGGCATTCTGGTAAGAACGTCCAGCACTGCCAATAGTCCCATCTTCCCTGTGAAAAAGAGTGGGGGGAGGGGTTACCGGCTAGTGCAGGATCTAAGGGGGATTAACAAAATAGTTGAGTCAGTTCCCCGTAGTGCCAAATCCAGCTGTCATCCTTATGCAAATCCCTCCCACTGCGAAATTTTTCACTGTTATTGACCTCTGCTCCGCTTTCTTTTCGGTACCTCTGCACCCTGACAGCCAATATTTGTTTGCATTCACATACAGAGGAGTCCAATACACATGGACTCGATTACCACAAGGTTTCATAGACAGTCCAAGTATCTTTTCCCAGGCTTTGCATGATTGTTTACAGTCTTTCCAACCAGAGAGTGGATCAGTATTAATACAGTACGTGGATGATCTACTACTGTGTTCTGATTCATTGGAAGCATCCCTGAAGGATACGAAACAGCTCCTGTTTCATCTTTCAGACACAGGACACAAGGTTTCCAAAGACAAGTTGCAATTATGCCAAACTAAGGTAAAATATTTGGGACACTGTCTAACACAAGGACTGAGACACCTGACCGCTGATAGAATTCAAGCAATTAGAGACATGACTCTGCCACAAACCCAGCAACAGATCAGAACATTTTTAGGAATGTGTGGGTATTGCCGTAACTGGATCCCAGGGTTTTCCATTCTAGCGTTACCTTTGCAGGAGATGGTCTCCTCAAACAAACCTGATCGGATTTCGCATACAGACGAGTCCGAGATGGCATTTGAGAGACTTAAACAGTGCCTAACGCAGGCACCAGCATTAGGTATGCCAGACTATGGGAAACCCTTTGAGCTGTACGGAACAGAAAGTGCGGGTTGCGCGGCAGGCGTCTTAACCCAAAAGCACGGTGATGCCAGTAGCATACTACAGCGCTCAGCTAGACACGGTAGCGCGATCCCTCCCCACATGCTTGCGAAGCGTTGCTGCGATAGCATTGCTAGTAACGAAAAGCGAAGACGTAGTGCTAGGTCACAACCTCACAATTCATACACCACATGCAGTGTCAGCCTTGCTAAATTCTGCCCAAACCAGGCACGTCTCATCAGCGCGGTTTACAAGATGGGAATTGGCACTAATGGCCCCCGTAAACATCACCATAAGGAGATGCAGTGCATTAAATCCTGCAACATATCTCCCAGGTGTGCCTGGACAGGCACAAAGGGTGGAGGATGAGAGTGGTGGGGAAGGAGAATTTAACACAAAGGAAGACACACATGATTGTATGGAATATTTGACCCAAAATTTTACCGCAAGGCCTGACATCAGTGACAACCCACTGGAAGATGTAGATCTAACTTTCTACACGGACGGTAGTTGTCACAGACAGTCAGACTCGGGAGACTTGTGTACTGGATACGCAGTCGTAGATGACCAAGGCACCATAGAAGCGGAACCGCTAGGCCCACCTCACTCAGCCCAGGTTGCTGAACTGGTCGCCCTAACCAGAGCATGTGAATTGGCTAAGGGCAAATCAGCCAATATCTACACCGACTCTAGATACGCATTCGGGGTAGTCCATGATTTCGGAGCCCTATGGCGCCTCATAAATTTCATGACAGCAGCTGGTACACCGGTAGCGCATGCAGCTCACATCAAAAGGCTTCTAACAGCGATACAGGAACCCGACAGAGTGGCTGTTATCAAGTGTAAAGCACACACATATAGCCAGGACCCAGTATCACTTGGTAACAGCCGAGCAGATGAAGCTGCTAAGTTAGCAGCTGGTACACCCAGACAGACAGACACCACACAACTGATGGTATTTAATACCATCAACACACAGAAGTTGTGTGAGATGCAAAATTTGTGTTCCACGCAGGAAAAGGCAGTCTGGAAGGCGAAGGGATATGGCCAGGAGTCCTCAGGACTCTGGACGGATGGACAAGGTAAACCGGTGGCCCCCAGGGCATATCTTCCATGTTTAGCTGAGGCAGCTCACGGGCTGACTCATCTGGGCAAGGAAGGAATGTGCAAATTGGTAAGAGCATATTGGTGCGCCCCAGGATTTTCATCTCATGCAGGTAAGAGAGCAATGTCATGCCTTACCTGTTTGAGAAAGAACGTCGGAAAGGCAATACCAACAGAACCATCCCATATCCCACCTGCAGGCGGCCCTTTCCAGGTAATACAGATTGACTTCATTCAATTACCCCCTTGTCGAAATTTGAAATATGTACTTGTTTGTATAGATGTTTTTTCAAATTGGGTCGAAGCATTTCCTGCGGCCACAAATACCGCTATGTTTACTGCTAAGAAAATTGTGCAGGAATTTGTATGTAGATATGGTATCCCTAGAATAATTGAAAGTGATAGGGGTACCCATTTTACAGGTGATGTCTTTCAAGGAATGTGTAAGTTGATGGGAATTGATAGCAAGCTGCACACTCCATACCGTCCACAGGCGAGTGCGAAAGTGGAAAGAGTGAACAGCGCCATTAAAAATAAACTGAGCAAAGTTATGGCAGAAACAGGATTGTCATGGCCAGAAGCTTTACCCATTGTACTGTACAGCATCAGAACCACTCCCAGATCCCCTCTTAATCTGTATCCCTTTGAAATCTTGTTTGGTCGACAACCGCATGTTATGATTAACCCTCAGGATGATTTGAAGTGTAACAATGAAGTGACTGTAAAGTACTTGGTTAATATGAGTAAACAGCTAAGGAATCAAAATGATAATTTGAAGTTAGTGATTCCTGATTTACCAGATAGTAATTGTCATGACATTGAACCTGGGGATTATGTAATGATACGGAATTTTCTACGCTCAGGTTGCCTTATTGACAGATGGGAAGGACCATACCAAGTCTTATTGACTAGCACTACAGCACTGAAGGTTGCCGAGAGAGAGACTTGGGTTCATTCGTCCCACTGTAAGAAGGTTGCTGATCCAGAGAGGTCCCGTGATAAGGAACAGACGGTAGAGGAAGTTGTATCACTGGAGTGTCTGTTCCAGGAGGACTGAGGCGGCACCTGAGCATTGAAAATCACAAGATCAAAAGCAGTTGTCAATTCCCTGTTCCCTTTTATTGTTTTTCTCCACTTCCCATCCCCTCTCCCTCAAATTATTTTTTCCCCCCTTCTCATTCTTCTTCCTTTCCTCCTATAAGATGGACTTGCCCCAAGAGACTGTGATCCGGATTTTCCTGTTGACCATGATGTTGACCAGAGCAGTCTGTTCCGGCGAGAGTACCATGGAGGTCGAGAGAGGTTCTGGAATGGGTTCTGATGACAGAGATGGAGGCGTAGTTTTCCGAGAACAACATCATCAACAAGCAAAGGCGAGTATCAGAAAACGATCCGATAGCATTGACCATAGAAGGAATTGTGAAGGATTGTTAGCTGAAGAAAACTGTATCTGTAGGCTCTGTGACAACGTAGTTGAGGATGGGTGCATCAAGAAATGCCAATCCAGTTTTAATATCCACATGGACCGGCATCCATTGAGTGACTATCACTCCTTAGTGGGTAGTGTGCTAAATCAAACAGATTGTTGGGTATGCTCTCAAGTACCTCAAGGTCATAGCAAATCAGGACTAGTACCATTTCCTTTAACGATAGGGGAGGTACTTGAGCTAAGTGGTGGGAGGCCGGTGGACAGGAGGTTTAATATCTCCAGTCCTCCTAGTTTGAAGCTCCACCAATATCATGTGGATAGATCCCTCATATGTTTTAACATTTCCAATCCCCGAAAGCCGGGAAATTGGGAAGTGTCATGGAGTAACCAAACCATGACCTTTTCATATAGAGCAGATAGAATGCCGACAGATACAGAGCTTATACGCCACATAGCCAGTAGAGGAAAATCTTTCCGATATAGGTATACCCTAGGAAATAGGATTACGAGAGTTGGAGAGGTATCACCAGGATACTGTGCACATATCGTACAAGCTGATACGTGTACTAGACAGATGGGAGAATTAGGGTTAGGAGATTTCACATGGAAGATGTGTAATATGGTTATGTCCTACTCCGTCCCATATGTTCTCCCCGATGATGCATATTTCATATGCGGGAGGAAGGCGTATAAGTGGCTTGCCCCAAACTCTGAAGGATTGTGTTATATTGGAAAAGTACTGCCTGAAGTAATGACTGTATCACATGCCAAAATGAAAGATATACACCGTGTTGCCCAAGCTCCTTATACTCACACCCATTACGAGCACGTAGTTAAACGGCACCTGATAGAAAGAACAGAGCATCCGGCCTCTGACATGATCCATGAATCAACCGGGATTCAGGTTCTAATCGCGTTAGATTTCACTCGCACCGCCAGAGGAGTGTTGAATTATAAATACATATCTGCGCTCGCAAATTTGCTAGACAATATCACAGAAATGTATGATGACACGTTTAGGTATACTGGAAGAGAACTTCAAGCTTATAAAACAGAACTGGTTCAGCATAGAATGATTCTCAATTATCTCACAGCAGTAACAGGTGGATATTGTGTCACACTGGCAACGCAGTACGGCGTGAAATGTTGCACATATATTACAAATAGTACCGAGGACCCGGTCGAGGTCATAGACCAAAAGATGGACGATATTCTCCAACTGAAGTGGGAATTTCGCAGGAGACACAATCTCACCCTTGCTGCTGTAGGTAATGAGCTGACTGGTTGGGTGTCATGGTTGAACCCGCGAAATTGGTTCTCCGGTTTAGGAGAATGGGCTCAAGGAATCATAATGGATGTAGGGAAGTTTCTCCTATGTATCTTAGGTGTTATCATAACGATTGGCTTGATATTTAGATGCGGTCAGGCTTTAACGAAGTGCAAACGAAGTACCAGGGTGATGAGTTTAAGGAGTGAGGAAACTGTAATTCCCATGGATTTGATTTACGACCCGACGGTAGAAACAATGATGTAATGAAAATGCGATTATACGGTCCGTTTCTTTCACCTGTTTTTCCGTTTTCCTCCAAGGTAAAAAGACCCACTTGGACGAGGAATTTGATGAGCCGATATACAGACAACAGATGGATTAAAGAAGAAGTTTTGACAACCTGATACACAGATTTTTGATGAACTTTGCCATAGATCCCCAGTTTCCCTATAAATTTTAAAATTACGCTAGCCCAACACTTTTGTAAATCTATGGACATTGACAAAGCTTTTGCTCGCACCTTATGGGCAAAAGCACAAAGAAGACTGCATTCAACAGACACCGAACAAGACTTCAACCGACAAACGTTCATTTCCCTGACATAGAATACCACTGCATTTACTGTAATTATGTCTTTTCTTCATCTCTACAACCTTCAGGTAATTACACACATAGTATAGGGAATACAGGCACAGATATCAGCAATCACATATTCCCCCATTCATGTATCATCAACTAAAATGTGCTCCCCATTTTGTTACAACCACAGCCGAAAAGAGCTCGGTAAAGTTTGACAGCCCATCCACAGACCCGTACCGCGGGATAAGAAGGAATTCAAATGTATACTTCGCAATACCTCGAAGCTTGATTTAAAACACGTACGGCACGATGATACATGACCCCCAAGCACGGATTCATACACACATGCTTCTGCTATCTCACTAGGTCATACCCTTTTCCTACCTTCTCCTCCCCTACCCAACCATGTAAATGTATTAACCCCTGACATATATTTTTCTCTTTTTGAAAATGTTTTAGGAAGTGGCAGTTATTGTTGACTGCCAAAGGGTGGACTGTCAAAGTCAGAAAAATATCTCTATGCACACTGCCATATTTGCACCTCACACAGGTCTGCGCTGCGCATGCGTGCGCTCTCCCGTGCGTGCGCATACTCGCTGTTGCGGGCACCCGCGGGCGCGCGGTATGTGCATTTACGGTAGAGTTCATGTGTTCGTAGCGTGCGACTCAATCGTTACATATTTTCACTATATAATATATTTTGTAGACCATGGTCCCTTTGATAGATTCTGAAAGTTTGGTTAATGTAGAATGTTCATGAACAGAGAAATCCCCCTTTGTTTGATACGAAGGGTCAGACAGGAGTAATACAGTGGTGTTTAGTATCCATCGGAAGAGTATCTAATTAGCAATATTCCGGTGTTGGTTTGAAGCGGATTAATCGCTCGTGCGAATAATTATGGACATAAGAAGTTTATGTCCATTTACTATTATTTGCACTTAATTATCCATGCGGCGGGAAACCCAGTTTCCCTCCCACCTGAGCTGTTGGAAATAGTCACAGCCCACCTGTATGAATCAACCTATGACCTTTTGTTATAATGCGAGGAGGAATTCCTGTGTCCAATGAACAATGAGATTGTAGGGACCATTGAATTGTATTGTGTGTGGGGCATAAATAGACAAGCCGATCACATCCAGCTCTCACTCTTCAACGGTTATCATTGCTGAAAATCGGGAGCTGGATGTCCAGAGGCGCATGCGATCGTTTCCTTTGTGCGTAAGTTTTCTCCGCAATCATATTGTCTTTCTTGTGGTTATGGGCCATTTCTCTCTCTCTTCTCTTTCTCTCGTATTCTCTTAAACGTAATAGTACTGTATTGTATTTCATGTGTAGTTATCTGGTTAGGTAGTCTATGTTATATTGTAGTGTATGACTTGTATTGTATTAATTCTTTTGCAAGTATAACATTCATAATATATATATTAGGCGTTGGACCCTAAGCCCGGTAGTTGTGTATTTCTTATAGTGTTAAGTATTCTCAGAGCGTCGGTGACGCTCAAACAGCTTTTAAGTTAATAAGGTTATACTGTGTTGCACCTACACCCTATCTCTACACAAAGGTTTTACAGCATAGTACATTGTTTATGGTTTAGATAAAAAGGTTTAACATTGTGAGCGTCTGCGCCGCTGGTGATCTCCTCGTGGTCCCGAGCGGCCGCTACGCTGTAGCGAATCATTGCGTTAGTCGGCAGCCAATAGCGTGCCTGCCTGTGATCTCTTTGCCGTGAGCGAACGTGACGCTTGAGCGTCTCGACCACGGCTAAGCGATTGTTACGCAACGAGCGTACCCTTACGGTACTTAATACGTAAATAGCGTACAGTGTTCTTAGACCTCATAAAGGGTTTTATATAAGATAAATATTTAGCTTTATCAGTGTCTAGGTCGACAATGTTTAGGTCGACCACTATAGGTTGACAGTCACTAGGTCGACAGGGTTTAAAGGTCGACATGTTCTAGGTCTATAGTGGTCAAGTTAAACATTGTCGACTTAGACACTGTCGATCTAATGATCGACAGGTTCTAGGTTGACAGGTCAAAAGGTCGACATGAGTTTTTAAAAAAATATTCTTTTTTTTTACTTTTTCATACTTAACGATCCACGCGGACTATGATTGGGAATAGTAACCTGTGCCGAGCGCAGCGAGGCACCTTAGCCGAAACTCGCTCGCCATGCAAGGGGACACGGTGCACTAATTGGGTTTCCTGGTCGCTGTACGGAGAAAACGACACAAAAAAAAACATGAAAAATTCATGTTGACCTGTCGACCTTCAAACCCTGTCGACCTATAGTGGTCGACCTAAACATTGTCGACCTAGACACTGTCGATCTAATGATCCACACCCGAGAAATTATGTTTTACTTTTATTAAGTTTTTTAGTATTCGGTATTATTTAAGTGAGGCATGGCGGTTACTGATCCTGATCTATCCCACAGGAGAAGTCTACACCAGAGCTGCTTTATTCCTCTTACTATCAAGGTAATTAATCATATGACAGCTGTAACCTTCACAGAAAGCAGCGCGTATTCTGTCACGCTGCGGTGACTGACATGAAAGGGTCTTAGATACATATTGGGGGCTAGAATCTCACAGTCTCTTAGAGGGTGATTGGTGCCTGGGGTACAGTTTAACCCCGTACAGTCATTTCTCTTTTAGAGCCGTTCAACATTGACCAACAACATCTGTGGAAACAGACTTACGTTAGAACAAGACAAATGATTGCAGGCAAATGGAGTTTTCCACATTAATGATAAGTTATTGGCCTGTGCAGTGATAGTAGATCAGATTTCTACAAAGGCTTTGGTGATAAGTAGAAGGAAGATGAAGAAATGTAGGTTGCAGGGCATCAGGTGCAATAAATGTTGCCTGAAGGTGTATGTATCTAGTTATTATTAATGGGGGTAATTCCAAGTTGATTGCAGCAGGACATTTTTTAGCAGTTGGGCAAAACCATGTGCACTGCAGGGGGGGGCAGATGTAACATGTGCAGAGAGAGTTAGATTTGGGTGTGGTGAGTTAAATCTGCAATCTAAATTGCAGTGTAAGAGTAAAGCAGCCAGTATTTACCCTGCACAGAAACAAAATAACCCACCCAAATCTAACTCTCTCTGCAAATGTTACATCTGCCCCACCTGCAGTGCACATGGTTTTGCCCAACTGCTAAAAAATGTCCTGCTGCGATCAACTTGGAATTACCCCCAATGTATGTGAAGCCATGTTGCTCATACTGGTTTGACTTACTCAGCGCTCTCTCTGAGGGGCTGATATTGCCGCCACCGATGGCGACATTCTAATTCTGGATGATGCAATGTTCTGCACTCTCACCCTGACCAGGTCCATGACTCGGGGTGTTCAAGTGGTGCCACTGCCCAGGGTGCAGGCCTCATGTGGCAGCACTAACACTGCCCCATGGCACCTGCATTTGGCTGGCAGGGTTCCTTGTAGCTATAGTGCCACCCAGAGTCTTTGTAGGACGCGCTGCACACACCTCAGCTTGCTGGGCCCTGCCCCGCAAGGTGACATCTTGACTTTATGTGTTTGCTGGGCCTGCCTGGGGGGTATTTTAGCCCTGCTACAGCAATGAGTGTTCTGCTATTGGCTCTATATTTGTTGCCTGGGCTGTAATCCAGTGACAGCCTCAGACACTTTCTATCCACCTTATTCCTATAATAATTGTCTTTTATTTTTAATGTGCTACGTAGTTACTGCAGCACCATACAGGGAATATATAAGTAAGATAGAAAATGGCAATGCAATGTTACCATAACCGAAACATCACCGATCAATAAACTGACAAACTAGGTAGTGTTCCGACAAGGAGTTAGGTGGGTAGCTTGTAGGCAAGTGGAGGTGAGTCACGGAGAGTGGAAAGCAGGTCAGCACTTACTGAGACTGTACCCAGAGAAGGGCGAGCCATTGAAAGGGACTACGAGACGAGAACCACCGTAAGCAGGGATAGTGCTAGGATGAACACAAGGAAGGAGGGCCCTGCCTGTCAGAGCTTACATGCTAGGGGCTGATACAATGTGAGTGCCCATTAATAAACATTGGATTAATAACCGTTTAGCACATTGGCCACTGCCACCAACCAATGAAAATTCTTCCTTGTTGCTACTCCTTGTAGTTTATCAGCTAACTTCCATACTGGGTCACCTGCAGGGGCAGAACAGCATCTCCCATGGTTATTAGCATTTACTAACAAAAGGCAGCAAACATGATTTCAGTCCAATGGACTGGTAAGATGAAGAGAAGCTGAGACAGACGTTCAGGAGTTTACATAAAGATCTCCAGAACTTACAAACTAATGACCCCCCAGTCAGAAACATTACATGGAGAGACCTGTTTAAGCCCAATAGCTCCTTCAGGAAAGGTGTTGCTAGATTAGACGTAGATGGTAGACCATCAAGAAGATGAAAATGATCTACCACCAAAATGGAGTTCCATTTCTTCCTTGGAGGAAGGTCTGTGACCATGTCGGTATCAATGTGAGTCCACTGACTCTGGAATGGATAGTGGCGCAAATCTCCAATACTGTAGCTGTATGTTGGACTTTATGCTGAGAAATAACTGAGAAGGCAGAGACAAAATTCTTCACATCACAATGGAGGAAAGGCCACCATCAGTCTCAGAACTGGACATGCATGTGTTCAAGAGACCTTTGAACCTATATCCTACGAGAGAAATGCCCCCACCGCAAATCAGTTTAGAACACTGAGAGAAATACATTTCTCTATCGTCCTAAGTGGATGCTGGGGTTCCTGAAAGGACCATGGGGAATAGCGGCTCCGCAGGAGACAGGGCACAAAAAAGTAAAGCTTTTACCAGATCAGGTGGTGTGCACTGGCTCCTCCCCCTATGACCCTCCTCCAGACTCCAGTTAGATTTTGTGCCCGAACGAGAAGGGTGCAATCTAGGTGGCTCTCCTAAAGAGCTGCTTAGAGAAAGTTTAGCTTAGGTTTTTTACTTTACAGTGAGTCCTGCTGGCAACAGGATCACTGCAACGAGGGACTTAGGGGAGAAGTAGTGAACTCACCTGCGTGCAGAGTGGATTTGCTGCTTGGCTACTGGACACTAGCTCCAGAGGGACGATCACAGGTACAGCCTGGATGGTCACCGGAGCCGCGCCGCCGGCCCCCTTGCAGACGCTGAAGAGAGAAGAGGTCCAAAATCGGCGGCTGAAGACTCCTGAGTCTTCATAAAGGTAGCGCACAGCACTGCAGCTGTGCGCCATTTTCCTCTCAGCACACTTCACACAACAGTCACTGAGGGTGCAGAGCGCTGGGGGGGGCGCTCTGAGAGGCAAATAAAAACCTTATTAGAGGCAAAAAATACCTCACATATAGCCCACAGAGGCTATATGGAGATATTTAACCCCTGCCTAACTTCAAAAATAGCGGGAGACGAGCCCGCCGTAAAAGGGGCGGGGCCTATCTCCTCAGCACACAGCGCCATTTTCTCTCACAGAAAAGCTGGAGAGAAGGCTCCCAGGCTCTCCCCTGCACTGCACTACAGAAACAGGGTTAAAACAGAGAGGGGGGGCACTGATTTTGGCGATATTGTATATATATAAAAGATGCTATAAGGGAGAAACACTTATATAAGGTTGTCCCTATATAATTATAGCGTTTTTGGTGTGTGCTGGCAGACTCTCCCTCTGTCTCCCCAAAGGGCTAGTGGGTCCTGTCCTCTGTCAGAGCATTCCCGGTGTGTGTGCTGTGTGTCGGTACGTGTGTGTCGACATGTATGAGGACGATGTTGGTGAGGAGGCGGAGAAATTGCCTGTAATGGTGATGTCACTCTCTAGGGAGTCGACACCGGAATGGATGGCTTATTTAGAGAATTACGTGAGAATGTCAACACGCTGCAAGGTCGGTTGACGACATGAGACGGCCGACAATCTATTAGGACCGGTCCAGGCGTCTCAGAAACACCGTCAGGGGTTTTAAAAACGCCCATTTACCTCAGTCGGTCGACACAGACACGGACACTGAATACAGTGTCGACGGTGAATAAACAAACGTATTTCTCATTAGGGCCACACGTTAAGGGCAATGAAGGAGGTGTTACGTGTTTCTGATACTACAAGTACCACAAGAAAGGGTATTATGTGGGAGTGGAAAAAACTACCTGTAGTTTTTCCTGAATCAGATAAAATAAAATGAAGTGTGTGATGATGCGTAGGGTTACCCCGATAGCAAATATTGGCGTTATACCCTTTCCCGCCAGAAATTAGGGTACGTTGGGAAACACCCCTTAGGGTGATAAGGCGCTCACACGCTTATCAAGTGGCGTTACCGTCTCCAGATACGGCCGCCCTCAAGGAGCCAGCTGATAGGAAGCTGGAAAAATATCCTAAAAAGTATATACACACATACGGTGGTTATACTGCGACCAGCGATCGCCATCAGCCTGGAGATGCAGTGCTGGGTTGGCTTGGTCGGATTCCCTGACTGAAAATATTTTATTCATGTAGAGCATTTAATAGGATGCATTCTATATATATGTATGTGAGATGCACAGAGGGATATTTGCTCTCTGGCATCAAGATAAGTGCGTTGTCCATATCTCCCAGAAGATGTCAGGGACACGACAGTGGTCAGGTGATACAGATCCCATACGGCAGATGGAAGTATTGCTGTATAAAGGGAAGGAGTTATTTGGGGGTCGGTCCATCGGACCTGGGGACCACAGCAACAGCTGGGAAATCCAACCTTTTTTACCCCAAGTTACATCTCAGCTAAAAAAGACACCGTCTTTTCAGCCTCAATCTTTCCTTTCCCATGAGGGCATGCAGGCAAAAGGCCAGTCATATCTGCCCAGACATAGAGGTAAGGGAAGTAGACTGCAGCAGGCAGCCCTTTCCCAGGAAAAGAAGCCCTCCACCGCGTCTGCCAAGTCCTCAGCATGACGCTGGGGCCGTGCAAGCGGACTCAAGGTGGGGGGGTAGTCTCAAGAGTCTCAGGGCGCAGTGGGATCACTCGCAAGTTGACCCCTAGATCGTACGAGTATTATCCCAGGGGTAAAGATTGGAGAGTCGAGACATCTTCTCCTCGCAGGTTCCTGAAGTCTGCTTTACCAACGGCTCCCTCCGACAGGGAGGCAGCATTGGAAACAATTCACAAGCTGTATATCCAGCAGGTGATAATCAAAGTACCCCTCCTACGACAAGGAAAAGGGTATTATTTTTCCACACTATATTGTGGTACTGAAGCCAGACGGCTTGGTGACACATAGTCTAAATCTAAAATGTTTTGAACACTTACATAAAAGGTTCAAATCGAGATAAAGTCACTCAGAGCAGTGATAGCGAACCGGAAAAAAGGGGACTATATGGTGTCCCTGGACATCAAGGATTACCTCCATGTCCAAATTTTGTCCTTCTCATCAAGGGTACCTCTGGTTCGTGGTACAGAACTGTCAATATCAGTTTCAGACGATGCCGTTTGAATTATCCACGGCACCCCGGGCCTTTTTACCAAGGTAATGGCCGAAAAGATGTTTCTTCAAAGAAAAAAGGCATCTAAATTATCCCTTACTTGCACGACCTAAAAAGGGCAAGTTCCAGAGAACAGTTGGAGGTCGGAAGAGCACTATCTAAAGTAGTTCTTCGACGGCACGACTGGATTCTAAATATTCCAAGAATCGCAGCTGTTTTCCGACGATACGTCTGCTGTTCCTAGGGATGATTCTGGACACGGTTCAGAAAAAGGTTTTTCTTCCCGAGGAAAAAGCCAAGGAGTTATCCGACCTGTCAGGAACCTCCTAAAACCAGGAAAGGTGTCTGTACATCAATGCACAAGAGTCCTGGGAAAAATGGTGGCTTTTTACGAAGCAATTCCATTCGGCAGATTCCATGCAAGAATTTTCCAAAGGGATCTGTTGGACAAATGGTCAGGGTCGCATCCTCAGATGCACCTGCGAATAACCCTGTCGCCAAGGACAAGGGTATATCTTCTGTGGTGGTTGCAAAAGGCTCATCTATTGGAGGGCCGCAGATTCGGCATACAGGATTTGATCCTGGTGACCACGGACGCCAGCCTGAGAGGTTGGGGAGCAGTCACACAAGGAAGAAACTTCCAGGGGGTATGGACGAACCTGGAAAAGTCTCTTCACATAAACATTCTGGTACTAAGAGCAATCTAAAATGCTCTAAGCCAGGCGGAACCACTCCTGCAAGGAAAACCGGTGTTGATTCAGTCGGACAACATCACGGCGGTCGCCCATGTAAACAGACAGGGCGGCACAAGAAGCAGGAGTGCAATGGCAGAAGCTGCCAAGATTCTTCGCTGGGCGGAGAATCACGTAATAGCACTGTCAGCAGTGTTCTTCCCGGGCGTGGACAACTGGGAAGCAGACTTCCTCAGCAGACACGATATTCACCCGGGAGAGGGGGGTCTTCATCCAGAAGTCTTCCACATGCTAATAAACTGTTGGGAAAGACCAATGGTAGACATGATGGCGTCTCGCCTCAACAAGAAACTGGACAAGTATTGCGCCAGGTCAAGAGATCCACAGGCAATAGCTGTGGACGCACTGGTAACACCTTGGGTGTACAAATCAGTATATGTGTTTCCTCCTCTGCCTCTCATACCAAAGGTATTGAAGATTATACGGTGAGGAGGAGTAAGAACAATACTAGTGGCTCCGGATTGGCCAAGAAGGACTTGGTACCCGGAACTTCAAGAGTTGGTCACGGACGACCCGTGCCCTCTACTTCTGAGAAGGGACCTGCTACAACAGGGTCCCTGTCTCTTTCAAGACTTACCGCGGCTGCGTTTGACGGCATGGCGGTTGAACGCCAGATCCTAAAAGGGAAAGGCATTCCAGAAGAAGTCATTCCTACCTTGATTAAGGCAAGGAAGGAAGTCACCGCGAAACATTATCACCGCATTTGGCGAAAATATGTCGCGTGGTGCGAGGATCGGAGTGTTCCGACGGAGGAATTTCAACTGGGTCGTTTCCTACATTTCCTACAATCAGGATTGTCTATGGGTCTCAAATTGAGATCTATTAAGGTTCAAATTTCGGCCCTGTCAATATTCTTCCAAAAAGAATTGGCCTCAGTTCCTGAGGTACAGACTTTTGTTAAAGGAGTACTGCATATACAGCCTCCTGTGGTGCCTCCGGTGGCACCGTGGGATCTAAATGTAGTTTTAGATTTCCTCAAATCCCATTGGTTTGAACCATTGAAAAAGGTGGATTTTAAATATCTCACATGGAAAGTGACTATGTTACTGGCCCTGGCTTCCGCCAGGAGAGTATCTAAATTGGCGGCTTTATCTTATAAAAGCCCTTATCTAATCTTCCATTCGGATAGGGCAGAACTGAGGACTCGTCCGCATTTTCTCCCTAAGGTGGTATCAGCGTTTCACCTGAACCAACCTATTGTGGTGCCTGCGGCCACTGGCGACTTGGAGGACTCCAAGTTGTTGGACGTTGTCAGAGCCTTAAAAATATACATTTCAAGGACGGCTGAAGTCAGAAAATCTGACTCGCTGTTGATACTATATGCACCCAACAAGTTGGGTGCCCCTGCTTCTAAGCAGACGATTGCTCGTTGGATTTGTAACACAATTCAACTTGCTCATTCTGTGGCAGGCCTGCCACAGCCTAAATCTGTTAAGGCCCATTCCACAAGGAAGGTGGGCTCATCTTGGGCGGCTGCCCGAGGGGTCTCGGCATTACAATTCTGTCGAGCAGCTACGTGGTCGGGGGAAAACACGTTTGTAAAATTCTACAAATTTGATACCCTGGCAAAAGAGGACTTGGAATTCTCTCATTCGGTGCTGCAGAGTCATCCGCACTCTCCCGCCCGTTTGGGAGCTTTGGTATAATCCCCATGGTCCTTTCAGGAACCCCAGCATCCACTTAGGACGATAGAGAAAATAAGAATTTACTTACCGATAATTCTATTTCTCGGAGTCCGTAGTGGATGCTGGGCGCCCATCCCAAGTGCGGATTATCTGCAATACTGTACATAGTTATTGTTAACAAATTCGGGTTATATTGTTAAGGAGCCATCTTTAAGAGGCTCTTTCTGTTATCATACTGTTAACTGGGTTTAGATCACAAGTTGTACGGTGTGATTGGTGTGGCTGGTATGAGTCTTACCCGGGATTCAAATTGCCTCCCTTATTGTGTACGCTCGTCCGGGCACAGTACCTAACTGGAGTCTGGAGGAGGGTCATAGGGGGAGGAGCCAGTGCACACCACCTGATCTGGTAAAAGCTTTACTTTTTTGTGCCCTGTCTCCTGCGGAGCCGCTATTCCCCATGGTCCTTTCAGGAACCCCAGCATCCACTACGGACTCCGAGAAATAGAATTATCGGTAAGTAAATTCTTATTTTTTCCCACATGGAGGAGTATTAGATGGGACAGTTGTGTTTTCTAAAAGACGGGGAAATATTTTGTGTCTGTCCAAAACAACTCATTCGTCAGTGGCCTCTAGAGAACATGATAATGATAATGCATCTGCTGTTAAATCAAGGCCTCAAAGTTATTAGTAGATTGTACTGAGAAAAGCATCCAGGGGTATAATAAAGCCACAGCACTGACACTCCAGAATTACCAGTGAAATGTCTAACAGTTCCCACTGTCACGCTATCCTGCGCTCCTGACCTGTTTCGTAAACCATATGCTTCCAGTAAAGTGCATTTTCTCTACTTAAGTTCCATCCTGTAGGCTGTGCATATTTATCAAAGTGTGATAAATGGTGGTGTTGGGGTCCTTTTACCCTCTAGTTACTCCTACTTACCCATACTCCCAGAACCGTCCCTTACATGTACATGAGGTTCATGCCATACGCCTCTTCCAACCTGTTCATCATTGAGTAGCTGTCATTTACTGCCCCGCCCTGGCATTGCCTCTAAATTCCTCGACAACTTTGCTTCCTCTCTTCTGGCATTCCCTCCAATTCAAACTTCTCACACTCGCCTACAAAGCCCTCACCCACTCCTCTCCCATTTACATCTCTGACCTTTTCTCCCTTTATACTCCTGCCCGTCCTCTTCACTCTGCTAATGCACGCCGACTCTCCTGTCTACAAGATTTCTCACGTGCTGCTCCCTTTCTCTAGAATTCTCTACCTCTCCCCCTCAGACTCTCTACAAAACTTTAAACAAGCTCTCAAGACACACTTCTTTACCAAACCCAGCCAAATCTCATCCTAACCCTCTGTCCCACGCTGTCTACCCAATCTGTGTCAGCCCTGTCTGCCCCTCCCCTTTAGAATGTAAGCTCTCACGAATAGTGCCCTCTTCCCTCATGTGCTTATCCTTTTCTTGCTTTAATAATCTTCAACTAAGTCCCGTGGTTTTCTGCCACCTGATACTTATGTCATTGTCACCTGCTGATGTAGCTATGTTTATTTACCCTGTACTTGTCCTATATTGTCTTGAACTGTAAGTCGCTGTTTTCCTGTTTTGATTGTTTGTTTACTCTGTAATTGGGCGCTGCAGATCCCTTGTGGCGCCATATAAATAAATGACAATAATAAAGTTCAGTTTTGAGCAAGCCCTCCACACGGCTGTCCAACCGGTTCCAGTCCAGTCCTGTCTTCTCAGTTCCAGACGGTCCAGTTCCCATCCGGTCCAGCCTCCGGTTCTAATCAGGTCCAGCATTCCACAGAGCAACCCTGGTTGCAGACCTGCTGTACTAATCTGGTTTAAGCCCGGTCACAGTCTACTGTTCATGCTCTGCTTATATTGTATTCAGTCTCTATATCATCTCATCACTATCAAGAGCTTCTATCTATCATATACCAATGTATTCAATTCAAAGTATCTACTACATTTATTAATTAGTTTGGTTATTTTAAAAAATTATATATTTATTATATAATTAATAGCTTCTAAAGATTAAAAAAAAAATGTGTATGTATGCTCTTTATGTCAGCAAGGTTATTGTAATATATGGAGCCTGTTTATAATTGTATCTTATGCTAAAGTGACCAGTGTTGGACTGGGGCATGTAGGGCCCACCGGGGGGGGATGCAGTTGTAGGGGCCCATGTTTAGGGGTGTGGCCAGTCTGCAGAGGGGGTGTGGCCTGCCACCTCATTGGTTTGACTAACCATTAGAGAGTGCAATGTCTGGGACCCTTCAGATGCAGTAAATCCAGATGCTGCATGCATGATAATGTATCAGATTAATAACAGCAATGCACTGTAGAAAATAAACCATAGTCCAGTATAAGGTAACGTATAATGTATAGTGCACAATCTGAAATCTGATTCCTACAGCAGGAGGTGGGGCCCATCAGTGGTTTCCCCTGTACCCCTGTGGGCCAGTCCAAGCCTGAAAGTGACGCATGTATTCCAAGTAGATCAATATACAGTTTAGTTTCTGATATGTTTGTGATTGCTTAGTGCCCATGTTGCTCTATATTCAGTGGGCATTAGCTACTTTTTAAACTCATTATACTATGTTCAGCTTTGTACATTGTGCAGGGTTATGTTTGTAGATGGGCACAGTATTTGAGCAGTAGACTCTTTTATGTTACTGTATGCCAATCCATATGTTCCTAGTATCGACCACTCAGTTTCTATTGGTTGCTTGTATTACAAATAGAATATTCACTATATGACTAGACAAACCACCCTGATGAAGTGCAAGCAATGAAACGTGTGGGTTTTAAATTCTGCATTTTCCAGAGGTTTATGGAGGGATTAGTACACCAATTTTTAACCATCGCCAGCTTGTGCAATCCTAGCGATCTATCGTAAATAAAATATTAATGCACTTCTGGGCATTGCCCTTCTTTCTGTCAGATACAGTATATGACTATGATATTGCATGGATGTTTTTAAGTGCTACATTCATTTTATTATTTTGAGCCCCATGATACAGCAAGCTAGCCTGCAGTGTGTATCAGCAAATGAGCGCAAACAGTTCTGTAAAATGTTTATTTCTCTGACGTCCTAAGTGGATGCTGGGACTCCGTAAGGACCATGGGGAATAGCGGCTCCGCAGGAGACTGGGCACAACTAAAGAAAGCTTTAGGACTACCTGGTGTGCACTGGCTCCTCCCACTATGACCCTCCTCCAGACCTCAGTTAGATTCTTGTGCCCGGCTGAGCTGGATGCACACTAGGGGCTCTCCTGAGCTCCTAGAAAGAAAGTATATTTAGTTTTTTTTATTTTACAGTGAGATCTGCTGGCAACAGACTCACTGCAGCGAGGGACACCATTAGCTCCAGAGGGATCGACCGCAGGACCCGACCTTGGTGTTCGTTCCCGGAGCCGCGCCGCCGGCCCCCTTACAGAGCCAGAAGCAAGAAGTGTTCCGGAAAATCGGCGGCAGAAGACTTCTGTCTTCAACAAGGTAGCGCACAGCACTGCAGCTGTGCGCCATTGCTCCTCATGCACACCTCACACTCCGGTCACTGATGGGTGCAGGGCGCTGGGGGGGGGGGGGGGCAATATAAGACACCTTGGCTGGCAAATCATCACAATATATAGTCCCAGGGCTATATATGTGATAAATTACCCCTGCCAGAATCCATAAAAAAGCGGGAGAAAAGTCAGCCGAAAAAGGGGCGGGGCTATCTCCCTCAGCACACTGGCGCCATTTTTTCTTCACAGTGCAGCTGGAAGACAGCTCCCGAGGCTCTCCCCTGTAGTTTTCAGGCTCAAAGGGTTAAAAAGAGAGGGGGGGGGGGCACTAAATTTAGGCGCAATATATGTATACAAGCAGCTATTGGGGGAAAAATCACTCAGTTATAGTGTTAATCCATGCATTATATAGCGCTCTGGTGTGTGCTGGCATACTCTCTCTCTGTCTCCCCAAAGGACTCTGTGGGGTCCTGTCCTCAGTCAGAGCATTCCCTGTGTGTGTGCGGTGTGTCGGTACGGCTGTGTCGACATGTTGGATGAGGAAGGTTACGTGGAGGCGGAGCAGAGGCCGATAAATGGGATGTCGCCCCCTGTGGGGCCGACACCAGAGTGGATGGATAGGTGGAAGGTATTAACCGACAATGTCAACTCCTTACATAAAAGGCTGAATGACGTAACAGCTGTGGGACAGCCGGCTTCTCAGCCCGCGCCTGCCCAGGCGTCTCAAAGGCCATCAGGGGCTCAAAAAAATGCCCGTTACCTCAGATGGCAGACACAGATGTCGACACGGAGTCTGACTCCAGTGTCGACGAGGTTGAGATATATACACAATCCACTAGGAACATCCGTTACATGATCTCTGCAATGAAAAATGTGTTACACATTTCTGACATGAACCCAAGTACCACATAAAAGGGGTTTTATGTTTGGGGAGAAAAAGCAGCCAGTGTTTTGTTCCCCCATCAGATGAGTGAATGAAGTGTGTAAAGAAGCGTGGGTTCCCACGATAAGAAACTGGTAATTTCTAAAAAGTTACTGATGGCGTACCCTTTCCCGCCAGAGGATAGGTCACGTTGGGAGATATCCTCTAGAGTGGATAAGGCGCTCACACGTTTGTCAAAAAAGGTGGCACTGCCGTCTTAGGATACGGCCACCTTGAAGGAGCCTGCTGATAAAAAGCAGGAGGCTATCCTGAAGTCTGTATATACACACTCAGGTTCTATACTGAGACCTGCAATTGCCTCAGCATAAATAGTGCTGCTGCAGCGTGGTCTGATACCCTGTCAGATAATATTAATACCCTAGACAGGGATAATATTTTGCTAACATAGAGCATATTAAAGACGTCGTCTTATATATGAAGGATGCACAGAGGGATATTTGCCGGCTGGCATCCAGAATTAATGCAATGTCCATTCTGCCAGGAGGGTATTAGAAACCCGGCAGTGGACAGGTGATGCTGCCTGTAAAAGGCACATGGAGATTCTGCCTTATAAGGGTGAGGAATTGTTTGGGGATGGTCTCTGGGACCTCGTATCCACAGCAACAGCTGGGAAGAAAAATTTTTACCTCAGGTTTCCTCACAGCCTAAGAAAGCACCGTATTTTCAGGTACAGTCCTTTCGGCTTCAGAAAAGCAAGCGGGTCAAAGGCGCTTCCTTTCTGCACAGAGACAAGGGAAGAAGGAAAAAGCTGCACCAGCAGCCAGTTCCCAGGATCAAAAATCTTCCCCCGCTTCCTCTGAGTCCACCGCATGACGCTGGGGCTCCACAGGTGGAGACAGGTGCGGTAGGGGCGCGTCTCGGGAACTTCAGGGACCAGTGGGCTTGCCCACAGGTGGATCCCTAGGTTCTGCAAATAGTATCACAGGGATACAGGCTGGAGTTCGAGGCGACTCCCCCTCGCCGTTACCTCACATCAGCCTTGCCTGCTGCCCTCGGAGAAAGGTAGTACTGGCGGCAATTCACAAGCCGTACTTCCAGCAGGTGAAATCAAGGTACCCCTCCTTCAACAAGGCCGGGGTTACTATTCCAAAATGTTGTGGTACCGAAACCAGACGGTTCGGTGAGACCCATTCTAAAATTGAAAGCCTTGAACACTTATATACGAAGGTTCAAGTTCAAAATGGAATCGCTCAGGGCGATTATTGCAAGCCTGGAGAATTTCATGGTATCACTGGACATCAAGGATGCTTACCTGCATGTCCCTATTTACCCTCTTCACCAGGAGTACCTCAAAATTGTGGTACAGGATTGTCATTACCAAATCCAGACGTTGCCGTTGGTCTGTCCCCGGCACCGAGGTATTTACCAAGGTAATGGCTGAAATAATTATCCCGTACTTGGACGATCTCCTTATAAAGGCGAGGTCCAGGGAGCAGTTGTTCGTCGGAGTAGCACTATCTTGGAAAGTGCTACAACAGCACGGCTAGATTCTGAATATTCCAAAGTCGCAGCTGGTTCCTACGACGCGTCTACTGTTCCTGGGTATGGTTCTGGACACACAACAGG
Source organism: Pseudophryne corroboree (assembly GCF_028390025.1). Lineage (NCBI taxonomy): Eukaryota > Metazoa > Chordata > Amphibia > Anura > Myobatrachidae > Pseudophryne > Pseudophryne corroboree. The sequence continues at coordinate 776,659,132 of NC_086446.1, read as the reverse complement.
ATAAAAAGGGTTTCTCCCGGAGGAGAAGTCCAAGGAGTTGTCGTCTCTAGACGGAGACCTCCTAATACAAATACAGGTGTCGGTGCATCAATGCACGCGAGCCCTGGGAAAGATGGTAGCTTCTTACGTAGAAATTCCATTCGCCAGGTCCCATGCAAGGATTTTCCAGTGGGATCTGTTGGACAAGTGGTCCGGGTCGCATCTTCAAATGCATCGGCGGATAACCCTGTCTCCAAGGGCCAGGGTGTCGCTGTTGTGGTGGCTGCAGAGTGCTCATCTTCTAGGGGGCCGCAGATTCGGCATACAGGACTGGGTCCTGGTGACCACGGATGCCAGCCTTCGAGGCTGGGGGGCAGTCACACAGGGAAGAAACTTCCAAGGCTATGGAAAAGTCAGGAGACTTCCCTACACATAAATATTCTGGAACTAAGGGCCATTTACAATGCCCTAAGTCAGGCTAGACCCCTGCTTCAACACCGGCCGGTGCTGATCCAGTCAGACATCACGGCAGTCGCTCATGTAAACCGACAGGGCGGCACAAGAAGCAGGATGGCGATGGCAGAAGCCACAAGGATTCTCCGATGGGCGGAAAATCATGTGTTAGCACTGTCAGCAGTGTTCATTCCCGGAGTGGACAACTGAGAAGCAGACTTTCTCAGAAGACACGACCTCCACCCGGGAGAGTGGGGACTTCATCCAGAAGTCTTCCAAATGATTGTACACCGTTGGGAAAGGCCACAGGTGGACGTGATGGCGTCCCGCCTCAACAAAAAGCTACAAAGATATTGCGCCAGGTCAAGGGACCCTCAGGCGATAGCTGTGGACGCTCTGGTAACACCGTGGGTGTACCAGTCGGTGTATGTGTTCCCTTCTCTGCCTCTCTTACCCAGGGTAATGAGAATAATAAGAAGGAGAGGAGTAAGAACTATACTCATTGTTCCGGGTTGGCCAAGAAGAGCTTGGTAACCAGAACTCCAAGAAATGATCTCAGAGGACCCATGGCCTCTGCCGCTCAGACAGGACCTGCTGCAGGAGGGGGCCTGTCTGTTCCAAGACGTACCGCGGCTGCGTTTGACGGCATGTCGGTTGAACGCCGGATCCTGAAGGAAAAGGGCATTCCGGAGGAAGTTATCCCTACGCTATTTAAAGCTAGGAAAGAAGTGAACGCAAACCATTATCACCGCATATGGCGGAAATATGTTGCGTGCTGTGAGGCTAGGAAGGCCCCAAAGGAGAAATTTCAGCTAGGTCGATTTCTGCACTTCCTACAGTCAGAGGTGACTATGGGCCTAAAATTGGGTTCCATTAAGGTCCAGATTTCGGCTCTATCGATTTTCTTCCAAAATAGAACTGGCTTCACTGCCTGAAGTTCAGACTTTTGTTAAGGGAGTGCTGCATAGTCAGCCCCTGTTTGTGCCTCCAGTGGCACCGTGGGATCTCAACGTGGTGTTGGATTTCCTGAAGTCGCATTGGGTTGAGCCACTTAAATCCGTGGAGCTATAATACCTCACGTGGAAAGTGGTCATGCTGTGGGCCTTGGCGTCGGCCAGGCGTGTATTAGAATTGGCGGCTTTGTCATACAAAAGCCCTTATCTGTATTTTATATGGATAAGGCGGAATTGAGGACTCGTTCCCAATTCCTTCCTAAGGTGGTATCAGTTTTTCATGTGAACCAACCTATTGTGGTGCCTGCGGCTACTTGGGACTTGGAGGATTCCAAGTTACTGGACGTAGTCAGGGCCCTGAAAAGTATATGTTTCCAGGACAGCTGGAGTCAGGAAAACTGACTCGCTATTTCTCCTGTATGCACCCAACAAGCTGGGTGCTCCTGCTTCTAAGCAGACTATTGCTCGCTGGATCTGTAGCACGATTCAACTTGCACATTCTGCGGCTGGACTGCCGCACCCTAAATCTGTAAAAGCCCATTCCACGAGGAAAGTGGGCTCTTCTTGGGCGGCTGCCCGAGGGGTCTCGGCTTTACAACTTTGCCGAGCTGTTACTTGGTCGGGTTAAAACATTTTTGTAAGAGTCTACAAGTTTGATACCCTGGCTGAGGAGGACCTAGAGTTTGCTCATTCCGTGCTGCAGAGTCATCCGCACTCTCCCGCCCGTTTGAGAGCTTTGGTATAATCCCCATGGTCCTTACGGAGTCCCAGCATCCACTTAGGACGTCAGAGAAAATAAGAATTTACTCACCGGTAAATCTATTTCTCGTAGTCCGTAGTGGATGCTGGGCGCCCATCCCAAGTGCGGATTGTCTGCAATACTTGTTTATAGTTATTGCCTAACTAAAGGGTTATTGTTGAGCCATCTGTTGAGAGGCTCAGTTATATTTCATACTGTTAACTGGGTATAGTATCACGAGTTATACGGTGTGATTGGTGTGGCTGGTATGAGTCTTACCCGGGATTCAAAATCCTTCCTTATTGTGTCAGCTCTTCCGGGCACAGTATCCTAACTGAGGTCTGGAGGAGGGTCATAGTGGGAGGAGCCAGTGCACACCAGGTAGTCCTAAAGCTTTCTTTAGTTGTGCCCAGTCTCCTGCGGAGCCGCTATTCCCCATGGTCCTTACGGAGTCCCAGCATCCACTACGGACTACGAGAAATAGATTTACCGGTGAGTAAAATCTTATTTTCATACTAAGGCTCACCCTGTGAGCTGACATTTTAGGACTTCATAAAGAACTACAGTAAATGTCTACACATCATCATGAACACAAGCAGCATCATAGCAATGCCTGGAATTCATCACATCCGCAATGTCCTCAGGTCAGAAAGTTTCACTGTGTTGTCCACAGAGGAATGTAGAATATTTTAAGACCTTTTTAAAACCACTCTTCCTCTAATCATCTGATTCATCTGCTGTGTAGAAGCAGCCTGAGAACATTGTACATCCTAGTACTGGGAGATAACACGTTCCAGCCCTGAACTGGGAATGCTTTTTAGTGATTAAGGAGTCACTGGGTTTTCCCTGGATGATGTTCTCCATGGTGTAAGTCACAGGTTCTCAAACTCGGTCCTCAGGACCCCACACAGTGCATGTTTTGCAGGTAACCCAGCAGGTGCACAGGTGTAGTAATTACTCACTGACACATTTTAAAAGGACCACAGGTGGAGCTAATTATTTCACTTGCGATTCTGTGAGGAGAACTGCAAAACATGTACTGTGTGGGGTCCTGAGGACTGAGTTTGAGAACCTGTGGTGTAAGTCATTTGGGGGAGGGGGGGGGGGAGATGCACCAAATCTTGGAGAGAGCCAATCAGCTTCTGTCATGTTACATGTGTTTAAGAAATGACAGTTTGGAGCTAATTGCTTTGTACTCTATCTTTCTCCAGATTTGAGACATCTCCATTGTATATTTTGGATCTTTCAGGGATTAATTAATTGGTGTTTGTGTTTCATGCTTTTACCTACCCTCCTGAGAAGTCAGAGAGACTTATATGCTGTGCTTTTTTAATTATGTTATACGGGTTGAGTATCCCTTATCCAAAATTCAAAATCACACATTTTTGGTTCCCCTACTGAGATAATGACATATATATTATGTGTACTGTATGTGTATATATATATATATAATGTGTGTCATTATCTCAGTAGGGGAACCAAAAATGTGTGAATTTGGATAAGGGATACTCAACCGGTAATCATTTATTTGTGAGGAGCCACAAATTACGCAGCGGCGGACAGCCAGGACACAAATACATAAATACAAATTAAGATGTGCTGTATAACCGCGAGTATGTGTTACAAACCACAAATAGGACAAAGCGGATCCTGTGTATATAAAATGAAGTTAACAGAGTAACAATCAAATTGTAAATATACATGTAAAATATAACAGGGAGAACGGAGGTGGACACAGAGAACATTATATGTAAGAGAGTGAGGGCTATACCCATTAGAGATTACAATCTTGGGCAGAGAGAATGGACTGGCAGAGACTGTAAGAGCGATGGTAGGTGGACAAAGTAGAGCAAGTAAACAGGAGTGGTATAGGGGGAGTTAGGGTAGTTTTTAGTGTTGGCAAAAGTGGAGATGTGCGTTTTTGAAACATAGGTTGCGGAGAGTCTGGTCATCGAGACAGATATAGCTCCATAGGTGTGAAGCAGCACACACATTATGTCCATGAGAGGGTGGTACTCCGATTGGGGTCCACCCGTTGTAGAGACGGAGACAGTGTGTCTTCAGTTAAGAAAAGAAAGTCTGTCCATCAGGAGGGGTTCTGAGGCACCAGAACCACCCTGCGTGCACCACTGGATTAAAGGCAGAAAGGTTCAGATTGGGTATATCCAGTCAAGAGGTCTGAGATGTATGAACAGTAAGGGGTTTGTAGGTGTGGTTTACAACTTTAGTTTATTCAAGAGGAAATGGGGAGCCAGGGAAGGGAATTTACACAACGGTAAAACGGGAGTGGAAGATCAGCCTTGCCCATGTATTGAAGGATGGAAATGCGGGAGAGGCAAGGTCAAGGGACGAATGCTTTCAACAGAGCCAACGGGATCGGGGAACAGATTAGCTTGAAATATTGACAACTGTGAGAGGTGATAGTGGTAGAGATAATGAGAGAGGTGATGGTGGTAGAGATAATGAGAGAGGTGATGGTGGTAGAGATAATGAGAGAGGTGATGATGGTAGAGATAATGAGAGAGATGATGATGGTAGAGATAATGAGAGAGATGATGGTAGTAGAGATAATGAGAGAGGTGATGGTAGAGATAATGAGAGAGGTGATGGTAGTAGAGATAGAGAGGTGATGGTGGTAGAGATAATGAGAGAGATGATGGTAGTAGAGATAATGAGAGAGGTGATGATGGTGGTAGAGATAATGAGAGAGGTGATGGTGGTAGAGATAATGATAGAGATGATGGTGGTAGAGATAATGAGAGAGGTGATGATGGTGGTAGAGATAATGAGAGAGGTGATGGTGGTAGAGATAATGAGAGAGGTGATGGTGGTAGAGATAATGAGAGAGGTGATGGTGGTAGAGATAATGAGATTTACACAAATTACGCTTGAGTTAGTATCCAGAAGGAGATGACAGAGAGATGTGTGTGATTAGGAAACTGCAGAAAGGTTGTACTAGGAGAGGCAACAGTGGAGGCCAAATGAGAGTATGGGAGGGGGTATAGAAAGAAAAGAGCAGAGGGCTGAGAACAGAGCCTTGAGCGGCCCCAATAGAGGAAGAGGAAGAAAGGAGAGCCAGAAGCAGAGAACCTGAAGAAGCAATCAGAATGGTAGTGGACAAGCCAGGAGAATAGTGTTGTGAAGGCCATGAGGGTGATCAACACTGTCAAAAGGGACTAAGAGGTCTTAGAGTATAAGCATGGAAAAGTGCATCTTCTTATTACTTAACAGCAGAGCATTGGTCACTTAAGTGAGGGAAGATTCAGAGGCGTGAAGATGGGTAGAAACCAAACTGGAAAGTATTTAGCAGAGAGTGGATGGAGAGAAAGTAGCTCATGTGGTTGGAAGCGAGAAGCTTTCTCCAGAACAGGGGAGATGGGAGCATGTTTGAAGGTGGAGAGGAAGATGCCAATGAAGAAGGACTGCTTGAAGAGGGGAACTAGGTATCAGCAAGTGGTAGGAAAAAGGGAGAGGGCAGAATGGGAGGGAGCAGAGTTAAGGGGCAGGTTGAGAGAGGAGACATTAATTATGGAGGAGAGGGTGGATCTGATGAGCAGACATTATGGAGGGTGTTGTCTTAAAGTATATGACAATGGCATGAGCTGTGAAGCATTAGAAGGTGGATGGTGGGGGAGGACAGAGAAGAGAGACGATGATAGCAAAAAGGTAGCGGGGGATGTTGGACAGGGTGTAGATTTTGTAATTTGAAGTATGTTTATTTGCCAAGGTACAGTAACATAGGATGAATCAAAAGAAGATATAGATCCTTATTCAGAGATGGCCGCAGAACGTTGCATACGCAGCCAGATCTGTGTCCACCTCCTCATATGCCGGGGGCCACCCAGCATGTGTGAGGCCGCCTCCCGATGCGTCCACAATTAGATTGCAGATGCATCGGAACTAAGGTTGACCCCAGGCAGTGCAGCCCGGCTGCGCTGTCAGTCAGCCGTCCACCATTTTTTTAAATCGGAGCGACTGCGTGTAGCGCCACGCAGCCACCCCAAAAACGGTCATGGTCCACCCCCCCAATGCAGCCTTGCCGCCCCGCGAACGCCCACCGCATGCAATCACATTGCAGCCCACATCAGCGGCCGGGTCTGTGACCCCCAAAGTCAGCGCAAGAGCATTTTTTCATGTTACAAAACTATGGCCAAAATTCATACCTAATCGCTCCTCTGTGAATCTGCAGAGGCTTGCAACCATAGAGTGAAAATCTGCCCCGTGCAAGTCTGCGTACGCCTTGCGAAAATCTGTGCGAACGATGGTCAGCTGCAAATCCGTTCACAACTCACCATCTAATGATTTTTCCAGTCTGTGCGCAGCCCAGGACTTACTCCTACAGTGCGATAGAATCAGGCTGATCGGGGCCGGAGCTGACGTCACACACCCGCACTGTAAACGCTTGGGAACGCTTGCGTTTTTCCTGACCCTCCCAGAAAATGGCCAGTTACCACCCCCAAACGTTGCTGGAGTTTTTTTGTAGTTTGGCCACACGCGTGTTCACTATGATCCGTATACATGCGCAGTCCGTTGATAATCGGCTGCCTTGCAAATTCACACAACAGCAATCAGGTCTGAATTACAGTATATTGCCTATTTTATTGTCATTTTATTGTCATTTCTGTGTGCAGACTCACTTATATTGCTGCAGACGGCTGTTGGGATCCCGGCGCACAGTGTACCGGCATACCGACACCTTTTCTCCCTCTTGGGGGTCCACAAACCCCGTGGAGGGAGAATAGATAGCGTGGCGCACGTAGCGCGCAACCGTGCCGGCAAGGGGCTCATTTGCACTCGCCCAGCTGTTGGTATGCCGGCGGTCGGGATTCCGGCACCGGTATGCTGGCCGCCGGAAGCCCGCCCGCCGGCATACCATACTACAGCGGCGGCAGACACCCATAGCATCCATTCAGATGTTTGTAAGGGAATTGTTGAATGGCTGCAGCTAAACACTGCTGTTATAGGCCCTACACACTGGCCGATTTTTTGAAAGATATGAACGATCTCGTCCATATTTGCCTGCACTTCAATGCAGCCGCGTGACGGGGGGAGTGAAGAAACTTCACTCCCCCCGTCACTGCCCCCCCGCCTCCGGGTCGCTCGTCGGCCGTCGGGCACCTCGGCGGCGCATCGGGAAATGAGTAGGGCCCATTAGACAATGATCCCATATGTGTGTCACTGTTTACAAGAGCACTGCACATCAGTCAGTCTCAATTTATAATTCTTGCTCCATTCGTTAATTTAGCTGGATTTACAGACAACAAGGCTAGTTATGAATGTCATGGAGAGTCCCTGAAATAGCAGCAATGTCCCTGACTCCCCAAAGAGTCTATCAATCTCCCTGATTGTACCTCATCCCGTTTATGTAGCTTTTATATATATATATATATATATATATATATATATTTTTTTTTTTATTTTTTTTTGGGGGGGGGGGGGATATTGGCCCTCATTCCGAGTTGTTCGCTCGCAAGGCGAATGTAGCAGAGTTACACACGCTAAGCCGCCGCCTACTGGGAGTGAATCTTAGCTTCTTAAAATTGCGACCGACGTACGCGCAATATTGCGATTACAAACGAGATAGCAGTTTCTGAGTAGCTTCAGACTTACTCTGCCTGTGCGATCAGTTCAGTGCTTTTCGTTCCTGGCTGACGTCATAAACACACCCAGCGTTCGCCCAGGCACTCCCACCGTTTCTCCGGCCACTCCTGCGTTTTTTCCGGAAACGGTAGCGTTTCCAGCCACACGCCCCTAAAACGCCGTGCATCCGCCCAATAACACCCATTTCCTGTCAATCACAATGCGAACGTCGGAGCGATGAAAATGCCGTGAGTAAACTTACTTTCTTCATAGTAAAGTTACTTGGCGCAGTCGCAGTGCGAACATTGCGCATGCGCACTAAGAGAATTCTCACTGCGATGCGATGAAAAACTCCGAGCGAACAACTCGGAATGAGGGCCCTTATCTCCTATATAATAGCCCAGATCTGTGACTTTGTGATTCATTTGCTAACGCTGGGTGGAGTCACAACAGTGGGCGGAGTTAGTCAAATGAGTCACAGATCTGGCCAAATCTACAGGAGACTAGGAGCAGAAACAGATAGTATGGGCATGGCACAGGCAGGGGTGCAAACCTCACAGCTTTCTGCAGGAGCTTTCTTCAGACAGAAGGAGGGACACACACTCGGCGAAAAGGGGGCGTGGCTTCACGGGAGGGCCCCATTTTCGTCAATGAGGGGGCATGCCCAGCGCTCTGTGAGCTGCTGGCATGCCCCCAGGGGCTGATTATGAGTCCGGGGGGGCCAGGGCACTTGAGACAGGGGAGCCCTATCTCATTGCTGTGCCTGCTGTGGGTTGGGGGCGTGGCCTAATCGCGGGACGCGAGGTCACGCCCCCTTATGCAAATTCCGGTTGTTGTTTTTTTTTTTTTTTTTTTTTATGGAATTTTGGCCCCTCAGCTAGGGGTAAATCCAGAGGAGGTGGTCGCTCCCACTTACACATACACACCCGCACAGGCAGAAAAAGCAGGGAGACTGCTGCCTCCCTGCAACACCACAGACCTGCCAACATGCAGCAGCGTGTGCTGACAGTAGCACAATGCTGCCGTTGTTGCTGGCAGGACGGGGGGGCTTCTGAGCTGGGACAGAGCTACTCGAGCCGGGGGGCCCCCTAAAACTGTGGGGCCAACGGTACGTACCCCCTGCCCCCCCCACCCCTTAATCCGGCTCTGCTGCTGGAACCCCCCCTTAATCCATACCCCCTGATGCCCCCTCTCCCTCTGTCTCCACTATTCACCGCTGCTCTGCTAAGCAGAACAGCGAGTACAGGAGCTTTCCAACAGACCCCCCCGTTACCGCGGGACACTGCGACCCGCGGGTGGGACAGCGGGACAGACCCAAAAAAATGGGACTGTCCCGCGAAAATCGGGACATTTGGGAGGTATGGGTGTGTGTGAGGGGGTATGCCGTACAGACAGACGGGCACCGGCTCACTGTGTGCTTGACCCCCCCCCCCCTCTCTGGCGCGAAGGAGCGTCACTTTCTGGCACACTCCACGCTTCTTAGCTGCAGTTTTGTGGGGCACCTACCGCTGTGCAGGTTCCGTACTGCCTCTGTTATCTCCAGCCCCGGCAACCCCACCGCTAGCTGCAGCGTTGCCACCCACAGTGAGATGCGCCCAGCTCCTTCACACACTTTAGCCGGCGGGTAACGCTGCAGAAGTCCGAGCTGCTTGCAGGCTCCGACCCCCTCCTCCCTCCAGCCGCAGCATCTCCTGGGGGCTAACCAGTCACTCCCAGTCTCCCCTTACCACAGTGCCCGGCAGCTGCGCGAGGTCTGCGGTGTGTGACTGAGGAGGGGGGGAGGGATGCGGACGGGCAGAGGAAGCAGGACTCCAGCCTAAGAGAGTCAGCCATGCCAAGTCTCCACCAGCAGCAGATCCCAACAGGTTGGAGTGGAACAGCAGCAGCCAGCAGCAGTGACTCCGGTAAGACACATCTGTCTGTCACCACTGTTTTGTCCCTAATACCAATCTCTCCCGTGCCCTGTGTTCTGTCATGTCCCTGTCACCCCTGGCCTTGCCCTGCCACCCTTATCCTGGCCCTGTCACCCTTATCCTGGCCCTTTCACCCTTATCCTGGCCCTTTCACTCTTATGCTGGCCCTGTCACCCTTATGCTGGCCCTGTTACCCCTATCCTGGCCCTGTTACCCCTGTGCTTGCCCTGTCAACCCTATACTGGCCCTGTCACCTCTGTCCTGTTCCTGCCACCCCTACCCTGGCCTGTCACCCCTATCCTGTCCCTGTCATTTCTGTCCTGGCCCCGTCGCCCCTGTCGTGGCCCCGTCACCCCTTTTCTGACCCTGTCACCCCTGTCCTGGCCCCGTCAACCCTGTTCTGACCCTGTCACCCCTGTCCTGGCCCTGTTACTGCATACCCTCCAACTACCTTTTTGGCAGGTACAGTACCCGCAGCGCCTCCAGACCTCTCCCCAATGCACCACACCTCCGCACCTTCCCCTCCACCCCTCCCCCACACGCTGTGCCTCCAGACCCCCTACACCACCCGCGGCTCCCACTCCTTCACCCCTTCACCACCCACAGCACCTCCAGGCCCCCTCCACCATCCACCCCCTTTATATGTCTCCCCCCACACCTGCCCCCCTCCACCCGCAGCATCTGCAGACACCCTCCTCCATCCGCGGTCCCCCCCTCCCCCACCAATGGCACCACCGCACCTGCCCCTCCACCACCAGCAGCACCTCCGGACCTCCTTCCCTATGCGCCGCACCACCCGTACCTGCCCCTCCCCTACCCATGGCACCTGCGGACCCCTACCCCACCCCCGGCACTCCCGCCCCTTCCCATCCCACAGCACCTCCCGAACCCTTCACCCATCCACAACATCCCCACACCTGCCCCTCTCCCACCCATGGCACCCCTGCCCCTCCCCCACCTGCAGTGCCTCCGGACCCCTCCCCAATCTGCATCCCCCACTCCTCTGCCCCTCCCCCACCCGCAGCACCTCCCGACTCTTCCCCATCCGGGCCCCACCCCCACTTCTGCCCCCCCTCCACCTGCAGCATCTACAGACACCATCCGCAGTCCCCCCCGCACCCGCTACATTCTGTACATCGTGCCCTGCAGGTGCTGTTCACCCCGTCGCAAGGGGCTGCGCCTCCTTCACCATCGCACGCCCTTTCATTGTGCAATATTTAACCACTAACAAAGGAATGCAGGTAATACTCCATATAACACAAATATTGAACCCCAGAAAGGCATGCAAGGGTTAAGGGGGCGTAGCCCCTTGCGACGGTGTGAAGAGCGCCCGTATGGCGCGATGAAGCACCTAGTAGATATATAAACGGAAATGCGATCATCAGTGCCATTTCCCTGCATTGGTAATCTGGCACAGTGGGTCTAATTCATGTTTGTAGTGTACGCAATGCTGATGTTTTTGCAACGGAGCAATTATCAGCAGACTGCGCACGCGCCAAGGTACCCTTGAATCGTGCTCCCACTAACATTTTATACGCAGAGTGATTGACCAGAAGTTAGCCTTCGATAGAGTTTACATGTCTCGGCTGTTTTCGAGGCGTGTATCTGTCTTCAGCTGCAATCGCGTTTGTAGAGAAATATGGCGGCAGCGTCGCCGCTGCTGTGGCCAGTCTACATAGCCATGGGTCAACTCTAGGAGTGGATGTTCCTTGTCATTGCGTCGGTGTTGTGTATGTGCACGTCGTTGCTGAGGACGGTGGGCGACTATATCCTTTTCTGGGCGGCTTCTTCACTTGCGATGAAAAACGCAGCTGACGTTCTGATGGCCACTTATATTGAACCATGTGTAAGAGTTACACACACCATACATGACCAAGCCCCGAAAATGTTTCTGACACACCTGTCAGATGGAGCAGCACACGTACACGTTAGCACCGCAAAGTCTGCGTGTACTGTATGTGGCTTAAAGTTTTCCACTTGTATGTTATCTGAGCTAGCATGGACTCTGTGGGGGGAATTCAATTGTTTGAAAAAGTCAGTTGGGTGTCCTATCTAATGGACAGGCAAAACCAGATACCCAACCGACTTTTCAAACATTATAATTCCCCCTGACTGAATGTAAAGGTGATGTTGGGTACAAGCCAATCAACTGATCCCAGGTTAATTCAAAGAGTGACTGGGAATCCGAGTGCTCATGCACATGGTGTTTTCTGCTCTGCACTTAACCCACTAGATTCCTGCACACATGACAAGTGTAAAGTGATCTATTCTCACAGGCCCTCCCCTCTCTCCCCCACCCCCTGTGTCTGTATACAGAGGCTGAGCAGCTCATTCTGATCCCAGCACAGTCCAGAGGAGACCACAGCCTGCAACACCAGGGACTGCTCCTTCCTGCACCCCGCCAGCAGCACCCAGGTCTGCTCCTTCCTGCACGCAGCACCCAGGTCTGCTCCTTCCAGCACCTATACTGCAGCACCCAGGTCTGCTCCATCCAGTACTCACCTGCAGCACCCAGGACTGATTCTTCCAAGACCTACCTGCTACACCCAGGTCTGCTCTTATCACCTACCTGTAGCACCGAGGACTCACTTGTAGCACCAAGGTCTGCTCGTTCCAGGACCTACCTGTAGCACCCAGGACTCACTTGTAGCACCAAGGTCTGCTCGTTCCAGGACCTACCTGTAGCACCCAGGACTCACCTGCAGCACCAAGGTGTGCTCCATCCAGTACCCACCTGCAGCACCTAGGTCTGCTTCTCCCAGTACTCACCTGTAGCACCCAGGTCTGCTCCATCCAGTACTCACCTGCTGCACCCAGGTCTGCTCCTCCAGTACTCACGTGCAGTTACCCAAGTCTGCTCCTCCAGTACTCGCCTGCTGCATCCAGGTCTGCTCCTCTAGTACTCACCTGCAGCACCCAGGTCTGCACCTCCAGTACTCACCTGCTGCACCTAGATCTGCTCCTCCAGTGCTCACCTGCAGCACCCAGGTCTGCTTCTTCCAGTACTCACCTGCAGCACCCAGGTCTGCTTCTCCAGTACTCCCCTGCTGCACCCAGGTCTGCTCCTTTCACTACTCACCTGCTGCACCCCGGTCTACTCCTTCCACTACTCACCTGCTGCACCCAGGTCTGCTCCTTCCAGTACTCACCTGCTGCACCCAGGTCTGCTCCTCCAGTACTCACCTGCTGCACCCAGGTCCGCTTCTTCCAGTTCTCACCTGCAGCACCCAAGTCTGCTCCTCCAGTACTCACCTGCTGCACCCAGGTCTGCTCCTCTAGTACTCACCTGCTGCACCCAGGTCTGCTCCTCCAGTACTCATCTGCTGCACCAAGGTCTGCTCCTCCAGTACTCAACTGCGGAACCCAGGTCTGCTTCCAACAATTGAACCTGTCTGGCACAGTAATAGGTGAGAGGATCCAGCTATTGCCATCAGGTAACCTCAGAGGAGAAATGTCATCTCTCCCTGTTCTGTGTCCTGTCTCCAGTCTATGCTGTGTACAATACATCTATGTACTAACCTGGGACAAGTGTATCTCACATTTACATACAGAGAGAGCGTCACAGAGATTACTCATTCCTCAGGTCAGAATGCCGGTATGGACTTCTTTGCCTAACTGTAAACCTAGCCCTAAACCTAACTAAAAAAAAAATAGGCAAAAAAAAACCCAGTATGTCAGCACGATTAATGTCGACATTATGAACAAGTTGACATTTTAACCATGCAACATTTTTTAATGTTGACATATTAGGTGCCCAACTAAAGTGCATGTCGACATTCTGACCGGATCCCCATTTTTCTGCTGATTTAAATCATTTGTTATACAGTATTTAGGAATTAGGTTGGTCGATTTTAACATCGTTGCCAAATTTGTACGCCCCTGTTGTTCTTTACTGACGCTGAGCCCTGCGCAGAAATATAATGACATAAACACGTATGGACGAGGTCCCTGCCTGTCTGTCATAACCACACTGCTGTCATTTCTATCCGTTGTCCAAGGGGAATACAGTGGCCCAAATGTATTAAGCCTTAAAAAGTGGTAAAGTGGAGAGAGATAAAGTAGCAGCCAATCAGCTCTTAACTGCCATGTTACAGGCTGTGTTTGAAAAATGACAGGAGCTGGCTGTTGGAACTCCCAGCTCCCACATGCTGCCGTGCGGTGCGCCTGACGTCATCGCGCACCACCCAGCATTGTGGGAGCGGCCGCAGACGCTAGACGTCCTAATTGCCCTCTAGTTTCTGTGTGGCGCTATGGAAGAGACGTCATGACGTCTCTCCCATAGATCCGAGGAGCAGCGGCAGAGACAGCAGCAGCGGTCCGGAAGCAGGAGCGGGGCTGGTGAGATTTTTTTTTTTTTCATTATTATTTTTTTGGTGGAAGTGGCACTACTGGGGGCACAACTCTACGGGGGGTACAGCTACAAGGGGCAAAACTACAGTGGGCACAACTCTACTGGGGGCACTGCTACAGGGGGCACAACTCTACGGGGGGTACAGCTACAAGGGGCAAAACTACAGGGGGCACAACTCTACTGGGGGCACATCTACAGGGGGCACAACTCTACGGGGGGTACAGCTACAAGGGGCAAAACTACAGGGGGCACAACTCTACTGGGGGCACTGCTACAGGGGGCAAAACTCTACTAGGGGTACAGCTACAGGGGGCATAACTGGCCACGCCCCTTCCCTGTGAAACCACGGTCATATCTTTTGGGCGAGCGCCTATGGCACGCACTAACCCTGTTTTGCCTGTTGGGTGGGGGCGGGGGGTGGGGCAAAGGAAACTTTTGCCCTGGGCGCCACAAGGTCTAGAACCAACCCTGTCCGTACAATTGTATAGTATGCAACTTTTAAAGGTTACTTCAGTGCTGATTGGTTGCCATGGGTAACACTTTTCACTGCTTCATGAATAGATTTATCACTCTCCACTTTATCACTTTTAAATACATTTAGGCCGTTGCTGTCCCATTGCAGCATCTGGGGATAGATATATATATATATATATATATATATATATATATATATGATATATAGAGTACTCTGACACTAATGTTACTACTGTGTGATAAGCTGCTCAGAAACTAATCTATATAATAATCCATAGTTGCCTACGCTCCCTCATTCTGCAGGAGACTCCCTGAAATAGCAGCAATCTCCCTGACTCCCTGAACAGACCAGCAATCTCCCTCATTACACCTTAAGGCCCGTACACACTGGTCGATATATCGGCCGTTCTCTTGAACGGCCGATATATCGTGGGAGCGTCGGCCAGTGTGTACGGCCGATACGTCTGTGAACTCCGTCGTTCACAGACGTATCGCGTCGGCCGCGCAGCACAGCCGACGGCCAATATATCTACCGATATATTGGCGCGTTGCTGTGTGTGTACGGGGCGGTCGGCCGACCGCCCGTACACATGCTGCGGCGGCCGGTGGTGATTGACAGCTGAACTGGGCGGGCGTGTGTACACCCCCGCCCAGTTCATGACGTCAGTCCCCGACGGATCGGGTAGTGTGTATACTGAAAACACTGCGCGATCCGTCCATAGATATATCTGCAGATCAATTGATCTGCAGATATCTCTACTAGTGTGTACCCACCTTTATCCCCATTATGCAGCTGTTACATTCTTGGGGGGGGGGGGGGAAATAAATCAGAGATACATATATTCAAATGGGATCTTTAGTGCCATTTCCCTGCATTGGATAGAAGGCACAATGGGGCATATGTATTAAGCCTGGATACTTCTCATAATGAAACTGTCTGGGTCCAGTGTTCTACTTGGTGTCATATACTGTACTTATACTGTATGTGCTTGTTACTATTCTTATGCTAAGTAAATCTATTAAGTGTCACTATAAGGAGCACAAGTGATCAGGAGGGTAATTATTAGGGTCAGGCACTGAGTTTTATGTATAAATATATAATATACACTGTGATCCTGCTCAGCTGTAGGTGAGATGTGGTGATGATCTGCAGATCCCAATAGATCTCTACTTATCAGATTGTCAGTATATCGTACTAGTAAAGGCCCCATACCGTGGATAGTAAAAGTCTATGGACTGCACTTCCGTCAGGGAATGATTGCTGGAGCCCTCGTAATTATATATTTATATTGTGTAATACTTGCTCACATTTAAATCATTTGCACGCTGGAAATTCGTCAGCTCACCTGAAGCTATCTCATTTGCATATGCACCGCTGTATGTCGGGGAAAATGTAGTGATCAAGCCGCCCCTAGGCACAATGGGGGTAATTCGGAGTTGATCGCTCGCTAGGGTTTTTCTGCAGTCCTGCGTTCAGATAGTCACCTCCCGCAGGGGGGGTGTATTTTGGCTGTGCAAGTGTGCGATCGCACGTGTACAAAAAAAATTTGTGCAGTTTGAGTAGTCCAGAACTTACTCAGCCGCTGCGATCACATCAGCCTGTCCGGGACCGGAACTGATGTCAGGAACCCTCCCTGCAAACGCTCGGACACGCCTGCATTTTTCCAGACACTCCCTGAAAACGGTCTGTTGCCACCCACAAACGCCCTCTTCCCGTCAATCTCCTTGCGAACGCCCGTGAGATCGCTTTATTCGCAATAGCCCGCCACGATGCCCCGAGCAGTTGTCTGACGTGCTTGCGCACTGCGGTGCATGGGCAGTTCAGACCTGAACGCAGGCTGTGAGAAAACGCAGCCTCGCGATCAACTCTGAATTACCCCCCATGTTATCAATCGCACCCTATCACTTCACTGCCCCCCCCCCCCTTCATGTTGGTGTCAGTCCTTATGCTTTGAGACGGCCAAAGCAGCCACAGCCCCACTACCTCACGTACCACAATTTACTGCCCATTGCCCCCCACCCCCACCAGTTGCAAACTAAAACAATAGGTCATAATGACAAAAATAAAAGAATCGCCTGACCCCATCTGGCCAGCAGCCTAGCGCAGCTCTTATGCAGGAGAGCCTCCATCAAGTGGCAGCCCTAGGCTTGTGCCTCATGTGCCGAGTGGGAAATGCAGCACTGCTTGTGTGCGGTCTCCTGTGTAGGATGCTCTGGCACCCTTGTGGCGCCATATAGATGACAGATAACACTGCCTGCATAGGATTGGCTGTGTTTAGCACATCAGGGTAATGATGTAAGTCCCGGTGCTCAGTACCTGCAGACAATGGCCCTCATTCCGAGTTGTTCGCTCGCAAGCTGCTTTTAGCAGCTTTGCACACGCTAAGCCGCCGCCTACTGGGAGTGAATCTTAGCTTAGCAAAATTTGCGAACGAAAGATTCTCAAAATTGCGAATAGAAATTTCTAAGCAGTTTCTGAGTAGCTCGGGACTTACTCTGCCACTGCGATCAGTTCAGTGCTTGTCGTTCCTGGTTTGACGTCACAAACACACCCAGCGTTCGCCCAGACACTCCTCCGTTTCTCCAGCCACTCCCACGTTTTTCCCAGAAACTGCAGCGTTTTTTTCACACACTCCCATAAAACGGCCAGTTTCCGCCCAGAAACACCCACTTCCTGTCAATCACATTACGATCACCAGAACGAAGAAAAAACCTCGTAATGCCGTGAGTAAAATACCAAACTTCTTAGCAAATTTACTTGGCGCAGTCGCAGTGCGAACATTGCGCATGCGCAGTTTGCGGAAAATCGCTGCGATGCAATGATAAAGAACGAGCGAACAACTCGGAATGAGGGCCAATATTGTTATGTTTAAGAATAGTGTGGAAAGTGTCTTGGTTATTTTGGGGGGATGCTGGTTGTTGGGGATCACTAATGTATAGGATATAGTGTTAGGCAGAGCTGGTAATATTGACCCGAATATTCGTTGTATACAGCATTGCAAATAGATCTTGTACAGGTTGGTGTGACCCTATGGGTCAGTGGGTCCCAAACTCAGTCCTCAAGGCACTCTAACAGTCCAGGTTTTAAGGATATCCATGTTTAAGCACAGGTGATGTAATACATCAGTCAGTTTTATTATTTCATATGTGCATGAGCATGGAAATCCTTAAAACCTGGACGGCTAGGGTGCAGTGTGGACCGAGTTTGGGAAACCCTGCTACCACTTTGGGGTATATTCAATAAGAGTCGGGTCCATTCCGACATGCATTTGTCGGAATGGACTCGACAACCCCTGTTCAATGGACGGCCAATTCCGACTGTCGGATTTGGCCGTACCCGGGATCTTGTCCTGCCGCTGCTGTCAGCGTCTACCGGGTGCGCTGACAGCAGCGGCGGGGGGAGCTGGGCGGCTGCGTGCGGCGGTGGGAGCTTCCAGCGGCGGCCGGCAGAGGGTGATGTCTGTGGTGGCGGGGGAGGCACTGCAGGGAGAGAGGTCCCTGGCCGGGGACGGCCGTCAAGGTACATCTCATCCCCGATCGCCGTAGCCCGCCGCACCGCTCCCCGTCTCATCACCTCAATCCGACTTGATTTCAAGTCGGATTGAGTTTGTCGGAAACGGGGCTAAAACCTGTTGGGTTTGGCCCCGCTTCGGACAATGCAAACTGATCGGCGGCCCTTCCGACCTAAAACTGTCGGAAGTTGCCATCTTTCCAAAAAGACGGCAGCTTCCGACAGTTATTGAATATACCTCTTTGTCTATTACTAGTACGCAGTCTTGTCTAATTACTGTTTTGTTCTCAATTGTAAAGCGCAACGGAATATGCTGGCGCTATATAAATAACGTTAATTTCTCTGTGTCGTACAGTGACAGCTTTACTGTAGAAAACATTTGTTTGGATAGTACACCCCTTCCGCAGGACACATGTGTTTTATTTCTGTAGGAACCACATACTGTTCTACGTGACTATGCTGTCTCCTGCTGACCCGCCTTGTGTGCGCAGTATTACAGGACAAGGGATCTCTGTCTTTCATTCCTCAACTGTAGCGGCTAATGTCATTTGGGGTCTTGCACCCGTTCTGCAAATAACCAGAAGAGGACTACACGTACCAGGCAATGACATACCTATCTTCTGGAATGTAACACTTTTAAACACCCCCCAATGCCCGGGCCCGGATCTGCTACTAGTACCCACATGGACCCCTCTCTTCCCTGTCTCTTTGGGATCTCTTGCATATATTGTCGTCAGTACTTACCACCACCAGTGTCGGACTGGGGCATAGAGGACCCACCGGGGGAATGCAGTGGTAGGGGCCCATGCTTAGGGGTGTGGCCTGTCTCCAGAGGGGGTGTGGCAGCCCAGACAGAGGTTTGGCTAACCATTAGAGAATGCATGGTTTGGGCCGCTCGATAAATATATAGTAAATACAGCTAGTGCATGCATGATAATGTATGAGATTAATAACAGCAATGCACTGTAGAAAATAAACCATTGTCCTATGCAATATAAGGTAACATGTATATTGTATAATTAAAGTGCACAGCCTGGAACCTGACCCTTAGAGGCGGAGGTGGAACCCCCAGGCACTGGGGCCTTACCGGGGCTTTCTCCTCTACCCCTGTGGGCCAGTCCAACCCTGACCACCACTACCTTAGGAATTAACTGTTTGCCTCCCGAATTCATTGCTCTTATGCTGTAGTCACTGTGAAGAGCACTGCTAGACTGTTTAAGCATATCCATGGCTTTAATTAGTATCTCAGTCAGTTTCAGTCTACCATATGGGCACAAGCAGGGATATCCTTAGAATCTGGAGTGTTAGATTACATTGAGGCCAGAGTCTTGGAAACTCTGGCTTACGGTGACGGGGAGTGCCCTGCACACATGAGCGCACCCGCCTGAAGTCACCGTGAGGAACACCATCAAACTGTATATTGAGGAGAGGAATGCCTCGGGGCATCGTGGCCAAAAGTGGTCTACTTTAAATGTCATTTTTTTAATATATTTTAGGCATGGTGTTACAAAATCCAGGAAATCCTCAATTGAAGACCGATGTGAATCCCAAACATTCCATATAATATACTTTACATTTAATAGAGTAGAAGGAATATTGTAGCCATTCAGGCCCTTCTAGCACCTGGATGGAAACCCTCCCGAGCCAGGGTCTTACCTCGGTGGCTTCTCTCCCTGCTTCCTTCTCCCTTCTATGTAATTACGCCTGAGGCTGTAGCACACGCTGCAAAGCTCTTTGACCTTTTTAACTGGCATCTAACTTTTCCCTTGAGTGTGTCATCTGTGGATGGCTGTTGGATCATGTCACGTCAAATGTGTCTTTCTCCTAGTTTACTGTCCCAAGGTGTATAACCTCAGAGGTCACCAGGACCCACTGCCTGCCTGATGCCTCTGACAGTCGTCAGCTTCCGCACTTGTGTTATGGACCCTCCTAGTTGTCATTGATAACTGAGAGCAAATACTGACATTATGAATCATAGAATTAATGCAAAGAGTTCCCAGACATTTGTTCATAATGTGCCTGTCCCTGTGATTGTCGGCGTTGACAGCTCCGCTGACAGACAATACGTAGGTTGTCAGCCGCACATTGCCCAGGTGTTTCCCATGTCTTGCACTGGATAAATGAGCTGTGACAGGGGTAATTAAGTTGTTATATTCCAAGAACATTGTCTCATCTCCGGCACAAGGCGGTGTGATGTCTGTGAGACGCTGTAGAGATTATTCCATACATTATGTGATTACGTCAGCTGTATTTTCCATTCAAACGAGCAGCAGGAAAGAGAAAAAAAGACTACAGGTGAGGTACCCCCAAGTGATGACGTTACATCCCCCATTGTCTTTTTGGCACAGTACACGTGGGTTTCTTGGTTTTCCTCGGACCCCTGGAAAACACAGATCATCACCAAACAGATTGTGACCTAGAGACATTTTTAACCTTGCCCACAAGAATGACCAACTCTTGATTTCCAGGCCTGTAGGTTTGGTGTCTTGGAGACATCTTCTGTTTCAGTCCATGCACTTGTAAATCTACTGTTACACCGCCATCCTCATCCTTTTCTTTAATGCTGACCCTATTGTCTCTTGCTTCTACATCCATACTGACTTGTTGTAACCTACGCTTCATCCCTCAGTGCTTAGCTGTGGAAGCTGCACCTTCATCATTGCTAATCAGTGTTTCCTGCTCCTCCTTCAGTGCTGATGGTAGGTAGGCCTGATTGCTTCATATGGACTGAGCCAGGTCCTCTTCCTCCTCCAACAGTAAGTTGAGCCTTCTTGCTCCTCCGAGCTCAGTTCTGATGGTTTTTTTCCTTCAGCATTGACCAAAGCCATGGGTGGGCAACCACTAGTGCCACAAGCTGTTACTCGAGGTTGCTTTGTGTGACACCCACTGGGTCAGTCCCTCTTTGAATAGGCGTGCTGCTCTCCTCCTTCTCTAGTGCCTACTATCACAGAGGAGACATGTTTGGAGTGCTACTGTAGCTCTCCAAACTTCAGATCCCAAGCATGGCCTACATTACCCAGTGATGCCTGGGCCTCTGGTGAGTGAACCTTGCCACAGTCAGTGTTTAGACTGCAAATTATCAACTTACAGTAACCTGAAACTACTAGCTTTCAAATGAAGAACAGGAAGCCTCTAATACATCTAGTATGAATCTATTACATTTACTATAGAAATGTTTGTATCTGTTCTAATAGTCTGGTGCCCTAAGAGAAGGCTCTGACAGTCCTCCTTTAACACTGATTGGGTCTACAGACTCCTAATACAACTCTGGGCTACATTCTGGTTCTGCTGCTGCTCCTCCAGCACTTGGGGGCCTGGTTCTGCTGCTTCTCCAGCACTTGAGGACCAGGTTCTGCTGCTGCTCCTCCAGCACTTGGGGAACTGGTTCTGCTGCTCCTCTTTCAGCACTTGGGGACCAGGTTCTGCTGCTCCTCTTCCAGCACTTGTGGGCCAGGATCTGCTGCTGCTCCTCCTCCAGCCCCTGAGGGTCCCGGTTTCTACTGCTAACCCACGCATGGGGGTCCGGGTTCTGCTGCTCTTCCTTCAGCGCTGGGCTGGGGTCTGATTCTCCTCCATCAGCATTGTGTGTGTGTGTGTGTGTGTGTGTGTGTGTGTGGGTGATCGTCCTTCTCACACCTCCCATTAAAACATTATTTTGTTTTCATGGTAGTTATGTAAAAGAACGTAAGAACAGAATGTCCCCAGCGATGTAGTAACTGCACACTTGTAGTTCTGCAGATAACACGAAATGCAATGCACACACAAGAGAAGGGTGAAGAGAGAAATCTTGGCAGGACGTCCAGGTGAGGTGTGCACTCTGCAAGGACACAAGATTATCTGTCCCCAGCGCCAGTGCCCCATCCTGGGCCGCCGTGATACTGTTACTGGCTAATCCGCATAAGTGGTCATTTAAATCTGCAGCATGCGTGCTTTGTTCCAGATGAAACAATGTATCAGCAGCGATTTGCAGCCTCCAGTTTGAAGGGATTATCCAGAAAGGAATGCTGTCTGTGGTCTCTATATTTGCATGTGGTGAATGATGATGAGACATGTCTTGTGGTCAGGGATACCTGGAAATTGTTATAGCTGTAGTACCTTGCATACCTCAGCGCCCATATTGTGTACATTCCGTTCTGGCCCGTTCATCGTTCCATCTCCTGTGTCTATGACCGTATCAGAAAACGTCGCTGGCAGTTAAAATTCTTTTGGAAAGTTTTCCGTCCTATACATCTGTAACTAACCATTTATGGTCCCAGTAGTGGCTACACCCCCTGCGGGTAAGGCAGGTATCTCTTTTGTCTGTATACTGCGGTTTGCAGAGGTGTGTACCAGAATGTGGTTTGTGATGTTGGAACTTATTCCAGGCCTAATTCCGATTGGTACGCAATATTGATGTTCATGCAATTGAGCGATTATCAGTAGACGGTGTATGTGCTGCTATTGCACTGCGCACACGCCAAGGTAACCTTCGCGATGCCGTAGGCCTATACATACAAATCTGAATCGGGCTTCAGAACATGTGACTGGGGTTTATAGGGCAGGAACGAGGGACCGTGTTGATTTTAGATGGCATTGGCCCTGTTTGTCCACCATATTTAAATAAGAGTGTAATAATTATCATCCCTTCGCTCATGTCCCGTCTTGTCAGTGGGGTTACGTTCTCCCACTCGCATTATCTGTGAGACATAAAAGGACTCGGCCCTTACATCTGAAGGTGCTGATGAAAGAGAGGAGATCCTAAGAAGTGGTCACAGCGTTGTCATCATGCTGTGAAAGTATAGGCTGAGAGATGGGAGCAGAGACAGGAATGTACTTGAGGCTGTGTGTGTGTGTGTGTGTGTGTGTGTGTGTGTGTGTGTGTGTGTGTGTGTGTGTGTGTAGATGCTGTGTTGTTACATAGTGGAGGGAGTTGTCTGTGTCCCTCTCTGCTCACCGATTCCACGTGACACAATAGACATAATACATGAGTAATCTCAATTTATTGTCTTTATCCCCCATGGATCTTAGTGTGGATTCACCTAAGCGCGTCCGCTTCCACATTCCACTAAAGTGTCAGTCGCTGCAGCTCGGACAGCTGGCAGCAGAGATTATGGATCTACGTAGTGCGCAAGACCGTCAGTCCACGCGGGAAGTTTCCTGGGCAAGTAACTGACCATGAACCCAGTGAGAAGCCTGCAGTGACCGCTGCCTAAAAATATTACTCTAAGGGTGCAGATTAAATGTCCACAAATATGCATTATTTTATATTAATTTCCTGCATAATTTTATCTGCTGCATTTTGGAATTAACTGATACATCCGCTATTCTTCCCAGTTTATAGGGTGACAGTAATTTCCTGTGGCGTTTTACTCCACGCATTTCACACCCTTTCTTAAAAACGCATACAAACAGTAGCAATCGCTCTCTTGCAGTCATACTCATTGGCATATATATTGGCGTTGGGATCCGTTGTGGTACTGTTTGTTGTACACACTACAGTGACGCACAACGAGATGCGCCTGGATTTTGGGTTGTAAATTTTTGCACATAATTTACAAAGCGTATGTTTCTGAACCTCTAGGGAAGGTATTTGCGCAGTCGGCCTAATGCAGATGTGGTTGGAGGAGCGGGGAATGCCACAAAGTACCGATGTTTGGTACTTTGCACATGCGCCATACCAGAACTACGCATGTGCAGTATGGTTCTGCAATGGCGGACGCAGGACAGCATCAGAATAACAGCAATTGATAGTCTGCTGGCTGGTGGCGGCATCAGCCTCTATTTAATAAAACTGAGGCCGCCGTTGTAGGGGAGTGAAGAGGTCAGGGTCTCCATTGGAAGATGGAGATTTACTGGCCTCTATGCTGGATCTGTGTCCGCCAGCCTGCGCAGCCCCATGTGTCGTGCAGCTGGCCAGTGGCTCCGCATATTATCCAATGCTACCACCTAGGACTCAACTCGGATTACTAATACAAGCAGGAGGTGTGGCATTACCATATTAGCGCTATCGCTGCTGTCTCCACGGAAGCAGGCCCGTATCAGGCCAGATGGCACTATACAGTAGGTAAGTTTAGCACATATCATAAAATGCAGTTTCAAAACATATATATGAGAATGCATTCCCAAGAAACTTTATTTCTTTACTTTAAAGTCACTTTGCCGTTATTGGTGACCTCACATTGTTCACATTTCCCAAATTTAGGGGGACATTTACTAAGCAGTGATAAGAGCGGAGAAGTGAGCCAGTGGAGAAGTTTCCCAATCAACCAATCAGCAGCTCTGTATAATGTTATAGTATGCAAATTATAGCTGTTACTTCAGTGCTGATTGGTTGCCATGGGCAACTTCTCCACTGGCTCACTTCTCCGCTCTTATCACTGCTTAGTAAATGTCCCTCTTAATTTGATATAAACCTGCTAAGATGAGGGGGTGCAATGGTCTGCGGCTGCTGCCCGTTGTGTGCCTCCTAGCCTGGGTCTCTCCGAGCAGACGTGGGGAGAGCAGAAGACCAGCAGATCTTATCGCAGGGAGGAACTGGCAGCCTTTAGGCCATTGACTTTGGTCTTTCCCAGTCACACAGATGTGACTTCAGTCCTTTGAACTGCGTCTGAGTTTGGCTCCAGGCCAGGTAATAAAAATAGGCCTTTTCCTGGGAGAGTTACTGAAGTCATTGGAGCTGTCGGCGAGTCCGGGCCCAGCGATGAGATACACGTAAATCGGGAGACAATGGCCCCCTGTAATACGGATCAGTCCTGGCCGGTAACAGGTTGCATGAAGTAGAAAAGGATAAAAAGGCTAAAAAGAAATGCTAAAGAGAATCACCCATAATAAATATGGCCTATACAGGATGCACTGAGCAGTCGCTGACTTATTGTGTACTAGATGGTGTTTCCACCTTACTTGACCTCTCTGGAGATCTACAGAACATTGCCCTGCACCCGCTACACATGCTGTACAGATTTTGAACAATGACTTTTAGTATTCTTGGAGATCTGGACGGGATGTAGTCCAAATGTCCGTCAGCATTGTTAAAATATCGACGTTGGACATGTTGACGTGTTCAGTGTTGACGTGTGAAATGCCGGCATTCTGCACGGACCTGCAGTGGAAGGTCAGGGTTAGGCTGCGGCAGGGGAGAATAGGGATATGCACTAGAGAGAGGGTTAGGCTTAAGGGCCCTACACAATTAAAGATCTAACTGAACGATATGAATGTTCTTGTTCATAAATGAATGAGAACTCGTTCAGTGTGAAGGCACCAACGATGAACCATGCATGGCCCCGCGCTCGTCCATTGGTGGCGCCAGGTCGCTTATACATGCATGTCAATATGGCCAATCTCGTCCACCATCTCCCCGACCTTGCAAAACTTCAAATGGGCACTGAAAACCCACCTATTCATCAAAGCGTACCCTCCCGACGCATAACCTAGTCCTGAGGCTGCTCCTCCATCCCCCTGCCTCATACCTTGACCATCTCTGCTTTGCTTACATACCGCCATCAGGCTACCTCCCGCTTGCGTGCACCTCATGTCATCTGTCTGTCGCACCTCCCCACTAGATTGTTAGCTCTTCAGAGCAGGGCCCTCTTTCCTCTTGTTGTCTAAGCCCTCTTCTCTACACATTTCACTCGCAGCTCTCTCCTACTCAGCGACCATATTTACCCGCTTTTTCTCCTGCTGGTAAAGGCTCATCTCTATCTATGGCCGCCAGCCCCAAGTAATACGAGGATTACTCCCTCGCTACTTACATCTTAGCTGTATTATGTATGAGAATTGTGGTGCTCTTTGTTACCTGTACTCTATATCTGTTATTTATTTACTGTAATGCTAAGTTTTGTCTCCCTGTACTGTCCTTTGTACGGCACTGCGAAACACTTGTGGCGCCTTATAAATAAAATGTCATAATAATATTAGCATGCAGGGCTATAGGGCCGGGTGACAGGGAGTGAAGAAACTTCATTCCCCCAGTCACTAGCCCCCCCCCCCCCGCCATTGGGTCGTCCGTATCAGCCGTTGGGCATCTCGGCGGCCAATCGCCTATTGTGTAGGCCCTTTAATCTGCGGGAGGAGAGGTTGGGGTTAGGCTCTAGGGAGAGGGTTGGGATTAGTCTGTGGGAGGAGAGGTTGGGTTTAGGTTCTAGGGAGAGGGTTAGGCTTAGTCTGTGGGAGGAGAGGTTGAGGTTAGGCTCTAGAGCAGGCATTCCCAACCACGGTCCTCAAGGCACACCAACAGTGCAGGTTTTAGTGATATCCAGGCTGCAGCACAGATGGTTACATCAAAGTAACTGAGCTATTAATTAGGTCACCTGTGCTGAAGCCTGGATATCATTAAAACATTCACTGTTAGTGTGCCTTGAGGACCGTGCTTGGGAATGCCTGCTCTAGAGAGAGGGTTAGGCTTAGTCTGCGGAGGAGAGGTTGGGGTTAGGCTCTATAGAGGTTTAGGCTTAGTCTGTGGGAGGAGAGGTTGGGGTTAGGCTCTAGAGAGAGGGTTAGGCTTAGTCTGCGGGAGGAGGGGTTGCGGTTAGGCTCTAGGAGAGGTTTAGACTTAGTCTGTGGGAGGAGAGGTTGGGGTTAGGCTCTAAAGAGTGGGTTATGCTTAGTCTGCGGGAGGAGAGGTTGGGGTTAGGCTCTTGAAAGAGGGTTAGGCTCTTGAAAGAGGGTTAGGCTTAGTCTGCGGGAGGAGAGGTTGGGGTTAGGCTCTAGGGAGAGGGTTAGGCGTAGTCTGCGGGAGGAGAGGTTGGGGTTAGGCTCTAGAGAGAGGATTAGGCTTAGTCTGTGAGAGGAGGGGTTGGGGTTAGTCTCTAGAGAGAGGGTTAGGCTTAGTCTGCAGAAGGAGAGGTTGGGGTTAGGCTCTAGAGAGAGGGTTAGGCTTAGTCTGCGGGAGGAGAGGTTGGGATTAGGCACTAGGGAGAGGGTTAGGCTTAGTCTGTGGGAGGAGAGGTTGAGGTTAGGCTCTAGAGAGAGGGTTAGGCTTAGTCTGCGGGAGGAGAGGTTGGGGTTAGGCTCTTGAAAGAGGGTTAGGCTTAGTCTGCGGGAGGAGAGGTTGGGGTTAGGCTCTAGAGAGAGGATTAGGCTTAGTCTGCGGGAGGAGAGGTTGGGGTTAGGCTCTTGAAAGAGGGTTAGGCTTAGTCTGTGGGGGGAGAGGTTGGGGTTAGGCTCTAGGGAGAGGGTTAGGCTTAGTCTGTGGGAGGAGGGGTTGGGGTTAGGCTCTAGGGAGAGGGTTAGGCTTAGTCTGCGGGAGGAGGGGTTGGGGTTAGGCTCTAGGAGAGGTTTAGACTTAGTCTGTGGGAGGAGAGGTTGGGGTTAGGCTCTAAAGAGTGGGTTATGCTTAGTCTGCGGGAGGAAAGGTTGGGGTTTGGCTCTTGAAAGAGGGTTAGGCTTAGTCTGTGGGAGGAGAGTTTGGGTTTAGGCTCTAGGGAGAGGGTTAGGCGTAGTCTGCAGGAGGAGAGGTTGGGGTTAGGCTCTAGAGAGAGGGTTAGGCTTAGTCTGCGAGAGGAGGGGTTGGGGTTAGGCTCTAGGGAGAGGGTTAGGCTTAGTCTGCGGGAGGAGGGGTTGGGGTTAGGCTCTAGGGAGAGGGTTAGGCTTAGTCTGCGGGAGGAGGGGTTGGGGTTAGGCTCTAGGGAGAGGGTTAGGCTTAGTCTGCGGGAGGAGAGGTTGGGGTTAGGCTCTAGAGAGAGGGTTAGGCTTAGTCTGCGAGAGGAGGGGTTGGGGTTAGGCTCTAGGGAGAGGGTTAGGCTTAGTCTGCGGGAGGAGAGGTTGGGGTTAGGCTCTAGGGAGAGGGTTAGGCTTAGTCTGCGGGAGGAGAGGTTGGGGTTAGGCTCTTGAAAGAGGGTTAGGCTTAGTCTGCGGGAGGAGGGGTTGGGGTTTAGGCTCTAGGGAGAGGGTTAGGCATAGTCTGCGGGAGGAGAGGTTGGGGTTAGGCTCTAGAGAGAGGGTTAGGCGTAGTCTGCAGGAGGAGAGGTTGGGGTTAGGCTCTAGGGAGAGGGTTAGGCTTAGTCTGCGGGAGGAGGGGTTGGGGTTAGGCTCTAGGGAGAGGGTTAGGCTTAGTCTGCGGGAGGAGAGGTTGGGGTTAGGCTCTTGAAAGAGGGTTAGGCTTAGTCTGCGGGAGGAGGGGTTGGGGTTAGGCTCTAGGGAGAGGGTTAGGCTTAGTCTGAGGGAGGAGAGGTTGGGGTTAGGCTCTAGGGAGAGGGTTAGGCTTAGTCTGCGGGAGGAGAGGTTGGGTTTAGGCTCTTGAAAGAGGGTTAGGCTTAGTCTGCGGGAGGAGAGGTTGGGGTTAGGCTCTAGGGAGAGGGTTAGGCTTAGTCTGTAGGAGGAGAGGTTGGGGTTAGGCTTAGTCTGTAGGAGGAGAGGTTGGGGTTAGGCTTAGTCTGTA
Organism: Pseudophryne corroboree; assembly: GCF_028390025.1. Lineage (NCBI taxonomy): Eukaryota > Metazoa > Chordata > Amphibia > Anura > Myobatrachidae > Pseudophryne > Pseudophryne corroboree. The sequence continues at coordinate 776,630,825 of NC_086446.1, read as the reverse complement.
GGAGGAGAGGTTGGGGTTATGCACTGGGGAAGGGTTAGGTTGTGGGAGGAGAGGTTAGCGTTAGTCTGGGGAGGGTTAGGGTTAAGCACTAGCGGGAGGGTGCTAATATTGACATTCTGAGCATGTTGACATTATGAGTAAGGTTAGAGTATAAGAGCCAGATGTACAAAGCCTTGAAAAGTGATAAAATACCAACTAACCAGCGCCTGTAATTTTTGAAACACAGCCTGTAACATGGCAGTTAGGAGCTGATTGGGTGGTACCTCTCTGCACTTTATCACTTTTCAAAGTTTAGTACATCTGGCCCTAAATATCTCATTTACTTTCATAACATTGACCTGTCCATTTAATACTAAAATGTTCTAAATTGTCTGGCTTATATATAATACTGTAAGCTGTGTTTTTCTTCCAGGTCGGTTCATGAAATGACATCTCTATCTAGCGCCCTGTGTCTCCTCTTGCTCTCCTGTGGTGAGTATCTACCAGTCTTTATTCTGTCCCGTCTGCAGCTCGCAGCGCGTCCGCTAAGTGGGAAACTGATGCGCATGTGTGGTCATCTAATTATCTTTCCTCTCTGTTTATATACCTCAGCGTTGCCTCCAGTCTGTGAAGGCTGAGATTGTAGTCATTGGGACATGTATTAAGCAGTGATAAAAGTGGAGAAGTGGGCCAGTGGAGAAGTTGCCCATGGCAACCAATCAGCATTGACGTATCATTTATAATTTGCATACTATAAAAGTATACAGAGCAGCTGATTGGTTGCCGTGGGCAACTTCTCCTCAGGCTCACTTCTCCACTCCTATCACTGCTTAGTACATGTCCCCGCAATGGGATCTGTTTATTAAACCTAAAACCACAAGCATCAGGGCAATTTCAGATATTCCTAAGGCAGGAAGGGGCTCATTAATTGAGTGAAAAAAATCATTGCGCATGATAAATGGGGCTCCACCCAATCAGCTCCCAACTGTCATGTGTTTGAGGGGGGATGACAGTTGGGAGCTGATTGGCTGGGGCACCAATTATCATGCGCAATGAGTTTACCACTTGTTGATAAATGGGCCCCATAGTATGCATTATAAAGTAACGCTGCAGCTAGCAGACACCTTCCATCCCATTGCGGACTGTGGTCTGGGCATATTTACTAAACTCAGGAAAGTTTAGCTGTTCACTGCGTGGTCCCGATAACTAATGCCACATTTACATAGCGCTAACCATTGCATCCTTATGGGGAGAGCGCCACCTCCATACTTCTCTGCTCCCAGCCATGCGTAACAAGTGTAGGGTCGGCAGCAAAACGATACAAACCTCGTGTCCGGGACAGCAGGGTACTCTTCCCAACAAGGGATTCTAGATGGACAGAAAATAAACTGAAGATATTTTCTTATCGCTGCAATGTGTGACCGTAAGAAATGATAGTTTACTGGTCCCACTGCCACCAATGATACATAAAATGCTAATTGTTTTATATTGACTATGTATTACCCCGAGAGGTACAAACAGTTTCTTTATATGTAGGCGCTGAGTGGGACTTGTGCATCTATTAATACTGTATAAAACAGAACAATTGTACTTCGTATGTAGAGGGGTTATACGACTACATCAGGATCGTGGCGAGCGCAGCGATCCCGCAAGGGGATCATTTGCGCTCGCCCAGCTGTCGGTATGCCGGCGGTCGGGATTTTGGCACCGGTATGCTGGTCGCTGGGAGCACGACCGCCGGCATAACATACTACACCCTTATAAAAGGGAAGGGGGGGGGGGGGGGGGGGGGTGCACGCAGAACTGGTGTTTAATGATTTGTGGTTCTCTAAAGGGGGCAGGGCTTAAATTGTGGACTGCGGCAGATGGATCCAGTATTAAAAAATAAAATAAAAAAATATTGGTCTGACATGGGGGGTTTCTGGGTACTCAGAAACCCCCCCAGTGTGCTCCACTGGGAGGGGCATTGACAATCTCTCCGTGTCATACCGGCCTAGCAGTAAGAGAGAAATGTAGCTGTATGATAACACTATTTCTCTTACGTCCTAGCGGATGCTGGGGACTCCGTAAGGCCCATGGAGAATAGACGGGCTCCGCAGGAGACATGGGCACTTTAAGAAAGACTTTAGGATTTGGGTGTGCACTGGCTCCTCCCTCTATGCCCCTCCTCCAGACCTCAGTTGATTACTGTGCCCAGAGGAGACTGGGTGCTTTTCAGAAGCTCTCCTGAGTTTCTGACAGAAAGTGTTTTGTTAGGTTTTTTATTTTCAGGGAGCCTGCTGGCAACAGACTCTCTGCATCGTGGGACTGAGGGGAGAGAAGCAGACCTACTTCTGTGAGTTGAAAGGCTCTGCTTCTTAGGCTACTGGACACCATTAGCTCCAGAGGGATCGGTACGCAGGTCTCATCCTCGCCGTCCGTCCCGGAGCCGCGCCGCCGTCCTCCTCACAGAGCCTGAAGGTAGAAGCCACGTGAGTATGAGAAGTTAGAAGACATCTGAGGCGGCAGAAGACTTCACTGTTCTTCACTGAGGTAATGCACAGCACTGCAGCTGTGCGCCATTGCTCCCATTCACCTCACTGTAAGGGTGCAGGGCGGGGGGGTCTGCGCCCTGGGCAGCAAATAAACCTCTCCTGGCAAAAGATGGGTATATACAGCCGGCCACTGTATATACCTACGAGCCCCCGCCAAAGTTTTGTATTTTAGAGCGGGACAGAAGCCCGCCGCCGAGGGGGCGGGGCTTCTCCCTCAGCACTCATCAGCGCCATTTTTTCTCCACAGCACCGCTGAGAGGAAGCTCCCCGGACTCTCCCCTGCTTAGATCACAGTGACAAGAGGGTTTTAAAGTAGAGGGGGGGCACATAATTGGCGAATTGAGTATAAAAGCGCTATCTGGGTAAACATACATATTGTGTTTTTGTCCTGGGTTATTATAGCGCTGGGTGTGTGCTGGCATACTCTCTCTCTGTCTCTCCTAAGGGCCTTGTCGGGGAACTGTCCTCAGATAAGAGGGTTCCTTGAGTGTGGTGTGTCGGTACGTGTGTGTCGACATGTCTGATGTAGAAGGCTTTTCGAGGGAGGAGGAGCAAATGAATGTGGTGTCGCCGTCGACGGCGCCGACACCTGACTGGATGGATATGTGGAATGTTTTAAGTGCCAATGTAAATTTATTACACAAAAGGTTGGATAAAGCTGAAGCTAGGGAACAGTCAGGGAGTCATCCCATGCCTGTACCTATGTCGCAGGGACCTTCGGGGTCCCAAGAGCGCCAACTATCCCAAATAGTAGACACGGATTCTGACTCCAGTGTCGAATATGATGATGCAAAATTACAGCCAAAAGTGGCTAAATGTATTCGATATATGATTATTGCAATAAAAGATGTTTTGCATATCACAGAGGAACCCCCTGTCCCTGACACAAGGGTACACATGTATAAGGGAAAGAAACCTGAGGTAACCTTTCCCCCCTCGCATGAGCTGAACGAGTTATGTGAAAAAGCTTGGGAAACTCCAGACAAGAAACTGCAGATCCCCAAAAGGATTCTTATGGCGCATCCTTTCCCGCCAACGGACAGAATACGGTGGGAATCCTCCCCTAGGGTGGACAAAGCTTTGACACGCTTATCCAAAAAGGTAGCGCTGCCTTCCCAAGTTACGGCTACCCTCAGGGATCCTGCTGATCGCAAGCAGGAGGTTACCTTGAAGTCCATTTACACACATTCGGGTACCTTACTCAGACCGGCTATTGCGTCCGCTTGAGTGTGTAGCGCTGTAGCAGCATGGACAGATACCTTATCAGCGGAAATTGAAACCCTGGATAAGGATACCATCCTATTGACCCTAGGACATATAAAAGATGCTGTCTTATATATGAGGGATGCACAAAGAGACATTGCTCTATTGGGTTCGAAAATCAACGTTATGTCGTTCTCGGCTAGAAGAGTCCTTTGGACCCGCCAATGGACAGGTGATGCCGATTTCAAACAGGCATATGGAGGTTTTACCTTACAAGGGTGAGGAATTGTTTGGAGAAGGGCTCTCGGACCTGGTCTCCACTGCTACGGCAGGCAAATCTAATTTTTTGCCTTATATTCCCTCACAACCTAAAAAAGTACCGCATTATCAAATGCAGTCCTTTCGATCAAATAGAAACAAGAATGGCCATGGATCGTCCTTTCTTGCCAGAGGGAAAAAGCTGCACAACACAGATAGTTCCCAGGAACAGAAGTCCTCCCCGGCCTCTGCAAAATCCACCGCATGACGCTGGGGCTCCACTAAGGGAGTCCGCCCCAGTGGGGGCACGTCTTCGAATGTTCAGCCACATCTGGGCCCACTCACAGGTGTATCCCTGGGCAATAGAAATTGTTTCCCTTGGTTACAAACTGGAATTCGAAGGGGTGCCTCCTCGCCGGTTTTTCAAATCGGCTCTGCCAACGTCTCCTCAAGAACGGGAGATAGTGTTAAATGCAATCGAAAAATTGTATCTTCAACAGGTGGTGGTCAAGGTTCCCCCACTGCAACAGGGCAGGGGATATTACTCAACCCTGTTTGTGGTCCCGAAACCGGACGGTTCGGTCAGACCCATTTTAAATTTAAAATCCCTGAACCTATACTTGAAAAGGTTCAAATTCAAGATGGAATCGCTCAGGGCGTCATCGCCAGCCTGGAAGGGGGAGATTTTATGGTTTCTCTGGACATAAAGGATGCATACCTTCATGTTCCCATATATCCACCTCATCAGGCGTACCTGAGTTTTGCGGTACAGGATTGTCATTACCAATTTCAGACGTTGCCGTTTGGGCTTTCCACGGCCCCGAGAATTTTCACCAAGGTAATGGCGGAAATGATGGTGCTCCTGCGCAAGCAAGGTGTCACAATTATCCCGTACTTGGACGATCTCCTCATAAAAGCGAGATCAAGAGAACAATTACTGAACAGCGTGTCGCTTTCACTGAAGGTGTTACAGCAACACGGCTGGATTCTCAATATCCCGAAGTCGCAGTTGGTTCCTACGACTCGTCTACCCTACTTGGGCATGATTCTGGATATGGACCAGAAAAGGGTGAGCGCCCTATCAGCAGTGTTCATTCCGGGAGTGGACAACTGGGAAGCAGACTTCCTCAGCAGGCACGACCTGCATCCGGGAGAGTGGGGACTTAATCAGGAAGTCTTCTCACAGATCGCAAGTCAGTGGGGCCTGCCCCAGATAGACATGATGGCGTCCCGCCTAAACAAAAAACTACAAAGGTATTGCGCCAGGTCAAGAGACCCTCAGGCGGTAGCGGTGGACGCACTAGTGACACCGTGGGTGTTCCACTCAGTATATGTTTTTCCTCCTCTTCCTCTCATCCAAAAGGGGTTGAGAATAATAAGAAAAGGAGGAGTTTCGGACAATTCTCATTGTTCCAGATTGGCCACGAAGGGCCTGGTACCCGGAATTGCAGGAGATGCTCACAGAAGATCCGTGGCCTCTTCCTTTAAGACAGGACCTGTTGCAACAGGGGCCCTGTCTGTTCCAAGACTTACCGCGGCTGCGTTTGACGGCATGGCGGTTGAACGCCGGATCCTAGCGGAAAAGGGCATTCCGGATGAGGTCATTCCTACTCTGATAAAGGCTAGGAAGGATGTGACAGCTAAACATTATCACCGTATATGGCGTAAATATGTTGCTTGGTGTGAGGCCAGGAATGCTACTACGGAAGAATTCCATCTGGGCAGTTTCCTTCAATTTCTACAAACTGGAGTGAATTTGGGCCTAAAATTGGGCTCCATTAAGGTTCAGATTTCGGCATTATCCATTTTCTTTCAAAAAGAATTGGCTTCACTTCCAGAAATACAAACTTTGGTAAAGGGAGTGCTTCATATTCAGCCTCCTTTTGTACCTCCGGTGGCGCCTTGGGACCTTAACGTGGTTTTGAGTTTCCTTAAGTCGCACTGGTTTGAACCACTTCAGACAGTAGAGTTAAAGTATCTCACTTGGAAAGTGATTATGTTGTTGGCCTTAGCTTCGGCTAGGCGAGTGTCAGAATTGGCGGCTTTGTCTCACAAAAGCCCCTATCTAGTTTTCCAGGTGGATAGGACGGAATTGCGGACCTGTCCTCAATTCTTGCCGAAGGTGGTATCACCCTTTCATATGAACCAACCTATTGTGGTGCCGGTGGCTACACGAGACTTGGAGGATTCCGAGTTTCTGGATGTAGTCAGGGCTTTGAAGATTTACGTGGCCAGGACGGCCAAAGTCAGGAAAACTGAAGCGCTATTTATCCTGTATGCATCCAACAAGGTTGGCGCTCCTGCTTCAAAGCAGACTATTGCTCGCTGGATCTGTAACACGATTCAGCAGGCACATGCGACGGCTGGATTGCCGTTACCAAAATCGGTCAAGGCCCATTCAACTAGGAAGGTGGGCTCGTCTTGGGCGGCTGCCTGAGGGGTCTCGGCACTACAGTTGTGCCGAGCTGCTACTTGGTCGGGTTCAAACACCTTTGCAAAGTTCTATAAGTTTGATACCCTGGCTGAGGAGGACCTCCTGTTTGCTCAATCGGTGCTGCAGAGTCATCCGCACTCTGCCGCCCGTTTGGGAGTTTTGATATAATCCCCATGGTCCTTACGGAGTCCCCAGCATCCTCTAGGACGTAAGAGAAAATAAGATTTTAAACCTACCGGTAAATCTTTTTCTCGTAGTCCATAGAGGATGCTGGATCCCAAGTGCGGACTACTTCTGCAAGACTTGTATATAGTTTTGCTTACATAAGGGTTATGTTATGGTTGCTTTCAGTTTCCGACTGAAGCTATGTTGAATTTCATACTGTTAACTGGTTAATTTATCACAAGTTATACGGTGTGGATGGTGTGGGCTGGTATGAATCTTGCCCTTGGATTACCAAAAATCCTTTCCTCGTACTGTCCGTCTCCTCTGGGCACAGTTTCTCTAACTGAGGTCTGGAGGAGGGGCATAGAGGGAGGAGCCAGTGCACACCCAAATCCTAAAGTCTTTCTTAAAGTGCCCATGTCTCCTGTGGAGCCCGTCTATTCCCCATGGTCCTTACGGAGTCCCCATCATCCTCTACTGACTTACAGAAAAAGATTTACCGGTAGGTTTAAAATCTTATTATATACACCATACAAACAGCTATCATACAGAATAACATTACTGGAATTCACTGAGCAGCAAAGTCATCAGTGACAATTATTTTCTCATTTAAGGTTATATAATTCTTGAGCATTTCACCAATCTAAATACACAAAGCCTCAATATCCTTGTGTAGAATTTAAAATATTTGCAAAATGTAACAACAACATTCTCGGGTAAATAATCCGTCAAATGTTTCCTCTGTGTATGACGGACGGATGGCGGACGCACATCTGCAGATAAGTGATTATTTCCTGGGATGAGAATTCCCTTGTACAGGAGACATCTGGGATCTCGGAACATGCATTAAGTGTCAGAGTGTCCTTAACACAGATCTAGGCAACATTTAAAATACATGAGGCTAGTTAGCTGATTGGTTTGTATTTGCATTCCTGCAATTTCTACTGAATAACTTGCTGTATGTTCTGTGTGTCTCACTACAGCTTATATATCATCTAAGCGGGGTTGTTTATTTGTGTTGCTCTGGGAACATTGTCTGTGCTGGGTACAGTGTATTCATTGCGCTAAACTGCGTCATATCCAATGGAAAATAAATAACCTCCAGACAGATATAAAGTAATGGAAACTCAGAAGGCTAAGGTAATGGGTTAGTACATATGCAGTAGGGAATGTGCAGAATATTATATAAAATGTGTCGAAGGGGTGGGAAAGCCCATTAACCAGTTAGCTGCTGAGGATGAGCGAGACTCGCCCTCTACATGCATCTCAGTACTACGTGGGGTGACGCAAGTCTCTCTCAGATAGGTAATGAGCAGTGGCAATGCCAGGGATAGGGGAGTCTCTGTCAGATAGGTTATGAGCGGTGGTAATACCAGGGATAGGGGAGTCTCTGTCAGATAGGTAATGAGCAGTGGGTAATACCAGGGATAGGTAGTCTCTGTCAGATAGGTAATGAGTGGTGGTAATACCAGGGATAGGGGAGTCTCTGTCAGATAGGTAATGAGCGGTGGTAATACCAGGGATAGGTAGTCTCTGTCAGATAGGTAATGAGTGGTGGTAATACCAGGGATAGGAGAGTCTCTGTCAGATAGGTAATGAGCGGTGGTATGTCTGTCAGATAGGTAATGAGCAGTGGCAATGCCAGGGATAGGGGAGTCTCTGTCAGATAGGTAATGAGCGGTGGTAATACCAGGGATAGGTAGTCTCTGTCAGATAGGTAATGAGCGGTGGTAATACCAGGGATAGGGGAGTCTCTGTCAGATAGGTAATGAGCGGTGGTAATGCCAGGGATGGGAGAGTCTCTGTCAGATAGGTAATGAGTGGTGGTAATACCAGGGATAGGGAGTCTCTGTCAGATAGGTAATGAGTGGTGGTAATACCAGGGATAGGGGAGTCTCTGTCAGATAGGTAATGAGCGGTGGTAATACCAGGGATAGGGGAGTCTCTGTCAGATAGGTTATGAGCGGTGGTAATACCAGGGATAGGGGAGTCTCTGTCAGATAGGTAATGAGCTGTGGTAATACCAGGGATAGGGGAGTCTCTGTCAGATAGGTAATGAGCGGTGGTAATACCAGGGATAGGGGAGTCTCTGTCAGATAGGTAATGAGCGGTGGTAATACCAGGGATAGGTAGTCTCTGTCAGATAGGTAATGAGCGGTGGTAATACCAGGGATAGGGGAGTCTCTGTCAGATAGGTAATGAGCGGTGGTAATGCCAGGGATGGGAGAGTCTCTGTCAGATAGGTAATGAGTGGTGGTAATACCAGGGATAGGTAGTCTCTGTCAGATAGGTAATGAGCGGTGGTAATACCAGGGATAGGGGAGTCTCTGTCAGATAGGTAATGAGCGGTGGTAATACCAGGGATAGGTAGTCTCTGTCAGATAGGTAATGAGCGGTGGTAATGTCAGGGATAGGGGAGTCTCTGTCAGATAGGTAATGAGCGGTGGTAATGTCAGGGATAGGGGAGTCTCTCTCAGATAGGTAATGAGCGGTGGCAATGTCAGGGATAGGGGAGTCTCTCTCAGATAGGTAATGAGCGGTGGCAATGTCAGGGATAGGGGAGTCTCTCTCAGATAGGTAATGAGCGGTGGCAATGTCAGGGATAGGGGAGTCTCTCTCAGATAGGTAATGAGCAGTGGCAATGCCAGGGATAGGGGAGTCTCTGTCAGATAGGTAATGAGCGGTGGTAATACCAGGGATAGGGGAGTCTCTGTCAGATAGGTTATGAGCGGTGGTAATACCAGGGATAGGGGAGTCTCTGTCAGATAGGTTATGAGCGGTGGTAATACCAGGGATAGGGGAGTCTCTGTCAGATAGGTAATGAGCGGTGGTAATACCAGGGATAGGGGAGTCTCTGTCAGATAGGTAATGAGTGGTGGTAATACCAGGGATAGGGGAGTCTCTGTCAGATAGGTAATGAGCGGTGGTAATACCAGGGATAGGGGAGTCTCTGTCAGATAGGTTATGAGCGGTGGTAATACCAGGGATAGGGGAGTCTCTGTCAGATAGGTAATGAGCGGTGGTAATACCAGGGATAGGTAGTGTCTGTCAGATAGGTAATGAGTGGTGGTAATACCAGGGATAGGAGAGTCTCTGTCAGATAGGTAATGAGCGGTGGTATGTCTGTCAGATAGATAATGAGCAGTGGCAATGCCAGGGATAGGGGAGTCTCTGTCAGATAGGTTATGAGCGGTGGTAATACCAGCGATAGGGGAGTCTCTGTCAGATAGGTAATGAGCGGTGGTAATACCAGGGATAGGGGAGTCTCTGTCAGATAGGTTATGAGCGGTGGTAATACCAGGGATAGGGGGAGTCTCTGTCAGATAGGTTATGAGCGGTGGTAATACCAGGGATAGGGGAGTCTCTGTCAGATAGGTAATGAGCAGTGGCAATGCCAGGGATAGGGGAGTCTCTGTCAGATAGGTAATGAGCGGTGGTAATACCAGGGATAGATAGTCTCTGTCAGATAGGTAATGAGCGGTGGTAATACCAGGGATAGGGGAGTCTCTGTCAGATAGGTAATGAGCGGTGGTATGTCTGTCAGATAGGTAATGAGTGGTGGTAATGCCAGGGATGGGAGAGTCTCTGTCAGATAGGTAATGAGTGGTGGTAATACCAGGGATAGGGGAGTCTCTGTCAGATAGGTAATGAGCGGTGGTAATACCAGGGATAGGTAGTCTCTGTCAGATAGGTAATGAGCGGTGGTAATACCAGGGATAGGGGAGTCTCTGTCAGATAGGTAATGAGCGGTGGTAATACCAGGGATAGGGGAGTCTCTGTCAGATAGGTAATGAGCGGTGGTAATACCAGGGATAGGTAGTGTCTGTCAGATAGGTAATGAGTGGTGGTAATACCAGGGATAGGGGAGTCTCTGTCAGATAGGTAATGAGCGGTGGTAATACCAGGGATAGGTAGTGTCTGTCAGATAGGTAATGAGTGGTGGTAATACCAGGGATAGGAGAGTCTCTGTCAGATAGGTAATGAGCGGTGGTATGTCTGTCAGATCGGTAATGAGCAGTGGCAATGCCAGGGATAGGGGAGTCTCTGTCAGATAGGTTATGAGCGGTGGTAATACCAGGGATAGGGGAGTCTCTGTCAGATAGGTAATGAGCGGTGGTAATACCAGGGATAGGGGAGTCTCTGTCAGATAGGTTATGAGCGGTGGTAATACCAGGGATAGGGGAGTCTCTGTCAGATAGGTTATGAGCGGTGGTAATACCAGGGATAGGGGAGTCTCTGTCAGATAGGTAATGAGCAGTGGCAATGCCAGGGATAGGGGAGTCTCTGTCAGATAGGTAATGAGCGGTGGTAATACCAGGGATAGGTAGTCTCTGTCAGATAGGTAATGAGCGGTGGTAATACCAGGGATAGGGGAGTCTCTGTCAGATAGGTAATGAGCGGTGGTATGTCTGTCAGATAGGTAATGAGTGGTGGTAATGCCAGGGATGGGAGAGTCTCTGTCAGATAGGTAATGAGTGGTGGTAATACCAGGGATAGGGGAGTCTCTGTCAGATAGGTAATGAGCGGTGGTAATACCAGGGATAGGTAGTCTCTGTCAGATAGGTAATGAGCGGTGGTAATACCAGGGATAGGGGAGTCTCTGTCAGATAGGTAATGAGCGGCGGTAATTCCAGGGATAGGTAGTCTCTGTCAGATAGGTAATGAGTGGTGGTAATACCAGGGATAGGTAGTCTCTGTCAGATAGGTAATGAGCGGTGGTAATACCAGGGATAGGGGAGTCTCTGTCAGATAGGTAATGAGCAGTGGGAATACCAGTGATGGGGTATGTCTGTCAGATAGGTAATGAGCGGTGGTAATGTCAGGGATGGGAGAGTCTCTGTCAGATAGGTAATGAGCAGTGGTAATACCAGGGATAGGTAGTCTCTGTCAGATAGGTAATGAGTGGTGGTAATATAATACCAGGGATAGGGGAGTCTCTGTCAGATAGGTAATGAGCGGTGGTAATACCAGGGATAGGTAGTCTCTGTCAGATAGGTAATGAGTGGTGGTAATACCAGGGATGAGAGAGTCTCTGTCAGATAGGTAATGAGCGGTGGTAATACCAGGGATAGGGGAGTCTCTGTCAGATAGGTAATGAGCGGTGGTATGTCTGTCAGATAGGTAATGAGCGGTGGTAATGCCAGGGATGGGATAGTCTCTGTCAGATAGGTAATGAGCAGTGGGAATACCAGTGATGGGGTATGTCTGTCAGATAGGTAATGAGCGGTGGTAATGTCAGGGATGGGGGAGTCTCTGTCAGATAGGTAATGAGTGGTGGTAATGTCAGGGATAGGGGAGTCTCTGTCAGATAGGTAATGAGCGGTGGTAATACCAGGGATAGGGGAGTCTCTGTCAGATAGGTAATGAGAGGTGGTAATACCAGGGATAGGGGAGTCTCTGTCAGATAGGTAATGAGCAGTGGGAATACCAGTGATGGGGTATGTCTGTCAGATAGGTAATGAGCGGTGGTAATGTCAGGGATAGGGGAGTCTCTGTCAGATAGGTAATGAGCGGTGGTAATGCCAGGGATGGGAGAGTCGCTGTCAGATAGGTAATGAGCAGTGGTAATACCAGGGATAGGTAGTCTCTGTCAGATAGGTAATGAGTGGTGGTAATACCAGGGATAGGGGAGTCTCTGTCAGATAGGTAATGAGCGGTTGTATGTCTGTCAGATAGGTAATGAGCAGTGGTAATGCCAGGGATAGGGGAGTCTCTGTCAGATAGGTAATGAGCGGTGGTAATACCAGGGATAGGTAGTCTCTGTCAGATAGGTAATGAGTGGTGGTAATACCAGTGATGGGAGAGTCTCTGTCAGATAGGTAATGAGCGGTGGTAATGTCAGGGATGGAGGAGTCTCTGTCAGATAGGTAATGAGCGGTGGTATGTCTGTCAGATAGGTAATGAGCGGTGGTAATGTCAGGGATGGGAGAGTCTCTGTCAGATAGGTAATGAGCGGTGGTAATACCAGGGATAGGGGAGTCTCTGTCAGATAGGTAATGAGCGGTGGTAATACCAGGGATAGGGGAGTCTCTGTCAGATAGGTAATGAGCGGTGGTAATACCAGGGATAGGGGAGTCTCTGTCAGATAGGTAATGAGCAGTGGGAATACCAGTGATGGGGTATGTCTGTCAGATAGGTAATGAGCGGTGGTAATGTCAGGGATAGGGGAGTCTCTGTCAGATAGGTAATGAGCGGTGGTAATGTCAGGGATAGGGGAGTCTCTGTCAGATAGGTAATGAGCGGTGGTAATGTCAGGGATAGGGGAGTCTCTGTCAGTTAGGTAATGAGCGGTGGTAATACCAGGGATAGGGGAGTCTCTGTCAGATAGGTAATGAGCGGTGGTAATACCAGGGATAGGGGAGTCTCTGTCAGATAGGTAATGAGCAGTGGGAATACCAGTGATGGGGTATGTCTGTCAGATAGGTAATGAGCGGTGGTAATGTCAGGGATAGGGGAATCTCTGTCAGATAGGTACTGAGCGGTGGTAATGTCAGGGATAGGGGAGTCTCTGTCAGATAGGTAATGAGCGGTGGGAATATCGGGGTTCAGCCATGTAACACATATTTATGTAAATAAGAGTATCGGGGGACTATTTATACTCCTTGTCTGGAGACCTGGAGCTATTCAGGAGGGTACAACAATCACTCTATTGCTCGGGTATTTGTTTTGTACAATGCTTTGTATTCTGCTGTATATGGCTGTATTTTGCTCTATATTGTTGTATATTGCTGTATTCCACTGTATATGGCTGCATTTTGCTGTATATGGCTGTATTCTGCTGTATTCCGCTGTATATGGCTGTATTCTGCTGTATATTGCTGTATTCTGCTGTATATTGCTGTATATGGCTGTATATTGATGTATATGGCTGTATTCTGTTGTATATTGGTGTATATGGCTGTATTCTGCGGTATATTGCTGTATATTGGTGTATATGGCTGTATTCTGCTGTATATTGCTGTCCCCTTTACACGCCGATCGGCGCATTATTAGGAGCAGTCACACCAGGGTCTGTGTTATGGGATCTGGTCATTAGGTCGACAGTAAGTAGGTCGACATGGTTTCTAGATCGACAGGGACTCTAGGTCGACATGACATGAGTTTTTCACTTTTTTTGCCATTTATGAACTTTTTCATACTTAAAGATCCACGTGAACTACAATTGGGAATAGTAACCTGTGCCAAGCCCAGCGGTAGCGGTGCGATGCACCTTGTTTGAAGCATAGCGAGCCATGCGAGGGGACACGGTGCACTAATTGGGGTTCCCGGCCACTGTACGGAGAAGACGACGCCAAAAAAAGTTAAACTCATGTCGACCTTTTGCCATGTCGACCTAGTACATGTCGACCTAGAGTTCCTATCGATCGACGTAGAAACCATGTCGACTTACTGGCGACCAATAGTGGTCGACCTATAAACCATGTCGACCTACGTCTAATCTACCTGACATACCACGCCCCTGTGTTATACGCAGGGAAGGAAACGTCTGTCTCTCTGACTGAGATTTGGTTGCTCTCTTTATACAGCGTCGCCGGGCCTCAGTGTGCAGGATCTCCGCGTCAGTCCGGAGGTGGCCGGGAAGATCTCCGCAGCCGGGCAACGTAAGGAATTCTCATCCGTCTTTTCTTCTGTGGTGTTTTACCTCATGCTACAGAGCTGTGTGCAGAGAAATAAATGCAGATCTCCGTCCGTATTCACAAGTGGCGGCTTCTTCCTATTCATGTACAGCGCAAAATCTCCCAAGTTCCAGCCGCAGACCGTCCGTGAGGGCAACTCTGAACCACTGTGGATGGAGGGCTTGGCTCCAGACACAGTCTAACCTGAACTACTTTTATTTTCTGCCAGTTATTTATACAGCGCATACATATTCCGCAGCGCGTTATAGAGACTACTCTGCCATTCACGTCAGTCCCTGCCCCAGAGGAGCTTACAATCTATGCGGTCTACTGTATGTACTAAGCCTTAGCGAGAGATAAAGTACCAGACAACCAGCTCCTAACTGTCATTTTTCAAACACAGCCTGTAACATGACAGTTAGGAAGCTGATTGGCTGGTAATTTATCACTCTTTGGGCGGGATGTACTAAGGGAAAAATGCGGTAAAACCCCCATTTTCGGGGGTTTTACTGCATTTTCAAATGTACTAAGACCCCACCGCCGGGTTTTCGCTGCCCAGGTTATCGCCATCTTTGGATGGCAATACCCTATAGAAGCCTATGGGCTTCTTATCACCGGCCGCCGCCCCCGCTGACCCCCCTCCCCCCTGGCATACCTTCCTCCAGGCAGTCCTGGTCCCAGAAGGTAATCTCCTCCTCCCCCTAGCAACGCAGCCGTAGGTCCTTCCGGTTGCAGGGGGCAGGAGGAGGCGCCGGGGACAGCCTGCTGCCTTGTTCCCGGCAGCTGAGGAGAGGGAGAGCCCATGGAGGTGACGGAGACCCCCGCACATCACCTTACAGGTATCGCAGGGGGCCTCCGTCACCGCATTGCGATGTTGATCGCATATGTTAGTACATATGCAATCAACATCGCTGCCAGGGGCGGGGATGTATGTTAATACATCCCGCCCTTTATCACTCTCCACTTTATCACTTTTTAAGGCTTAATAGATTTGGTCCTTAGTTAGACCCCTAACTACTCTGATGCAGTAAGTCATAGCGATGGTTTGACCGTAAGATGAGAATACACATAGGTATTATACTCTAATCATATTACTATGGGTCATATTTGCTTCTTATTCCCCGCAAACACCTGTTTTCCTGGGTAACCTCAAATATTTTATAATACCCCCATGTATGAAGTAGGGATCGCATCAGATAGCTACTGTCCCTCCATTTCCGGCAACAGCTGCGACCCCCATAGGTTACTACGGAAGATGCAATGCTGTCAGATTGGCCCCCCACAGATAATGCCATCTGAAAACCCGTTGCTGCCTATGGGCTACAGATTGCAAAAATAACCAGCAGAGGTCCCTCTGGAACCCATCACCGGCGATAGCTGCCACGCATGCGCACGAGTCCCGCAACCACACGGAACGTATCGCAGGGAGCCCGTCTCCCGGTGACCTTCTTACATCTGCCCGGGGGAATGCATCCTGCAGTGCGATTCTGGGCGCTAATGTTGCACCCACATCACATTGAGGGCCAGATGTACTAAGCCTGAAAAGTGATAAATATCACCGTGATAAAGCACCAGCCAATCGGCTCCTAACTGTCATTTTTCAAACACAGCCTGTAACATGGCAGTTAGGAGCCGATTGGCTGGTGCTTTATCACTGTGATATTTATCACTTTTCAGGCTTAGTAGTACATCTCCCCCTGAGTATGATAAATAGCCCCCTACATCAGTGTATCCAGTTTGTGTATGTTCACCCATGAGAAAGGAGTGCAGACATTAGGAAGAGTGACGCTATTATGTCAGTGATTGAGAACAGGTGTACTCATATAGTTTAGTTGCGGGACAGAGCAATAAAACAGTATACTGTAGGCCCATTGGTAGGGCCCGTCCCTCAGTCTCCAGCGCTCGGAGGTCTGCCTGCTGCTTGCTACAAAGTGCAGACATCACCCGGTGATTACTGGGACAAGTTCTCACAGGCCGGCATGACGCAGAGGAAAGGCTTGTGGTGCCTGCAGCCATTCCAGCTTTTATTAGGATAATTCAGCCAACGAGAGGTTAATCCTGGCATGGAAAAGCCCATTCTCTCATTATGTGTTGTTTTGTGAGGCGGTCTCTGCTGCCTCTCGTCCCATTGTCTCCTTCCAGATGCAGTATCTGTATGCAGCGTCAGATCAGTGAATGGAACTGGGGGGGCAGTGACCAAACCCCTTCACCTGTCCAGAGCATTGGGGAGCAGTTAGATCTATAGCTGGGGGAGCAGTTAGATCTATAGCTGGGGGGGGGCAGTGACCAAACCCCTTCACCTGTCCGGAGCATTGGGGCGCAGTTAGATCTATAGCTAGGGGGGTGGGGAGTAGTGACCAAACCCCTTCACCTGTCCTGAGCATTGGGGTGCAGTTAGATCTATAGCTGGGGAGGCAGTAACCAAACCCCTTCACCTTGCCTGAGCATTGGGACGCAGTTAGATCTATAGCTAGGGGGGTGGGGAGCAGTCACCAAACCCCTTCACCTGTCCTGAGCATTGGGGTGCAGTTAGATATATGGCTGGGGGGGGGGGGGGGGGGCAGTGACCAAACCCCTTCACCTGTCCTGAGCATTGGGGTGCAGTTAGATGTATAGCTGGGGGGGGGGCAGTGACCAAACCCCTTCACCTGTCCGGAGCATTGGGGGCGCAGTTAGATGTATAAATGGGGGGGGGGGGGGGCAGTGACAAAAACCCCTTCACCTGTCCAGAGCATTGGGGCGCAGTTAGATGTATAGCTGGGGGGGGCAGTGACCAAACCCCTTCACCTGTCCTGAGCATTGGGGTGCAGTTAGATGTATAGCTGGGGGGAGCAGTGACCAAACCCCTTCACCTGTCCGGAGCATTGGGGCGCAGTTAGATGTATAAATGGGGGGGGGGGGGCAGTGTCAAAAACCCCTTCACCTGTCCTGAGCATTGGGGCGCAGTTAGATGTATAGCTGGGGGGAGCAGTGACCAAACCCCTTCACCTGTCCTGAGCATTGGGGCGCGGTTAGATGTATAGCTGGGGGGGGGGCAGTGACCAAACCCCTTCACCTGTCCTGAGCATTAGGGTGCAGTTAGACCTATATCTGGGGAGGGCAGTGACCAAACCCCTTCACCTGTCCGGAGCATTGGGGCGCGGTTAGATTTATAACTGGGGGGGGGGGGGGGGGCAGTGACAAAAACCCCTTCACCTGTCTTGAGCATTGGAGCACAGTTAGATCTATATCTGGGGGGGCAGTAACCAAACCCCTTCACCTTTCCTGAGCATTGGGGCGCAGTTAGATGTATAGCTGGGGGGGGGGGGGGCAGTGACCAAACCCCTTCACCTTGCCTGAGCATTGGGGTGCAGTTAGATCTATAGCTAGGGGGGGGTGGGGCAGTGACCAAACCCCTTCACCTGTCCGGAGCACTGGGGCGCAGTTAGATGTATAACTGGGGAGGGGGTGCAGTGACAAAAACCCCTTCACCTGTCCGGAGCATTGGGGCGCAGTTAGATGTATAAATGGGGGGGGGGGGCAGTGTCAAAAACCCCTTCACCTGTCCTGAGCATTGGGGCGCAGTTAGATGTATAGCTGGGGGGAGCAGTGACCAAACCCCTTCACCTGTCCTGAGCATTGGGGCGCGGTTAGATGTATAGCTGGGGGGGGGGCAGTGACCAAACCCCTTCACCTGTCCTGAGCATTAGGGTGCAGTTAGACCTATATCTGGGGAGGGCAGTGACCAAACCCCTTCACCTGTCCGGAGCATTGGGGCGCGGTTAGATTTATAACTGGGGGGGGGGGGCAGTGACAAAAACCCCTTCACCTGTCTTGAGCATTGGAGCACAGTTAGATCTATATCTGGGGGGGCAGTAACCAAACCCCTTCACCTTTCCTGAGCATTGGGGCGCAGTTAGATGTATAGCTGGGGGGGGGGGGGGGGCAGTGACCAAACCCCTTCACCTTGCCTGAGCATTGGGGTGCAGTTAGATCTATAGCTAGGGGGGGGTGGGGCAGTGACCAAACCCCTTCACCTGTCCGGAGCACTGGGGCGCAGTTAGATGTATAACTGGGGAGGGGGTGCAGTGACAAAAAACCCTTCACCTGTCCTGAGCATTAGGGCGCAGTTAGATCTATATCTGGGGAGGGCAGTAACCAAACCCCTTCACCTTTCCTGAGCATTGGGATGCAGTTAGATCTATAGCTGGGGGGGGCAGTGACCAAACCCCTTCACCTTGCCTGAGCATTGGGATGCAGTTAGATCTATAGCTAGGGGGGTGGGGCAGTGACCAAACCCCTTCACCTGTCCTGAGCATTGCCTGGAATTCTCTGTATTTATGGAGACTCATCTCCGTCATCCCCGACCAGACGTCATACATGTCACACCTGGATGCTGCTGGTCTGTCACAGCCAGGGCTCTGTGTTTGGTCCCGTGCGGCTCGCAGGAGCCATTACCTGTTGTGTTACTGCGCTGTACAGGAGTCTGGGCAGCTGGTGGTGTCCTCCTTGTTTTTTACATCTCTCAATATTTTTGCTTCATGCTATCAGGTGTTCTGTCCTGTATATACTGATCTGTGACGGGTATACTGACTGTGCCAGGTGTATAACATTATGTGACGGGTATACTGACTGTGCCAGGTGTATAACATTATGTGACGGGTATACTGACTGTGCCAGGTGTATAACATTATGTGACGGGTATACTGACTGTGCCAGGTGTATAACATTATGTGACGGGTATACTGACTGTGCCAGGTGTATAACATTATGTGACAGGTATACTGACTGTGCCAGGTGTATAACATTATGTGACGGGTATACTGACTGTGCCAGGTGTATAACATTATGTGACTGGTATACTGACTGTGCCAGGTGTATAACATTATGTGACTGGTATACTGACTGTGCCAGGTGTATAACATTATGTGACTGGTATACTGACTGTGCCAGGTGTATAACATTATGTGACTGGTATACTGACTGTGCCAGGTGTATAACATTATGTGACGGGTATACTGACTGTGCCAGGTGTATAACATTATGTGACGGGTATACTGACTGTGCCAGGTGTATAACATTATGTGACTGGTATACTGACTGTGCCAGGTGTATAACATTATGTGACTGGTATACTGACTGTGCCAGGTGTATAACATTATGTGACTGGTATACTGACTGTGCCAGGTGTATAACATTATGTGACTGGTATACTGACTGTGCCAGGTGTATAACATTATGTGACTGGTATACTGACTGTGCCAGGTGTATAACATTATGTGACGGGTATACTGACTGTGCCAGGTGTATAACATTATGTGACAGGTATACTGACTGTGCCAGGTGTATAACATTATGTGACAGGTATACTGACTGTGCCAGGTGTATAACATTATGTGACAGGTATACTGACTGTGCCAGGTGTATAACATTATGTGACAGGTATACTGACTGTGCCAGGTGTATAACATTATGTGACGGGTATACTGACTGTGCCAGGTGTATAACATTATGTGACAGGTATACTGACTGTGCCAGGTGTATAACATTATGTGACGGGTATACTGACTGTGCCAGGTGTATAACATTATGTGACGGGTATACTGACTGTGCCAGGTGTATAACATTATGTGACAGGTATACTGACTGTGCCAGGTGTATAACATTATGTGACGGGTATACTGACTGTGCCAGGTATATAACATTATGTGACAGGTATACTGACTGTGCCAGGTGTATAACATTATGTGACAGGTATACTGACTGTGCCAGGTATATAACATTATGTGACAGGTATACTGACTGTGCCAGGTGTATAACATTATGTGACGGGTATACTGACTGTGCCAGTTGTATAACATTACATGACGGGTATACTGACTGTGCCAGGTGTAGCACATTACGTGACTGGTATACTGACTGTGCCAGGTGTATAACATTACGTGACGGGTATACTGACTGTGCCAGGAGTATTACATTACGTGATGGATATACTGACTGTGCCAGGCTTATAACATTACTTGACAGGTATACTGACTGTGCCAGGTGTATAACATTATGTGACTGGTATACTGACTGTGCCAGGTGTATAACATTATGTGACGGGTATACTGACTGTGCCAGGTGTATAACATTACGTGATGGGTATACTGACTGTGCCCGGCGTATAACATTACTTGACAGGTATTCTGACTGTGCCAGGTGTATAACATTATGTGACTGGTATACTGACTGTGCCAGGTGTATAACATTATGTGACTGGTATACTGACTGTGCCAGGTGTATAACATTATGTGACGGGTATACTGACTGTGCCAGGTGTATAACATTACGTGATGGGTATACTGACTGTGCCAGGCGTATAACATTACTTGATGGGGAAAATGACTGTGCCAGGTGTATTACATTATGTGACGGGTATACTGACTGTGCCAGGTGTATTACATTATGTGACGGGTATACTGACTGTGCCAGGCTTATAACATCATAAGACTCTGCCAGGCTTGGCATCATCTACTGATGACCCACCTCACCCAGCCCCTATAGCTACACTGTGCAGCAGTGCATACCCACATCATGCCACCATGATATACATAATGAATTGTGATTGGTCAGTGGGTACCATCATTACGGTCCTCTCCCCTCTGGGTTCCTCCACACATTTGTCTTCTCGCTGCCTCTCTCCTGATTAGTTACTGTAGTTATGGGGACAGTGAGGAACATCTCTAGAGCTACATGTGTCCATTGTCTCACTCATCGGATGTATAACTCCTTCCAGGGATGTTCTGCTCCGCCCCACTGGACGTCCTTCTCCTGTTGGATGGTTCCAACAGCATTGGGAAGGGGAGCTTTGAGAGGTCCAAGCATTTTGCTGTGAAGCTGTGTGATGCCCTGGACGTTGGTGCTGAGCAGGTGGGTAACGCGTCCCTAAGTGCAGCTTAGACTGGCATAACTGGCACATTTATGGCATGTCGCCTCATGGTTTTGATAGCAGGCCTGGGTTGTAAATACTAACCATGGGACTTGGGCTTTCTTCAGTAGGGTGTGGATAGGCCTAATGTGTGGTCTACTAAACTAGCCCAGCATAGGATCAACACAAGTGGACAATTTATTAATACCCCAGAATCAGAGGGAGGTAGGGACTAGGTAGGTAGTGGGGGTAAGGAGGTTGAGCAGGGGTATGAGAATGAGGACGCATGGTGGATGTGGTTGGAGAGAGGTTTGGGAAAATGAGGACTCGCCTGTCCAGCAAGTCAGGTAGGTCTGAGCTAGACAGGTGAGTGTTAGTTTTGGGGTGTCTCTGGAGGATGATGGTGGCTTATTAGGTTTTCTGTGTGAATGTGCTTGGGGAGACCTGTGAGTCCGCACTCAGTGGTGTGCAGTGGGAATGTACTGTGGGTGGGTGTGCGTCTCCACACTTACCTTGCTGCCACTGAGGAAGCACATCCACAGCTGACCCCATCGGCAGGGGATGTGGTTGCCTTTCCTCTGGGTAATGATTAGGAAACCCCTTCTACCTACACAGACCACCTCTAGTAAAGTACAACGCTATATTTATATATTTATTAACAAAATGGAACCAAGCAGAAAAATAGTTTTAGAACATAAAAATTCAACAAATGTAGGATTACAGTATATATATCCTATAACAATCGCTGATTTTAAAACCTATACACACTTCAATATAAAGTCAATCTGCTACAAGCCGCATCACAGTGCATTGTGGAACCAAACTCCCGGCACACCCCTATGGCTACTTACAGTGTAGAGGCAAGTTACGCTAGTCGGTAATGCAGTATTGCAATAGATAACGTTCCATTGGTGCACTTCACGTTGGTAACCTGGGTTACAGTAGTCTTGGAGGGGACAGATTTGAAAGTAGATTAAAGAGGGCGTGGGCAGTCTCGGATGGTAAAGGCCCATGGGCGATACAGTACAACATCACTCTGGTAGCCTCCTGGGTGAGTAGGAACATTGTCTTCTAATTCCTGAAATAACACATGGCAATATGTTTTTGAATGTGGACCTGGGCTATATGTCAGCAAAGGCTGCCGGGCTGGAATAACTCCAACTTCCAGTATATTTACATTTTTATTTAATATATAGGCCCTGATTTATCAAGCCTTGAAGCGTGATAAATTGCACAGGGATAAAGTGCCAAACAATCAGCTCCTAACTGTCATCTTTCACAGCCTGTAACATGGAGGAACCTGTTAGGAGCTGGTTGGTTGATACTTTATCACCGTGCAATTCATTGCTCTCCAAAGCTTGATAAATCTGGGCTATAATACAGATGGAGCGTCGCTCACCTAGCCTTCTCTGCTGCACCTAGGTGCACCGAGGCTTATCAGCATAAGCCTTTCATCTATTGTTCTCAGCTGCAATACAATACAGAGCGAACAATACATCAGGGGATTAAGTCATTACAGCAGGGGATTTAAGTCTGACTGCCCTGGCTCAACTACTCCTATTAAAGTGATAGATGAGCAGGGCTCCATCTGTATTATAAAGTTGATTGTCTTATTTGTTTTTGCACGATGCCACTAGTAGTAAGTGCTGCTGATGTTTAGCAGGAGAATGTCTGAAAAGTAATTAGTGTCAGTAATCACAGGTACTGTAGGTAGATGTGTCTCCAGCCAGGTCCTATATAGAAACTACTATTCTCCCCAAACCATAATGTTTTACTGTCAGAGATCTGACGTACCCAGCCGGCTTCTTATTATGCCGTAACTGTTACAGTTAAATGAAGAGGCTGAAATCCCCGGGATAATGAGCACAGGAGCAATAACCAGAGAATTAAAATTCCTCCTTTAATCCACAAGAGCCCTGGAGATTATACATCTGAGAGGCCACTTCTCCTAGCGATGGGAGCAGTCGGCAATTTGCATTGCCAACTGCATAAGGCCGGCACGCTCTGTGTTTCTATGCCCGCGCGTGCCTTGTTATGTAACTACAGGCGGTGACATAGTGTGCTCTGGACTCGCACTTCCCAACATGACAGAGGCGGACCTATTGTTATTATGTACTTAGAAATGTACAGTAGGCAGCATTATTTGGCATACATACGTCATGTTGGTGTTTAAAGTGTCGACATATATACGGCATGTCGACTATAATATGTTGACTTGACTTGTTCCCAACTTCAACAACTAACCCTAACACCATCCCCAACCCTGACATTTTTCACTGTGTCGGCATGTGTCAACATTCTGGCGTCTACAGTATGAATTTCTATGTAGTGAATGTCGACATGGAGAATGAATACGCTAATCCGTTAGGTCATATCCTCTGCTAGTGTCACTCGGCGAAGCCAACACTTTGTAGTTTAATATAAAACATCCTCATCTAGCAAACTTCCAGGACTAGGAACCCGCAGGGTGTCATCACTGTTATATTTAAGTGCAAGACTGACAGTATGCTGTATGTATTCTGTAGGTGTAAATGTCACGTGGTGTCTTGTAATCAGTATTACAAAAATAATTTAAATTTTTTTGTTTTTTTTTGTTTTACTCCATTATATTGATTTATAATCACGTGTGTTGGTTTTGTGTATCTATAAGAACCTTTGACAGCAGTCATGTCTCACCTGGGGACCTCTCTTACGGGATCCGCTATCTTGTTGTCCTACGTGTACAGGTCAGGGTGGGGGTCATTCAGTACAGCACCAACCCCCAGGTGGAGCTCCGCCTAGATTCGGGATTCGCTAAGGAAGATGTTGAGGAGAAGATCAAGTCGGTCGTGTTTAAGTAGGTTCCATATTTAATATGTGTAGTGATTCTCTGACCACGGGGAAATGATCTGTAGCAAATTCTTTGTTCATGTTCTGCACATTGGAAAGAACACAGAATGGTGGGATGTGGGTGGATGATGCCTGAGACATATTAGTTTTCTAAACAGCTTTTGTTGAGGGGGGAAGGGTGGTTGTTATTTTTTTGAGAAATGCTATAAATTGCTTATTGTTCCAAGATTGAGATGTTGATAATTAATTAGGCAGAGATAAATCCATTCATTGATGTTGTACCCCTTGCCTCCTAGAGGGGGCAGCACAGAGACTGGCCTGGCGCTGAAGTACATTCTGCGGAAGGGCTATCCTGGTGGCCGTAACTCTTCTGTGCCCAAAATCTTGATTATCTTATCTGATGGAAAGTCGCAGGGCAGCCCGGGGTTCCCAGCTACGCTGATAAAGGAGAGGGGCATTGAGGTGTTCGCAGTGGGGGTCAAATTCCCTAGGTAAGTACTACTGCGTGTTAGTAATAGGATAATGCTAGTGTAAGTTATACGGTCAACGCCTTAACACTGAAGGGGTGATTTGCAAAATAACTTCTAATAAGCCATGGGGGGGAGGAGTGGGGGAGTATATTATTTATAGTAATGCGCATGTTTCCTGTTATGTATAGATGTGATAATGTCATTACACACATTATGACGCAAGGTAATTATACAAGGAAACGGACCAATCCTCAGCGCTGGTCTCACTGGTGGCAAAGTTATTAGTAGAACTTCAGCTCCCCAAAGAGGAATTGCTTAACCTTCCATGAGAGGTGCTGTTAAACTAAATATCAATTTATTTTATATCACCTTATATCACTTATAATTAAAAACACATCCAATTATCATAATAAAATATGTCTTAAAAATACATGCTATTATATATCCATAAAACACAAAACCACATCATTATTATAACAGAGGGCGATTATCTCAGTTGACTGCTAAAACCATATCTTGTTACTTGTGCAATAAAACTCCAACGTTATATTCAAACAATGTCTTTTGTTTGTCAACGATGTTAATTGCACTGCACAGATCTGTGTTAGTGACCCTTTTTTATACATGAAGTCATCTTGCTTGGGTATGCAGCCCAAATTATATGCGCATTATTAGTCCAATCTATCCATGAAAACCTTTGTTAGTAAAGTCATATAGTATCCATATGAAAATATCAATAAATGAATTCAGGCCATTAGTGTCAGCTTTCTGTGCACTGTAATTAGTCCAGAGCCACAGGAGTATACGGAAGCCCCTTACCTTTCCTAGAATGCAGCTAAGGGGAGGATATCTTGTGGGTATGTAGATTGCTCCACAGACAATTAGTAGTCTCTGTACCACCGATCGCTGGTGGTCACAGTGCTGTTCTCCAAATTACAGGGGTGATATAACGCATTTCACCGCCTCCACAGTGTTATCAGCGGCTTCCTCAGAGTGCTGTTCTCCAAATTACAGGGGTGATTTAACACATTTCACTGCCTCCACAGGGCTATCAGTGGCTTCCTCAGAGTGCTGTTCTCCTTATTACAGGGGTAATATAACGCATTTCACCACCTCCACAGGGTTATCAGCGGCTTCCTTAGAGTGCTGTTCTTCAAATTAAAGAGGTGATATAACGCATTTCACCACCTCCACAGGGTTATCAGTGGCTTCCTCAGAGTGCTGTTCTCCATATTACAGGGGTGATATAATGCATTTCACCGCCTCCACAGGGTTATCTGACTTCTTCAGAGTGCTGTTCTCCAAATTACAGGGGCTGCTGCTGATAACCCTGTGGAGAAATGCCTATTTTGAAAAAGGAAGAATTGATATCTATTCTAAAACAGCATAAATTATTACACTAGTGAAACAACCTATTACCGGTAAACATATACAAAAGACAGACTACATATAACATAAAGGATGGATTTTCACCAATTATTGCTCAGTTCTTTCAAATACTTGTACAGTCTCTATATAATTAAATGCGGTGAGGATACGCTTCTCAGCGACTTACTCCTTCCCCTAGAAGTATTCAATGAGCTAGTAGCACTGAATATTCCACGTCTGGTGATCTTAAACAGAAGGGAAGTGGATATTTCACAGCTGTCGATTTTTCAAAACCACTATGGGTGCTGTGTGCAATTAGTATGGTTGAAGCTGTGCTGATACCCTAAAGGTCTCTATGTAACTCAGTTTCAACAAGGGTATTTTATCCTTCCCCTAAAGTCAGTGAATATTCCACGTCTGGTGATCCGAGATTTGTGTCTATGAGCCCAGCCTCCAAAGGTATGAATGTAATTCAGGCTGTACAGTACCTCATAGTGGTCTCTCCACAGACCTTTCAATGTGCAGTGTCCAAAGAGAAGACTGTCCCTGAAGTGAATAAGGTCCAGATTCCGCCGGCGGATTCCCGTACACGCCGCTCTTAGCGCTAGACGGCGTTGTATAGGATCGATGCGTTCTGCGCTCTACGCGTTTCACCTACAAGAGGCTTCGTCAGGATGGCATTGAAAGGTCTGTGGAGAGACCACTATGAGGTACTGTACAGCCTGAATTACATTCATACCTTTGGAGGCTGGGCTCATAGAGACAAATCTCGGATCACCAGACGTGGAATATTCACTGACTTTAGGGGAAGGATAAAATACCCTTGTTGAAACTGAGTTACATAGAGACCTTTAGGGTATCAGCACAGCTTCAACCATACTAATTGCACACAGCACCCATAGTGGTTTTGAAAAATCGACAGCTGTGAAATATCCACTTCCCTTCTGTTTAAGATCACCAGACGTGGAATATTCAGTGCTACTAGCTCATTGAATACTTCTAGGGGAAGGAGTAAGTCGCTGAGAAGCGCATCCTCACCGCATTTAATTATATAGAGACTGTACAAGTATTTGAAAGAACTGAGCAATAATTGGTGAAAATCCATCCTTTATGTTATATGTAGTCTGTCTTTTGTATATGTTTACCGGTAATAGGTTGTTTCACTAGTGTAATAATTGACGCTGTTTTAGAATAGATATCAATTCTTCCTTTTTCAAAATAAACATATGTTTTTAAAAATTTGATTCATAGTTTTGATTACCCTATGATTTGCGCTGGGGAAACTTTGTTTTCTATGCTTAAACCTTTTTGTGGGGTTAGGTAGTAACTCCACCTCCTTTAGCAGCATTTCTAGGCTAAACTTGCCTTTATTTTTAGCGCAGTGTCTTTTCTTCCTTTTTTGTTTGTACCTGTGGAGAAATGCGTTACATCACCCCTGTAATTTGGAGAACAGCACTGTGACAACAAGTGGCCAATGACCATTTGAATAAGATTGGTTGCTATGGGTAACTTCTCCACTTTATCTCTCTTGAAGGTTTGATACTGTACATTTCCCCACTGAGACCATAAAGTCAACGGCCACAAGACAGAGAGGGAGGGGCACAGATTTAGATTGGATTTTATCAATAGTGCTATGTGTGTTATTAACCGTACACCACAGTTTATTCCATCTGTATTATTGATGTCCAGTGGGTCTGTAACCAACTAATTGCTCCTTATTCCCGATGACATAACATCCGCTGTGTGTTTATACCTCACAGGTGGGCGGAGCTTCATGCCCTGGCCAGTGAACCGCTGGAGCAGCACGTGCTGTTTGCAGAACACGCAGATGATGCGGTGAATGGTCTTTGCAGCTCTCTGAGTAATTCATCGATCTGCAACGCTGTTCCGCCAGGTAAAACGCTCCGCTCGTTGTCCGCTCGTCATCCTGCTCTTTATTCTGGGTCATAGAGTGCATTTTTGAGTTACGCGCAGATCATTATAACCTTCTGCTGTGTGTAGTGGCAGTAATGTATCATTTATATAGGTTGTCATGCACGAGACCCTCCGAGGGCCCAATAAACTGAATATAGCGCTTAGTGTAGAGTCTGACACATTGTACTCCCTGAATGTAACAAATCTGATGCATGTTGTCAGGATGCATCCAACTCCGAAACAGCAGGATATCGGCGCCAGGCGCACAGATAAATATACTTACCCCTGATAATAGACTGCGTAGGGGTACGAGCTGGCAGGGTTAGTGGTAGATGTAAAGTCACACTGCATTATTTGTATACAACATAATAATGTAACAAAGTGTCACACGAAGTAATAGTGTCGTATAAATATGTGAAAGTCGCATTTTCCATATAAAATGCAATGATCTATAAACACTCCCACATCCGTTGTGTATCGCTTTAAAAGATGAAGGGGGTAATTCCAAGTTGATCGCAGCAGGAAATTTTTTAGCAGTTGGGCAAAACCATGTGCACTGCAGGGGAGGCAGATATAACATGTGCAGAGAGAGTTAGATTTGGGTGGGTTATTTTGTTTCTGTGCAGGGTAAATACTGGCTGCTTTATTTTTACACTGCAATTTAGATTGCAGATTGAACACACCACACCCAAATCTAACTCTCTCTGCACATGTTACATCTGAACCCCCACGCTGCAGTGCACATGGTTTTGCCCAACTGCTAACAGAAATCCTGCTGCGATCAACTCAGAATTACCCCCGAAGTGGGTTTATTACTTCTGCTGTGGTCCAATGGAAATAACAAATAAGTGACAAGAACAGATGGCCAGAACGCAATATAATATTTCCTGCAATGCTAATAAATCTAATACTGGCAGCTGGAGGAGGAGTCAGTGTGCAATCCGCCAATCATTTAGCCCTGTCTAATTATATTGCACTTACAGTATGTGGACACGCCCTGATTGTGATCCGCTTATATTCAGGGGTGCCTAAAGGGGGGGTTCTGATTGCCAGGCTTATTTTATGAATGTGTCCCGATATAATAATGTGCTTGTAGGTTGCAGTATCCAGTCTTACCCGTGTGAGCGGAGGACCCTGGAGACGGTGAAGGAGCTGGCAGGAAACTACATGTGTTGGAGAGCGTCTGCAACCCCCAGTAACGTGATTGTAGGACACTGCCCCTTCTACAGGTCTGTCGCTTCTGCATTTAATTTCTCTTTGCCAGTAGCTTCCATGTCTCTATCACACAGGTGGGAAATCGATGGCTCTTTAGGCAGGTCATGCTGGAACTTGTAGTTCCCTTGCAGTTGCGGAGTCAAATATTGCCTGTCTGCTCTACAGTACTTCCCTCTGCTTATGTATGGTGTAGAGCAACACTGCTTGGAAACTACAGTATAGGTTGGGTACAATAAGGATGTGTTTGCGTAGCTGCGACACAACTAGACGTGGCTGCGCCAGCAGACACTTCTGTTAGGAGGCGCTGAAGGGCGAGTGTAAGTTTGATGGTGCCTGCTGCTGATTGTGTATTGACCCGTCCAGCCAGTGGTGTATCTGTAAGGGGTGCAGGGTATGGTATGCAGCCATCATAACCACTGAGTGCCAAGCAGCGTGCCCGCCCATACCTTTTGGATGATGTATTTGGAAAGATGGCACAGGAGCTACAGAAACCCTGGCAGCTGTTGTAGTGTTCTGTGCATGCGCCATCTTTCATAAATATCACCGGAAAAAGGACCCCTGGCAGATGGTGTAGGCGGCATTCCCCCCCCCCCCCCCCCCCCACACTTACATTCCCAGATTGTAATACACCTCTGACTCCAGCTAATAGCACGGTATTTAGTTATGTTTTATAAGGAGCAACATGCAGCTCAAGACACTATTCTCACTTGTACAGTATGTAAGACACTTCATTATATTATTATACTGTGTACAAAATGGTAATCTCACTTTCACTACTGGCACTTCCCTCTAGGGCGGAATTGTACACTCTAGTTATGTCTGATCTGTGCCTGGTGGCATGTGCTACTGTTTTTGTACAGAATGGCTAACACCCCCCCCCCCCCCCCCCCCGCTGCTTCTTAGCTTAGCAGGCAGGAGGTAGGAACGGCGTGGCAGCGTGGTACTTAGTGACATCACAGCCGAATGCCGAATGCCAATGACATGGAGGAGCAGCAGCCAACAGCTTCGCAGGTAAGAAGCTACCAGCGTCGGCTTAAAAAATTCCGAGAGTGACATTATCTCACTTAGTTAGTGTTTCCGACGCACCCTGGTCACTGGCCCTCTAGGCAGCCCCTCGGTTCATCATTATTCTTGCCACCCCTGATCTGTCTGGGAATACACGTTATATATATTTCTCTCTCTCCTTATAACAGCTGGAAACGGTTCTTCACAAAACATGAAGCTCGGTGCCATCGGACAGTGTGCCCAGGTAATGCCTGCTGTGCCAGGTTTCATGCCATTTAGCGATTTACTAACACTTCCCTGGTTTCTTGATTAAGTCCCTCCCACCACGACCAGAAACCGGTAAGTGTGTTGCTGAGTATCACAGCGGCGGAGAAACGGACAGGTGCAGAGGGACCGATCTGTATAACTTACTAACCTACGTGACCGTTACAACAGTTACTGTATATTAATATAACCTTCGCATGTCAATTCTGGAGGTGCAGCTGTATCTTAAATCCATTTGCAAATTCAGAATGTTCTCTATTGTGTAAGATATCAATGTATATAGGTCTATGATTTTTTTTCTGGAAACTTATTTACCTGTTATCAAGGGGTCATGGATGTGACTTATGAATTGAGCAAAGTGCGCGTTTCGCACATGTGAACTAACGCGTTTCTCCTGTTAGGAGATGGTGAGGTAGCTGGCGGGGTTATATTTGAAACCTTCAGTAAATCTTCTTTCTCAGATCCCTGTGACTCCCAGCCATGTAAAAATGGAGGCACCTGCATCCCTGAGGAGATGGAGAAGTATCACTGTGTGTGTCCTGCGGGATTTGGAGGAGACTCAGAATGTGGTGAGTGGTCTCTTTCATCTCCATGTTTCCATTTTCTGATACATGAATACCTGATCTGGAAGAAGGTGGGGGGAGGGTGCATAGCTAGTTTATGTAGCTCTAATCATGTGACCATCATCATCCTTCTTTGTCCCACCTGCTTTCAGCTTCTATACAATTCATAAATTGTTTGCAAGTCCCGTTGTTACTTAGAACGAGGACAGGGATGGGAATCTGTGAGGTTTTTAACTTTGCAATGGTAAACAATCGTTTTATAATTCAGTACACCAGACTATTGTGTCTTCATCAGGCTACTATCGCGTCTGGGTACTTTGGGAACTACTGTATAAACCAATAGTAGTACTGTAAATATTTTCCATCATACACATGTTCATGGTGTCCACAGTTGTAAATACGTCATTGTGATTTTCTTTCCAGCTCCTAAGTTAAGCCTTGAATGCAACATCGACCTCCTGTTCCTGCTGGACAGTTCCTCGGCCTCCTCCCTGGAAACCTTCATGCGCCACAAGTCCTTCCTCAAACGATTCATCCAGGCCGCCCTGTCGAACGAGTCTCCAGTCAACGTTGGTGTGGCCCAATACAGTAATGACGTTGATATGGTGGTGAAGATCAATGAGTATGAGAACATTGCCGAACTTCTGACACTTGTAGACAGTATGCAGTTCATGGGTGGTGGGACTTACACCGGAAAAGCCCTGCGTTATGTTACCCGGCACGGCTTCAAGAGCACCCCGGTCTTTTCTGATGTTCGTGATGACCTCCCTCGCGTCGTGGTTCTACTCACCGGGGCCACGTCGCAAGACTCTGTGTCAGAAGCGGCATTGTATGCCAGGGACCAAGAAGTGTTCCTTATCGGCGTGGCCACGGACTCCACTAAAGAGGAGATGGCGGATATTGTGGAGAACCCCCAGAACATGATAACTTACTCCAGCCCCCAGCAGCTCTTCAACCAGCTGCCGCAGCTACAGAAGATGATCTGCAGTATTGATGCTCAAGGTACCTTCAATTCTTATGCGTACTCTTAAATGCCGATGTTGATTTATTCGATGATGAGATGGTTTAATAAGATGCATTTTATCATTCCGCTCTTCTTTTATGGTGTTATGTATACCTGCATGTATATGGACAGATCTTCTGCTGTTTAGGCCTGTGTATGGTGCATTCTGTATCTGCTCTTCCGCCAGCCCCCATTGTCACAAAATATTGGTGGGTGATAGGGGAAAAATAATTTTCCCTACTTTGAATCCCCTTTTGTGCAAAGATGGAGTGGCACCCATTCCTAGTACTTTAGTGGTATATGTGCAGGATGAGTCCCACTCATCCTTAGCACTCAAGGGTCCAAAGAAAGGCCTGGGGGGAAGGTAATCTTTTTAAACAATGGTCTGTCCTATTCTATACAAGCGAGTTGTGTACAGAGAGACAATTCCAGCATTCTGTGATCACATAGTCTTTTGTAGACCATGTCCATACAGCAGCGGTCTCCTGGAACCACACACGTTTCATCAGCTCACGCGTTTCACCACGTGCTACTGTATCAAAAGCCATAAATTACAGATTTCATTGTGTATATGCTGGTCACTGTACTCCTGAAATGTTAGTGGTTTTTTGTCTATACTGTAACACTTTGCTTGTCTCTTCCAGGCTGCCAGGCCCAACCATTGGACTTAGTATTTGCCATGGACGCCTCGTCCGGCGTTGGACAGGAGAACTTTGATCGGCTGCTGAACTTTATAACCATGATCTCTGTGCAGTTCGACATTAACCGTGACGTGACACAGATGGGTCTTGTAACATATAGTAACCAGCCGAAAACTGTGTTTGGACTAGATACGCACGAGACTGGTTCTAGCCTCCTCCATGCAATCAACCAGGCGACCTATCTTGGAGGTTCTCCCTCTACTGGGAGCGCTCTGCTGCATGTTCACGACGAAGTGATGACAATCCAAAAGGGGGCCCGGCCGGGGGTGAAAAAGGCTGTGATAGTGATCACCGATGGTCGAGGAGCGGAAGATGCGGCCGTCCCTGCCCAGAAGCTGCGGGACAACGGCATCTCCGTCTTCACGATCGGAATAGGGAAAATCCAGAGGAGCTCGTTGCTGCGCATTGCAGGGTTGGACAAGTTCCTCACCCACATCCCTTCCTACAGTGCCCTCAGTCAGTATGAAGACCTCATTGTCCAGAACATCTGTGAAGGTGAGCTTACTATGTCTTCTCTGTCCAGTCTCATTTCACCTTTCCAGTTGCCGCATACATAAGTCTACTGTATGTACTAAGCCAGTGGTTCCCAAACTAGGGTGCCGCGAGACTCTTGCAGGGGTGCCTCGGGTTGGTGGTCCTGGACCAAATCAAATGATTTATGGTCAAAGTGATAGGCAAAACCCGTGCTGGTAGCTGCCAGTCATAAAACATGGATAATCGGATGCACAGCTGTACATCACCCCATGACTGACCTTAAGGATGACTTTTATTCCGAGGGGTTTCGTGAAAAAAATGCGGATACTTTAGGGTGCTGTGAGACAAGAAAGTTTAGGAACCACTGTACTAAGCCTTGAAGAGAGTTAAAGTGGATGGAGATAAATTACCAAGCAACCAGCTCCCAACTGTCACTTTTCAAACCCAGCCTGTAACATGTCAGTTAGGAGCTGATTGGCTGGTACTTTATCTCCATCCACTTTACTGTATCTCTCTCCAAGGCTTAGTATTTAGACCACTTTCTGTTCCAGTGACGCAGTGACTACACTGGGATATGGTTATAGGATTAGTGATGCAGGAATTATTTATGGTGCGTTGTATATATCGCTGGACTAATATGAACCAGAACTGTCATTTTCCCTCCAGGATATGTAAGTAAACCATATCCCTCCCTGTCAAACACAATAATCCCCACGTAAGCATCCCATGTCCTCTAGCGTGTTCTAGGTCAGTGTCTCTCTCCTGACCCTTCCGCCCCTACACAGAGTAATTAATCCTGTCTGAGTGTGCTGATGAATCCCACCTGGGAGCTCTGGCCGGGAATGTTACTATATGTGAGGGACCATCACCATGAATAAACATAAACTTTTCTCCTTGCAGCTTTCTCACAGCTCCACTAGGTCAGACGTTTCCTATTGAGACCATGAGCAAAGATTGCACAATAAAGAAAACCGGCAGCTTATTACTGGTTCTACCTATCACACTGACCAGGAGAGCCGGAGAGGAAACCCTGAAGAGGGGAGTAGTGGAAGACGAGGAGGAGGGGGGGGGGGGGGGCAGGGGTTGGGTGCAAGTGCAGCAGGTTGTGGGAGCAGATGGTAGACAAAGGGGAAACAGATGGGATGGGGACAGTGGGAGACATACACACACAGGGAGGGCGAAAGAGGTATGCATGGAGGAGACACACACTTAGGGAGGGCGAGAGAGGTATGCATGGAGGAGACATACACACATAGGGAGGGTGAGAGAGTTATGCATGGAGGAGACATACACACATAGGGAGGGTGAGAGAGGTACGCATGGAGGAGACATTCACACATAGGGAGGGCGATAGAATTATGCATGGAGGAGCAATACACACACAGGGAGGGCGAGAGAGGTACGCATGGAGAAGACATACACACAGGGAGGGCGAGAGATGTACGCATGGGGGAGACATACACACGGAGAGCGAGAGAGGTACGCATGGAGGAGACATACACACAAAGGGCGAGAGAGGTACGCATGGAGGAGCAGTACACACACAGGGAGGGCGGGAGAGGTACGCATGGAGAAGACATACACACACACACACAGGGAGGGCGAGAGATGTACGCATGGGGGAGACATACACACGGAGAGCGAGAGAGGTACGCATGGAGGAGACATACACACACAAAGGGCGAGAGAGGTACGCATGGAGGAGCAGTAGACACACAGGGAGGGCGGGAGAGGTACGCATGGAGGAGACATTCACACATAGGGAGGGCGAGAGAGGTACGCATGGAGGAGACATTCACACATAGGGAGGGCGAGAGAGGTATGCATGGGGGAGCCATTCACACATAGGGAGGGTGAGAGAGGTACGCATGGAGGAGACATACACAGGGATGGCGAGAGAGGTACGCATGGAGGAGACATACACACACAGGGAGGGTGAGAGAGGTATGCATGGAGGAGACATACACACAGGGAGGGCGAGAGAGGTACGCATGGAGGAGACATACACACACACACAGGGAGGGCGAGAGAGGTACGCATGGAGGAGACATACACACACCAACACACAGGGAGGGCGAGAGAGGTAAGCATGGAGGAGACAGACGTGCACCTACAGAGAGATTGGTGCACATAAAGGATGGAGCGAGAATAATACAAAGATGGTGACAGACACACAGAGGGGGGAAAGGCATAGAGGATGGAACAAATATGGTGGAGGGAAATGGAGGCAGGGAAGGAGAGGGAATCTGCCAGGAATTTGCACAGAGGGGGAGCAGTAGAATAGACAAGTCAGGGTGCCAGGCTGTGTGTAGGAATTTGCACAGAGGGGAAGCAGTAGAATAGAGAAGTCAGGGTGCCAGGCTGTGTGTAGGAATTTGCACAGAGGGGGAGCAGTAGAATAGAGAAGTCAGGGTGCCAGGCTGTGTGTAGGAATTTGCACAGAGGGGAAGCAGTAGAATAGAGAAGTCAGGGTGCCAGGCTGTGTGTAGGAATGTGCACAGAGGGGGGAGCAGTAGAATAGAGAAGTCAGGGTGCCAGGCTGTGTGTAGGAATTTACACAGAGGGGGAGCAGTAGAATAGAGAAGTCGGGGTGCCAGGCTGTGTGTAGGAATTTGCACAGAGGGGGAGCAGTAGAATAGAGAAGTCAGGGTGCCAGGCTGTGTGTAGGAATTTGCACAGAGGGGGAGCAGTAGAATAGAGAAGTCGGGGTGCCAGGCTGTGTGTAGGAATTTACACAGAGGGGGAGCAGTAGAATAGAGAAGTCAGGGTGCCAGGCTGTGTGTAGGAATGTGCACAGAGGGGGAGCAGTAGAATAGAGAAGTCAGGGTGCCAGGCTGTGTGTAGGAATTTGCACAGAGGGGGAGCAGTAGAATAGAGAAGTCAGGGTGCCAGGCTGTGTGTAGGAATGTGCACAGAGGGGGAGCAGTAGAATAGAGAAGTCAGGGTGCCAGGCTGTGTGTAGGAATTTGCACAGAGGGGGAGCAGTAGAATAGAGAAGTCAGGGTGCCAGGCTGTGTGTAGGAATTTGCACAGAGGGGGAGCAGTAGAATAGAGAAGTCAGGGTGCCAGGCTGTGTGTGTGTAGGAATTTGCACAGAGGGGGAGCAGTAGAATAGAGAAGTCAGGGTGCCAGGCTGTGTGTAGGAATTTGCACAGAGGGGGAGCAGTAGAATAGAGAAGTCAGGGTGCCAGGCTGTGTGTAAGAATTTACACAGAGGGGGAGCAGTAGAATAGAGAAGTCAGGGTGCCAGGCTGTGTGTAGGAATTTGCACAGAGGGGGGAGCAGTAGAATAGAGAAGTCAGGGTGCCAGGCTGTGTGTAGGAATGTGCACAGAGGGGGAGCAGTAGAATAGAGAAGTCGGGGTGCCAGGCTGTGTGTAGGAATGTGCACAGAGGGGGAGCAGTAGAATAGAGAAGTCAGGGTGCCAGGCTGTGTGTAGGAATTTGCACAGAGGGGGGAGCAGTAGAATTGAGAAGTCAGGGTGCCAGGCTGTGTGTAGGAATTTGCACAGAGGGGGGAGCAGTAGAATAGAGAAGTCAGGGTGCCAGGCTGTGTGTAAGAATTTGCACAGAGGGGGGAGCAGTAGAATAGAGAAGTCAGGGGGTGCCAGGCTGTGTGTAGGAATTTGCACAGAGGGGGGAGCAGTAGAATAGAGAAGTCAGGGTGCCAGACTGTGTGTAGGAATGTGCACAGAGGGGGAGCAGTAGAATAGAGAAGTCAGGGTGCCAGGCTGTGTGTAGGAATGTGCACAGAGGGGGAGCAGTAGAATAGAGAAGTCAGGGTGCCAGACTGTGTGTAGGAATTTGCACAGAGGGGGGAGCAGTAGAATTGAGAAGTCAGGGTGCCAGGCTGTGTGTAGGAATTTGCACAGAGGGGGGAGCAGTAGAATAGAGAAGTCAGGGGGTGCCAGGCTGTGTGTAGGAATTTGCACAGAGGGGGGAGCAGTAGAATAGAGAAGTCAGGGTGCCAGACTGTGTGTAGGAATGTGCACAGAGGGGGAGCAGTAGAATAGAGAAGTCAGGGTGCCAGACTGTGTGTAGGAATGTGCACAGAGGGGGAGCAGTAGAATAGAGAAGTCGGGGTGCCAGGCTGTGTGTAGGAATGTGCACAGAGGGGGAGCAGTAGAATAGAGAAGTCAGGGTGCCAGACTGGGTGTAGGAATTTGCACAGAGGGGAGCAGTAGAATAGAGAAGTCAGGGTGCCAGGCTGTGTGTAGGAATTTGCACAGAGGGGGGAGCAGTAGAATTGAGAAGTCAGGGTGCCAGGCTGTGTGTAGGAATTTGCACAGAGGGGGGAGCAGTAGAATAGAGAAGTCAGGGTGCCAGGCTGTGTGTAAGAATTTGCACAGAGGGGGGAGCAGTAGAATAGAGAAGTCAGGGGGTGCCAGGCTGTGTGTAGGAATTTGCACAGAGGGGGGAGCAGTAGAATAGAGAAGTCAGGGTGCCAGACTGTGTGTAGGAATGTGCACAGAGGGGGAGCAGTAGAATAGAGAAGTCGGGGTGCCAGGCTGTGTGTAGGAATGTGCACAGAGGGGGAGCAGTAGAATAGAGAAGTCAGGGTGCCAGACTGTGTGTAGGAATTTGCACAGAGGGGGGAGCAGTAGAATTGAGAAGTCAGGGTGCCAGGCTGTGTGTAGGAATTTGCACAGAGGGGGGAGCAGTAGAATAGAGAAGTCAGGGTGCCAGGCTGTGTGTAAGAATTTGCACAGAGGGGGGAGCAGTAGAATAGAGAAGTCAGGGTGCCAGGCTGTGTGTAAGAATTTGCACAGAGGGGGGAGCAGTAGAATAGAGAAGTCAGGGGGTGCCAGGCTGTGTGTAGGAATTTGCACAGAGGGGGGAGCAGTAGAATAGAGAAGTCAGGGTGCCAGACTGTGTGTAGGAATGTGCACAGAGGGGGAGCAGTAGAATAGAGAAGTCGGGGTGCCAGGCTGTGTGTAGGAATGTGCACAGAGGGGGAGCAGTAGAATAGAGAAGTCAGGGTGCCAGACTGTGTGTAGGAATTTGCACAGAGGGGGAGCAGTAGAATAGAGAAGTCAGGGTGCCAGGCTGTGTAGGAATTTGCACAGAGGGGGGAGCAGTAGAATAGAGAAGTCAGGGTGCCAGGCTGTGTGTAGGAATTTACACAGAGGGGGGAGCAGTAGAATAGAGAAGTCAGGGTGCCAGGCTGTGTGTAGGAATGTGCACAGAGGGGGGAGCAGTAGAATAGAGAAGTCAGGGTGCCAGGCTGTGTGTAGGAATGTGCACAGAGGGGGGAGCAGTAGAATAGAGAAGTCAGGGTGCCAGGCTGTGTGTAGGAATTTGCACAGAGGGGGGAGCAGTAGAATAGAGAAGTCAGGGTGCCAGGCTGTGTGTAGGAATTTGCACAGAGGGGGGAGCAGTAGAATAGAGAAGTCAGGGTGCCAGACTGTGTGTAGGAATGTGCACAGAGGGGGAGCAGTAGAATAGAGAAGTCAGGGTGCCAGGCTGTGTGTAGGAATGTGCACAGAGGGGGAGCAGTAGAATAGAGAAGTCAGGGTGCCAGGCTGTGTGTAGGAATTTGCACAGAGGGGGGAGCAGTAGAATAGAGAAGTCGGGGTGCCAGGCTGTGTGTAGGAATTTGCACAGAGGGGGGAGCAGTAGAATAGAGAAGTCGGGGTGCCAGGCTGTGTGTAGGAATGTACACAGAGGGGGAGCAGTAGAATATAGAAGTCAGGGTGCCAGGCTGTGTGTAGGAATTTGCACAGAGGGGGAGCAGTAGAATAGAGAAGTCAGGGTGCCAGGCTGTGTGTAGGAATTTGCACAGAGGGGGGAGCAGTAGAATAGAGAAGTCAGGGTGCCAGGCTGTGTGTAGGAATTTGCACAGAGGGGGGAGCAGTAGAATAGAGAAGTCAGGGTGCCAGGCTGTGTGTAGGAATTTGCACAGAGGGGGGAGCAGTAGAATAGAGAAGTCAGGGTGCCAGACTGTGTGTAGGAATGTGCACAGAGGGGGAGCAGTAGAATAGAGAAGTCAGGGTGCCAGGCTGTGTGTAGGAATGTGCACAGAGGGGGAGCAGTAGAATAGAGAAGTCAGGGTGCCAGGCTGTGTGTAGGAATTTACACAGAGGGGGGAGCAGTAGAATAGAGAAGTCAGGGTGCCAGGCTGTGTGTAGGAATTTGCACAGAGGGGGAAGCAGTAGAATAGAGAAGTCAGGGTGCCAGGCTGTGTGTAGGAATTTGCACAGAGGAGGGAGCAGTAGAATAGAGAAGTCAGGGTGCCAGGCTGTGTGTAGGAATTTGCACAGAGGAGGGAGCAGTAGAATAGAGAAGTCAGGGTGCCAGGCTGTGTGTAGGAATGTGCACAGAGGGGGGAGCAGTAGAATAGAGAAGTCAGGGTGCCAGGCTGTGTGTAGGAATTTGCACAGAGGGGGGAGCAGTAGAATAGAGAAGTCAGTGTGCCAGGCTGTGTGTAGGAATTTACACAGAGGGGGGAGCAGTAGAATAGAGAAGTCAGGGTGCCAGGCTGTGTGTAGGAATTTGCACAGAGGGGGGAGCAGTAGAATAGAGAAGTCAGGGTGCCAGGCTGTGTGTAGGAATTTGCACAGAGGGGGGAGCAGTAGAATAGAGAAGTCAGGGTGCCAGGCTGTGTGTAGGAATGTGCACAGAGGGGGGAGCAGTAGAATAGAGAAGTCAGGGTGCCAGGCTGTGTGTAGGAATTTGCACAGAGGGGGGAGCAGTAGAATAGAGAAGTCAGTGTGCCAGGCTGTGTGTAGGAATGTGCACAGAGGGGGGAGCAGTAGAATAGAGAAGTCAGGGTGCCA
Source organism: Pseudophryne corroboree (assembly GCF_028390025.1). Taxonomy (NCBI): domain Eukaryota; kingdom Metazoa; phylum Chordata; class Amphibia; order Anura; family Myobatrachidae; genus Pseudophryne; species Pseudophryne corroboree. Next base: position 776,591,166 of record NC_086446.1, on the reverse strand, counting down.
GGCTGTGTGTAGGAATTTGCACTGAGGGGGAGCAGTAGAATAGAGAAGTCAGGGTGCCAGGCATACAGTAAGGATTGCAGCTAGTGTAAATGACCATACGCAGCCTACAAAGATGTCAAACCAAGTCACTTGATTTGGGGCAGCATCACCATCCCTCTGCACCCTGTAAGTGCCCTTTGGCTGCCGCAAGCTGTTTTCTGAACCACTACTCCGGTGTTCCTTTGTTGAATGTGGACTTAGTTGTACAATCAGCCTTTTGAACTGTGATACTTGTGTGTTTCAGAGGCAAAATCCAAAGTGAATCTGTGCAAACCCAACCCTTGTATGAATGGTGGAGTGTGTATCCTGCGACAGGACAGCTACCACTGTGAGTGCGACGGCTGGGATGGACCCCACTGCGAGAACCGTAAGTGTTTCTGGGTTCTGCAAGTCTGCCAGGTCCATACGTAACATTGGCAAGTATATACAGTATTGGTTTAAAGTATAACTATATCCCAATGACCCCTATAGGGATATATAATTTCTCTGCTGACCGTAGACTGTCCGGGAGCAAAGCGGGGACGCACCACGTGCAGGCAATGTGACAGGAGTAAGGATAGACCGTCCATTACTGAAAATGGGCTTGTATAGAATATACTATATACAGCCATATGTTTTTAGTCCTGCACCAGAGATATCTTCCAATATACTCCATTTCCACTTATTATCCCGTATTTCTTTATCCCTATTTTTACGCTCTTATTTCTCTGGATATCCGGATGGTTCCCCGTAAGTAACTTTTTGTGTGTTACAATTATAATAACAATATATTGATTTAATCATTATTATTTAAGAAATAAAAACTCCCCGACACCCAGAAATTTTTGCATATAATTACGGTTACCTTGTATACGTCAGTATTCATTCACCCTCTTGGTTTGGGCTGTGTTTTATTCTATACGCGAAGCAAAATAATTACAAAGATGTAAAAAAAACAAAGTAAACGGTGATTAAAAGTTCAGCCTGTATATTTAATACTAGTCACCAGCCCGTCAGAAACAACAATGGCGTCTGTGCGCGCCCGAACGGAGCAACACTTTAATTACTCCATCGGGTGTCATCTAGTGGCTGCCAGTGTGCAAAACACTTGAATCCCCCCGTAGAGGTGAGGAGCAGTGTTCACCTTTTATTAAGTAGGATGATGATGAAAGGTGTGATAAACGTTCTAATAATTAATAACACCCCACAGGATTAATCTGTCCAGGCCCTCAGAGTCTGCAATTGGAGGCCCCGTCCTGCTTTGTTGTGGTAGGGTGTGTTGTAGCGTGTAATGGTTGTGTAAATGGCCTGCTGTTATTACAGACGGGTGTCTCAGTCATTGATGAAATGTATTTATAAAACTTTCTACTGAGATCTGAGATTTGGAGTAAAGTGCGGCCCTTTTGACGGTTAGCGGGCCGCCCCATGGTGCCCCCAAAGTGTAGCAGCTAGCCAATCACTATTGTAGCCTATCAGGTGGGTTATAAGTAATTATCAATAAGTCCCAACCATGCGGCTAAGTCTGTCTGGTCTATCAATTAGAGCCTATTTCCTTTTTTAACAATGTCCCTGTGACTTTGTTGTGTGTGTTCACATTGTAGGAATACTCAGAGGGGATGCACACTGGCCCCTAGGACTACAAGGCAAGCTTCGGCGACAGAGGCACTCCAGCACAGCGCGGCACCACCGGAAACCCTCCCGGAAGGCACCATAACTTCAGCCTTGTTTACTGCTTGAGGGCCAACACCATACTTGTTGTGGGCCGTGGTAGGACATTCAGAGACTTGGATTGCATTTTCACATATCACCGACTCACTGGCAGTCTGGGGTATTGCAAACTGCTACCTCGCTGCAAGAATAGACTGGTGTAATGGCACGGAGTGGACACTAGAGGGCACCAAGTCAAAGCATCAACTTTTTCAGAGTCTGTTCTCAAAGGGGCTGATTCTAAATTGGATGTCACTGCGTCTGCTTTTATGTATGGCCACGGTAGTCTGCTTACTACCTTATTGTATGGTAAAAGGATATCTGAGATGTGCGGACAGATTTATATCCGTATATTTGTCTGTGGATTATTATATTAACGTCTTATTGTTCCACCACCTACAGTAGAACTTGAATCTTGTAGCTAACGTGTATGTTATAGATACAGATGGTAGCCAGGCGTGCTGTAACTCGCTGGTTTTATCAGGTTTTGTAGCAGAGGTATAATGTAGACCAGAGGTTCTCAAACTCGATCCTCGGGGGCACACACAGTGCATGTTTTGCAGGTAACCCAGCAGGTGCACAGGTGTATTAATTACTCACTGACACATTTTAAAAGGTCCACAGGTGGAGCTAATTATTTCACTTGCGATTCTGTGAGGAGACCTGCAAAACATGCACTGTGTGTGTCCCCGAGGACCGAGTTTGAGAACCTCTGATCTAGACACCCACTGTATTTTGTACTATATTTATATATGAGGTAATTGTTATTATCATAATTATTAGATTATTTGTTAATATGGATTTGTACAGGTTTTTTTTGCTGAATTGTAAAAAATAAAAAAAAATTCTCTTGTACAACGTGTTTTGTATGGATTAAAGTCACGTTGTCGGGGCCGCTCTCTGCGTAGGCGGAATACTCCCATCTGTGAGAGAGGCTTCAGCGTCAGACTTGTGTCTCAAGACTGTTACTGAATGGGCTGCAGGGCCTTGGCCACTGCAGCTGGGCCCACTTTACCCTCAGTAATGATCGAGGCGAATCGGGGAGTGGGGTCCTATTTCCATCTCTCCCCTGCGAGACCAAAGACAGGTTTATCCCTTATACAGGGAATGTACCATTAGCCGTAACCCAAAAATGAATAAATGAATGTATGAAATGTAACGGCGCTGACTCGTGTTTGCCTACATCTATATGTCACGGGAGGCTTGTAAGGGAGGAAACACCTGGGTGAGTGTCCGTGTACAGGCTCCGAGGAGCACGATGAAGATCAAGCGTCCAAGCTGTGATGTCAGTGACCGTTTCTCTATTGGGACGCTCTATTGAGACTCCTGACTGTCGTTCAGGATTGTCCAAGGAAGCGGCGAATTTAGATGCGGGATGTGTCAGACATCCTAAATCTGGATCTCCCCTCTCTTCACACGGTGGGGTAGTATTTATTTATTAACAGTTTCTTATATAGCGCAGCATATTCCGTTGCACTTTACAATTAGAACAACAGTTATAGAACAAAACTGGGCAAAGACAGACAGACAGACATAGAGGTAGGAAGACCCTGCTCGCAAGCTTACAATCTAGAGTACATGGAAATAGGCATTGATACACAAGGATAGATGCTACCTATTGCATAATGGTCCACCAGATTGCTAGGTTCTTAATGGGTTGTATGATATGATCACCCAGCAATGTTTGAAGACAAAATGTGAGGTTATGTATACTGTACAGAGAGGATGTAATTGGATAGGGAAGCATTGAAGGTTATGTGGGTGGGTCTGGAATTTGATAGGCTTGTCTGAAGAGGTGAGTTTTCAGGGAACGTATAAAGGTTTAGAGACTAGCGGTGAGTCTTATTGTGCATGGGAGGGCATTCCACAGAGTGGGTGAAGCACGGATAAAGTCCTGTAATTTTGAGTGTGAACAAGTAATGCGTGTGGATGAGAGACTGAGATCTTGTGCAGAGCGGAGAGGTCGGGTAGGGAGATATTTTGAGATGAGTGAAGAGATGTGTGTTGGTGCAGTTTGGGTAATAGCTTTGTGTGTGAGTAAAAGTATTTTATATTGAATACGGTAGAATACCGGTAACCAATGGAGGGACTGACAGAGCGGATCTGTTCTGTCAGTCGGGGCAATTGCACAGAGTGTCCATATTTACCCCTATTGTTCCATAAGTAATATACAGTGGTGGGTGTTACCCATATCCCCCAATCATGTATCTAGAACATTGTGGAAGATGGCAGCCAGAATCCGGTTGCTATGGGAAACACATCCGCTAGTCCTGGTGAGATGGTTTGATAAATCTCCCCCTAGTGTATTACTCTTATGGTACAACTGAGGTAAATGTGAGACTGGAACGTGGAAAAAAGTGAGGGAATGAAATTGCCACCTGGATTACCCATTACATACAGGAAACATACAGCATGTCAATAGTTAGAATGTCGACACTGTACCGACACCACAATGCTGACGTGGTTATAATGCTACGTAAAGCATTTTATCCGGTTCAGTGTTATAACTTTAGACATGGTGTTACAGCAGCATTTTAAAGTCCTAATGCCAAGCTGATTAAAATGCTTTAAGTAGAATTACAACTGCGTCGGAATTGTGTCGATATAAGTCAGTATCGACATACTGACATGATAGAACCTTCCAAATATACCAAGGGTTGTAACAAGGTACAGGAGGGAAACATTCTTCACAGGAGGAGAAGTATTAGAACACGAGGACATGCACTGACACTGGAGGGGGGGAGGTTCAGGGGGAATCTGAGGAAAAATGAAATTACAGAAAGGGTAGTGGACAAGTGGAATAGCCTCCCATCCGAGGTGGTAGAGGCTAAGACAGTAGAGCATATAAACATGCATGGGATAGACATAAGGATATCCTTACAAAGAAATAAGGATCAAATAGGGTTGAGGTTACCTAAAGGTTAGAAAAGGGGCAGACTAGATGGGCCAAGTGCTCCTCATCTGCCGTCACATCCTATGTTTCCGTGACTATCTACCTCCTGGCAACATCCATTCCAAACATGCTTGTCCTGTCCAGTAGTGGACCCATGACCCCTGAGCAATGGTTCCACATGAATTTGATACAAGAGAACTTGACCAGCTTCCCATTGTCCCTGAGACTGGTGGCATTAGTGACAGGCCATAGTCCGCATGTCTCCTTTAGCGCCTGTGGCCACATGGTCAGTGTACGGTAATATGGATATCACCGGCTCTTTGGATACCCATCACCTCCCTCACCAATGATGGGAGACGAGGAGTTATATTAAGGCCTTTGGTCCCACCCTCTTGGTAATCACCGTAACAGCGGTAGCCGGTTAGAGTACCGACACCCCTAGAGTAGAACATTTGAGATAATATGAATAGGGCACTAGCAGCGAATCATAGTGAAGCACATTCATCTGGGTTTACCACCAGACGGGCCTCACAGGCGGCTTGATGGTCACACTGATCCATCTGTCCTGATCACCGTGAGTCGGACGTTGGCATCAGGTGTTAGCTACACTGCCGGTGTGAATGAAGCTTGCCTGAACGCGCTGTACAGCGTGACCCTACTTTCTCTTTATCCGTGTAATCACAGAGAACCGAAATTAATTACCAAAATGTTCAGATTTAGGTTTAATTTTTCATTTAGGAATCATAAAATACTTTGAAACACTTTAACATTAATAAGCCCCAAATCAGTCACTTCTTTAAGCAGATGACAGGGAAACTGTGGCCCAGCTCAGTCTATATTGGGTGCGGTGGAAAATATGGAAGGAGGATCGGAATCACCGCAGACTCCGAGTCAATGCTTAATGTCTTGTCATACAGAACCAGTTCCATGGTTTTTAAGAGAAATTTTGTTTTTGTTGTTATCTGAGCATTACCTGTTAGTTACCGTATGGTCCCCTTACATAGTTTAATGTCTCCTGCTCTTCTCCGTCATGGAGCCCCATCTCTAGGTTTCGTAGTTCTCCTCATGAAATCGTCAGACTTGAAATTGTTATATGACAATAAATATGTTCAACCATATAGAAAGCTTTCACTTTATTCCTAAAATAGGTGGCAGGATATCCGTTAAGTACTGAACAGTGGTGCAAAGTCTTGCTGCGCCATCCTGTAGAGGTTGCCCGTCCTCTCCACCCCTGGATGGGTGAAATATTTCATGGGCAAATTGCTGGATTTAACACACAACCCCAGATACTGTAGACCTGGACCTAGTCTGAGGTCACCGTAACAGCGACAGAGGTCCAGGCAGGTGGTCGCTGTACTCCAGTCAGTCTATTATGCCCCATGGATTACTGCCAACACGAGAGGGCAGTTGGCTAATGTCTTGGCTTTGGTCACCCAGAGCCTGGTCATGTGCAACTCAAGAAGAGGACCCCTGGAGGTCTAAAGTGTTGGTTCTCTTTCAGGAAGGGGTGAGGTCCTGACATCTGGTAAATACAATGCCGACCAGATACAAGTCTTTAAGTCCATTTAGGAGCAGTAGGTTTCCTAGCTTGCGCCTTTCTTCTCCCATTCCTAGAAAATAACAAAAAATCCAGAATATGAACATGGAAGAGTCATACGTCTTTGTAAGTGCAATTACATCAAGAATGGGCACCACATTGCATCACAGCTATTTCTCCAGGAATGTTTGGGATTAACTTCACCTGAATCAATTGTCTAAATGATAAAGATTAATGTTTCATTGCTTCTTGCGTATTTCAGAACATAACACGAATTAACTGACTAAGGGGCAGATTTAATGACTTTATTCTTGTTATCACTCGTTGCGAACGATAAATGGTGCTCCAGCCAATCAGCTCCTATCATGTTTTTAAAAATGTCAGGAGCTGATTGGTTGGCGCACCATTTATCATTCACAACGTGTGATAACAAGAAGTTGAATTAATCTGTTTGGTAGATTATACCGTTGTGCGGTGTGACACTCCAGCAGGGGGAGGCCTGTGCGGACGACTCTCCAGCAGGGAGAGCTCTGTGCGGGTGACACTCCAGCAGGCGGAGCCTTGTGCGGGTGACACTCCAGCAGGCGGAGCCTTGTGCGGGTGACTCTCCAGTAGGAGGAACCCTATGAGGGTGACTCTCCAGCAGGAGGAACCCTGTGAGGGTGACTCTCCAGCAGGAGGAACCCTGTGCGGGTGACTCTCCAGGAGGGGGAGCCCTGTGCGGGTGAGTCTCCAGCAGGGGAGCCCTGTGCGGGTGGCTCTCCAGCAGGGGGAGCCCTGAGCGGGTGGCTATCCAGCAGGGGGAGCCCTGTGCGGGTGCCTCTCCAGCAGGGGGAGCCCTGTGCGGGTGCCTCTCCAGCAGGGGGAGCCCTGTGCGGGTGCCTCTCCAGCAGGGGGAGCCCTGTGCGGGTGCCTCTCCAGCAGGGGGAGCCCTGTGCGGGTGCCTCTCCAGCAGGGGGAGCCCTGTGCGGGTGCCTCTCCAGCAGGGGGAGCCCTGTGCGGGTGACTCTCCAGCAAGGGGAGCCCTGTGTGGGGGACTCTCCAGCAGGGGGAGCCGTGTGCGGGTGACTCTCCAGCAGGGGTGAGCCCTGTGCAGGTGACTCTCCAGCAGAGGGGAGCCCTGTGCAGGTGACTCTCCAGCAGAGGGGAGCCCTGTGCAGGTGACCCTCCAGCATAGGGGAGCCCTGTGCAGGTGACTCTCCAGCAGGGGGGAGCCCTGTGCAGGTGACTCTCCAGCAGGGGGAGCCCTGTGCAGGTGACTCTCCAGCAGGGGAGACCTGTGCAGAAGGGCAGTAAATTACTGAATATTTTAAACCCACCATAAATATACCCCTTCCCCTCGCTCTTTCCCATTTTTTGATCCCAGTGTTAACCAACAGAAGGGATCCCGCCTCATGGCTGCCCTGGTTAGAAAGCCTGTATTCCTGTCCTGTCTATGGAGAGGGAGTGGCGCCGGACAATTTAGCAAGCAGCTTATATTAAACCCTACCTGACTTTCCTACCCAGTCTGCTGAGCATGCAACTCCCACTGCGGCTCCCCAGACAAAGGGGGACCCCCATTACTGCACGGGGACCATATTAGTCCCATAGGGCTCCTTCCTGAATAATGTATAATGGAGGGAAGGTAAATGGGGGCACTGTTATTGTGGCAGAGGGGCTGAAACATTTTTGAGAGATTTGGTTACTGGTTCTTAAGCTAGGAATCTAGTAGGACAACTTTTTGTATAGAGAGGCTTGGGTCATGTTGTAGGGTCTTCTCTTATCAACATGTCCTGTTCTGACACTATCAGTGTGACCTGGATCACCATCAACGGGCATTGTGCATTGATACTATCAGTGTGGCCTCGATCACCATCGATGGGCATTGTGCACGGACACTGAGTGTGGCCTGGATTACCATCCCCAGGCATTGTGCACTGATACTATCAGTGTGGCCCGGATCACCATCACCAGGCATAGTGCACTGATGCTATCAGTGTGACCCGGATCACCATCACCAGGCATTGTGCACTGATACTATCAGTGTGACCCTGATCACCATCACCAGGCATTGTGCACTGATACTATCAGTGTGACCCGGATCACCATCACCAGGCATAGTGATCTGATACTATCAGTGTGGCCTGGATCACTAGGCGATTATTGTATGGCCACACAAGATGATTCCTGTCCAGTATCTCAGGATGTGTGTGGTAGGTGAGGATGTAAGGTACAAAGGTGTCCTCATTCACCCATCCCTTTTTTTGTCATTTGGCTCCGCCAAGGGTAGTGATTCGCAGACTTTTGTACCTATATCTTAATTTAGCATCTGTGTCATCCTCTTGCCTTTTTCCCATACCGCTGCTGCATGCAAAGCTGTGCTATGACTAAGATGCACATTCGGCACAAAACCGTGAGGCGGAACGCGTGGCGCAGCTTAGTCACATAAACAGACTTGTGCCATATGAGGATATTTGGTGTGATTGGAGAATAGACTACTGAGCACACATCTGTAAGTGTCTGTGTATAAATGGATCAGAATCTTACTTATTACATGGTGTATTACAGAGGTTCCTACACGCGGTCCTCAAGGCACCCCAACGGTCCAGGTTGTAAGTATATCCATGGCTCAGCACACATGGTTAAATCAAACTAACTGATGTTCTAATTAAGTCACCTCTGGATATCCTTAAAACCTGTACCGTTAGGTTGCCGGCGATCGGGAACCTCTGGTGTATTGGTATGCACTGCATCCTGCACACATTTACCTTGGCTTTCTGCAGGACGGTTCCTTTCCCGGTGGTCATTATAGATAACGGCCGGCTCTTCAGCACCATGGCAGCGTTTACCGGCGAGGAGTCCGGGATGTGGGTGGGGCTGCTGCTTTTACCCTGTACAAATCATCAAGAGGAGAAAATTTTACTAATTACAAGTAAAACTTCCGTCAGTCTATACATAAGCAGCGGACAGCGTTCCGCCTTATTAGTGCTCAGCTGTTCCTGGTTCTAACCCTGCCGGGCTGCGGTTAGACGGCGTCACCGGATGCCACAATACACCGTGTCTGCTTTATAATGCCAAATAAAGATCACAGAGACAACCCCATTACCAGGCGTGATCACTAACGGTTGGGTTTGTTGGTTGTAGTTCCAGGAGTTTGGGGTGTTGGTTCTCTAAAAGACCATCCAGCGAGCAAGACCTTTACTTCCACATATAGCTCAGGTTCTTATGCGCTATACACTGGTTTTAGAAGACCACAGTGTCTGTGTGCAATGGCCAGCGCTGAGATGTAAGGCCAATAGGTCAGCGGCCCGTGTCTCCTGCCCTGGTACTGCACCGGCTTATATGGGAGCGGAATAGTGGAGGACAGGTGAGAGAACGCAATCCTGCCGGCTCTGCAGCTTATTGCATGGGGAAGTGTTCTGCTGGTTATCTGCCCAGCTTTTGGGTTGTCTTGTGCAGGGGTAACGTGGCTGCTGGTGGGATGACCTGCTAGACCCGATACTGCACTGCTTTATCTGTCAGCCTGGGCTTTCCTTCATATATAGGACTGTATATCCAGGACTATCACTGGGGATATGACGGAAGCATTAATACAGGGCAGTATTTATTAATAGATGATTGGAACACTGGGCACTGAGATCAGAGAGACGGAGCTGGGAGGTACCACAAAGAAGAACGTTCTACTGATCCACAGAATAGACCGGGGATTACAATGTAGTTGACCAAGTGTTCTGCGGACGCTGCTGTGAGGCTTACACTTGTAATGCTGTCCAGGTGGGCCTGGTCCACTGTAGTCCCAAGGGTCACCGGCCCGAGCTCCGCTTTCCTCAGGTTCTCCTTCACTTCCACGATTTGTAGCTCTAGGTCAACCCGGTGGTTCTCTCGCGCTTTACACTCTTCCTCTTTGCTCTTCAGCGTCTCCTCCAGGTCATGGAGCAGCTTCTTGTCTGTCACAGACACATATTACCGCCATTAGGTATACAGGCAGCTGCGTAACATCTGTCCCTCTATATCCCAGCACCATGGGCCTAATTCAGATCTGATCGCAGCAGCAAATTTGTTAGCAATTGGGCAAAACCATGTGCACTGCAGGAGGGGCAGATGTAACATGTGCAGAGAGAGTTAGATTTGGGTGGGATGTGTTCTAACAGAAATCTAAATTGCAGTGTAAAAATAAAGCAGCCAGTATTTACCCTGCACAGAAACAATATAACCCACCCAAATCTAACTCTCTCTCTCTGCACATGTTACATCTGCCCCACCTGCAGTGCAACATGGTTTGGCCCATTAGCTAACAAATTTGCTGCTGCGATCAGGTCTGAATTACCCCCCATGTCTTCTCCCTATCTTCCTATCATATGTCTGCACATTGCTGGTGGGGGCTCGCAGTCAGAGGACCTGCTCTTAGAGGATGGAGATACAGGAATCATGGCATTAGTACATAGCCCTTCCATTACTGAGCACTGGACCCCAGTATGACAGGATGGACCAGTTACTGGGAACCTAGAACCCAATACAATGATCTAGTGCACAGGTTCTCAAACTCGGTCCTCAGGACACCACACGGTTCATGTTTTGCAGGTCACCTGTAGATTTTTAAAATGTGACAGTTGGTGATATACAGTGCAGCTGCCGGGTGACATGGAAAACATGAACCGTGTGGGGTCCTGAGGACCGAGTTTGAGAACCACTGATCTAGAACCATTCTCCTACAGTAGTAATAAGGGATGGTTATGCCCTTGGTCATATTAGAACCTAATACATTAATCTAGACCGACCCCCCCCCCCCCCCCCCCCTCCTTCATGGCAGTAGTAACGGACGGGCACCTACCCGTGCAGTTGGCGACGCTTTCTTTGAGTTCTCTCCTTTCCTTTCGGAGCTGCGCCAGCTGCTCCCGGATCTCCTCTCGCTCTTTCTCCAGACGCTCCTTCACCTGTGTGAATCTCCTGGCTTCGGCCTCCGTGCGGTTCTTGCCCAGTTTGGTTTCAATGGCTGATGCGTGAAAGAGAGGGGATAAGGCACAAATCTGACAGTATCTGTAATATATAATCTGTCTCCCCCCCGTATACAATCACAGCGGTCACTGGGGAGCGAAGGACATTGGGGATCATTTATAAAACCAGGGTCACAGGTAACTGGGAAACGTGCGGTGACGTAACACCATCCAGATATCTGCTAAATGATATCGGGCAAATGGCAGAATCTGATTGGTCGCTGGGTGTCTCCAGTTCAGCGACACACCCACTCCCATAACCCGCCCATAACACGGACACCTCCGTGCGTCTGATTAGCCACCTCCCAGTCACCGGCCAATACATTTCTAATTCACTTCAGGCACCGTAATCAGTGCTGCGACTCTGTGCGCTAGCAATCGCGGCTTAGACGCAGGCGTCCAGCATCGGCAGTAAACCCATCTCTGAATCAGGCCGATTTAACTGCATCAGTGGCCCAAATGTATAGGGGCGGGATGTACTAAGGGAAAAATGCGGTAAAACCCCCGTTCTAGGGGGGTTTTACCGCATTTTTAAATGTACTAAGACACGGCCGCCCACTTTTTGATGCGGAGGGTATCGCCATCTTTTTATGGCGGTACCCTATAGAAGCCTATGGGCTTCTTACCGCATCCCGTCGCACCTGCCGCCGCCCCCCCATACCTGTATGCAGGCAGCTGCCGTCGCAGTCTTGGATCCCAGCTTCCTCCTCCCCCAGGAACACAGCCATCTGTACTTCCGGCTGCGGGGAGGATGAGCCCGGGACTGACAGCAGATGCCCCCTCCCGATGCTGGGAGGCGACGGAGGCCCCCGCACACCCTCTCCTGTGGACCACCAATTTTCGCACGGAGCCACTGCCATGGCATTGTGATACTAAGCGGTGCGATAGCAGGTGCTGGCCCGCAAAGATTATTAGTACATCCCACCCTTAAGCCTTTACAAGAGATAAAGTGGAGACAGATAAAGAGTGATAAATGACCAGCCAATCAGCTTCCTAACTGCCAAGTCACAGGCTGTGTTTGAAAAATGACAGTTAGGAGCTGATTGGCTGGTACTTTATCACTCTTTTTCCGTCTCCACTTTATCACTTTTTAAGGCTTCATACATTTGGGTAATTTTGTTTTGTGCATCATTTTCCCTAAAGTTGATAATTAGTGCTAGAGAGAAATGGTAACGATGAGACGTCACGGTGGCGGGCAGCTCCGAGGATCTCCGCGACTAACACCTAACCCACCTGGACTGCCCAGCTTTGATCTGTCGCTCTTGGTTTTCCCCAGCAGCGGACTGGAGGTGACGGCGGCCACTGTTTTCACCTGAAGGTCAGGGGCCGGTTCCTCTGCGCACACCACCGTTTCCTGTGACATGAGAAATACGCCTTAGCACACGTCATTAATAAGTTACGAGAATTAACCATGAGATAATGGGATTTCAGGGATACATTGAGGGAAAAATAGTCTAATAATAAACAGTTCTAGATTGATGGAGAAAGCCCCTGTACTGTGATCATGATATGAGAAGTACTATAGATCTATGCGTTCTGCTGTACACAGGAACAATACGGACTGTGACATGTGGTATCTCACCTCGCGGATGGGACAGGGGGGCTCCTGGTCCCTGGAAGTATCTGGTTCCGGTCCCTTCTCCTCGCTGTGGTCCTTGTCTGGGCCCGGAGGGGTTTCTACAGCCGTACATGTCTGAGGTATTACCCCGGGGCTGTGCAGGAAAGATCTCGCCGGAAGCAGATCCAGGTAAGCGCTATCTTCTGTCTCCCCCACTCGCACCTCTGCTTTAGGGTCTTCTTTCTGTGTCAGGAGCAGAGGTCATACAAGTAAATCTGAGGTCACTGTCTCCTGTAATTACTTATACACTGGAAACCAAAATAATGTATTATAGAGCAGAGGGAAAGTTCATTTTATTTTATTACCCTCAAAATAGTTGTGTCCCAGTTTAGCTCTATACCCTGTTATATGGCACATGTTCTCGTCATGGAGAATCGGCACACATCACGGGTACATATAGGCCCTCATTCCGAGTTGATCGCTCGCTAGCTGTTTTTAGCAGCATTGCACACGCTAAGCCTCTGCCCTCTGGGAGTGTATCTTAGCATAGCAGAAGTGCGAACGAAAGGATCACAAAACGGCGACTAAAATTTTTCAAGCAGTTTCTGAGTAGCTCCAGACCTACTCCTACCTTGCGATTACTTCAGACTATTTAGTTCCTATTTTGACGTCACAAACACGCCCTGCGTTCAGCCAGCCACTCCCCCGTTTCCCCAGGCAAGCCTGCGTTTGTATCTGACACGCCTGCGTTTTTCAGCACACTCCCGGAAAACGGTCGGTTACCACCCAGAAACACCCACTTCCTGTCAATCACTCAGCGGTCAGCAGTGCGATTGAAAAGCGTTGCTAGACCTTGTGTGAAATTGCATAGTCTTGTGTGAAAGTACGTCGCGCGTGCGCACTGCGCACCATACGCATGCGCAGAAATGCCACTGTTTTACCTAAGCGGCGCGCTGCGACCGAAAGCAGATAGCAATCAACTCAGAATGAGGGCCATTGTTCTCGTACATCTTATACTTCTCTCTTCCTTTCAGAATTACTCAGTGCAAGCTGCCGTATTTCTGTGAAAGTCCAGAGATCAGTCAGCCAACCTATGGCTGGCTTAGGATGTGTAGAGTAACAATGGCAGGAGGGTCAAAGGTTGCCTGGGCCTGAGCTGTCCAGTTACTATAATACCATTAGTGGCCACATGCAGTCGCAGAATGGGAATAGTCTCATACAGTATGTGCTGCATTACTAATAATATTAATAACCAATATAAATACGGGGCTGATGCGGGTATCTTGTCTGCGTTCATACTGCACATTCTGTGTGGGTGTGACCAATGTTGTGTGGGTGTGGCCACTGCAGTATGGGTGTGACCAGTGCCGTATGGGTGTGGCCAGTACCTTGTGGGTGTGACCAGTGCCATGTGGGTGGGACCAGTGCCGTGTGGGTTTGGCAAGTGCCGTGTGGGTGTGACTTGTGCCGCGTGGGTGTGACCAGTGTCATGTGGGTGTGGCCAGTGTGTTTGGGCGTATACACTCCCTAAACATGTAAATTGTAGAATAATTGCACGGGAAAATAGAGATACAATTTAATGCTCATGATTTTTGGCTGACCATATGGCTGGTCACTATCATGCTGATGGGCCTATTTATGTGTGGAGGCCTGGAACTGTAGTCCCATCCACCCCATTGTTAATATGGCCCTGTGGTGGTCCTAAAATCACATATTTTTGGTTAATTATCTCCTAGTGAATGATTTCGGGAATCTTGTCAACTGGAATCAGAGTCTAGAAAGTCGGCAATTAGTTATTACATCCCAGCCACATGGGAAACGGCCTTCAGGTGTGGATCCAGAAGACTTCCCTGGTTTTATGGAGTTTTATCAATACAATTCTCCACAGTTTAAGGATTGCCCTAAAGTCTAACATCGTACGCAGATCTGACATGCAGCGGAATACTAACGCTTCCATAAAACGTAATGAAGGAAGGGGGGCTCATATTGCCACTGAGGGCCACTCACCACTGGGTCTGACACATCAACGTCATCATACAGATCATCCTGTTGACTCCTCCCATTGCGCGGGTTGTCGATGTAAGTGTTGGGCTCAGAATATTTTCTCTGCATCAAGCTGCAAAGAAGAAATGCGTAATTCAGAATAGGGTGAGATGATTCATTGTAAAACAATAATATATATTTTATTATGAAATAATAGGTCGTTACTTAATAGTGCTTAATTAGCAAAATAAAATACATTTCACTATAACATGTAAGTAACACTATTCCTGTGACAATCTATTTTATGCACAAGAGCTAGTTCATCAAGATGGCGGTATCTGCGAGGCTGTAAAATGTCGCTCTGACTTTTAGTCACGCAAAATGTTCCGACTTTTGCTTGTCCGCTGAGATGGCGCCAAGATGGCCTATTCACATGACTTAACAAGCGGACTTATTATTTATGCCAACCAAACACTGAGCTCTGTTGTGTATTTGTGTATATGCAACGTCATCAGGGTGCCATCCTCACGTGTAGGCATACTAGGCAGCTGCCTAAGGGCCCCACAATTCTAGGGGCTTCCGAGCAGGGGCGGGTGGTGGTCCCACAATCAGAGCGGCCAGGCAGCAATCTCTACTTCCCTCCCAGCCTGCACCCAGACAGTGAATGCTGATTGGTGGATGGCTGGAACTATTCACCAATCAGAGTGCTGACAGCCATTCACTGTATGGAATGCACCTTTGTTTTGGCATATGTCCTGGCGCACATACTGCGTCATGCCCAAAGTGTCAGCTCAGCGGACAAATAGTTAATATGCTCTGACTGCGCCTCTTCATTTCTCCCAGCCGCCCCCACTGCCTGCACATTAGGGCTTGGGGACAGTGTGCGCCTATGCAGAAGGGGGAAGGGGGGGTAATTTGAATACGATGAAAGGAGACGTTGTAGACTTACAAGTAGGAGTTCTTGGCTGCGCTGACAATGCAGGAAACTCGCTCAGAATCCACATAGTCATAATTAAATTCTTCTGGGTCCGTCTTTGAGCCAGATTCAGACAGGAGGAGTCCCAGCCAGTGGCCCATGTCCTCCGAGGACTTTGCCTGCGTGTAAACAGCGCACATCACTACAGTACACAGCGTTAAGTGTCGCCAGATGGTGGAGAGTCATCCCATCCACCTCCTCAGACATAACGGAGATATATGTGCACACAACTCATGGGAGAACGTGCTAATATAGTACCTGAGAGGGGATGTAGGGGAGCTGTATCAAGGCTTGGAGAGAGATAAAGCGGAGAAGTTGCCCAACCAATCAACTTTCATTTCATAGATTGTGCTGGATAAACGACAGTTAGAAACGGATTGGTTGCTTTGGGCAACTGCTCCACTTTATGTCTCTCCAAGACTTGATACATGTCCTCCTGGATCTTTAAAAAAACAACAACCAAAAAACAGAAATACCCTGAAATGTTTGTACTGATAGTAATACAGGCATGAAGGCAATAGAAAGTGAAAGGATACA
The DNA here is from genome assembly GCF_028390025.1 of Pseudophryne corroboree. Classification (NCBI taxonomy): domain Eukaryota; kingdom Metazoa; phylum Chordata; class Amphibia; order Anura; family Myobatrachidae; genus Pseudophryne; species Pseudophryne corroboree. The sequence continues at coordinate 776,574,984 of NC_086446.1, read as the reverse complement.
TATAATTTGTTTATAAGATACACAGTTTACAGCAAACGTTCAGCGTTTACTCTGCGGGAGGAAGTGAGTAAATCCGGCTGTCCTCCAACTCACCCCGCAGGGAGAGAGAATGCACTGTGCGTGGAGATACATGGAATTTCCAGCAGAGGGCAGTAAAGCAGAGGTACAGTATAAAGTGAAGCTTCTTGGGGGTATATATATATACGAGGCAGCAAGGGTCAGACGTCATCACTCAAGTGCAAAAAATGCTTTCATTTTGAGGTCAAAAACATCTCTTTGAAAATATACCCCCTGGTGTTCATTTTTATTTATTTTTTATCTTGTTGCACTGTGGAAACACCCTGCTGCAATAAGAAAATGGGTCTTTAAAAAAAACAAAAATGAAAAAGCGGCAAAGGAGAGCGGTCATTCAGACGCTCCTCCAAAGAGGATGGGCTCCCCAACCCAGGGGGCACAAAGCTCTAACATGGGCGAGGGTCTTGAGGCTGTTGAAGGACATCTACCCTGAGAGTCACTAAAGCCTCACCCAGGGAAACAGGAACTTTGGCCCATGGGAACGACTCAGAAGGAACGGAGGGAGATGGGAGCCTCGGGGCCACGCCACTTCCCAAATACTGAGTCCGTAAGGGTTAAACACACCCGTCAATTCACTGATTTTCTTGGGTCGTGTGGTTGCAACTCTCCTTCAGGCCAGGCCCAAGTACCTTGTAAACCCCCCTACCACCCTCTACGCGTCCCTGATTGTTATACTTAGAAGATATCATGATGAAAATAGCTTTTGCGCACCCCTCTTACTACACTGGCAGGTGTCACTCCCATTGGACCCCCAGCATGTGTGAGGTAGTAGGCCCTAAACAGTGCTCCTTTATACGGAGGACCTCTACTGGACACCTGAGTCATTACTAGGGGGGAGGGATCTGATGTGTAACAGACAGTGATAGCAGGCTCCTGATTGGATGGCTGGTTGTCATTAAATCTCATGCTCCGGCTACTCCGGTTTCCTCCCACAATCCAAAAATATACTGGCATCAGCTACTAACTGTCATTTCATAGGTTGTGCTAGATAGCTGGAAGCTTATTGGTTGCGTCGGGCGACTTCCCCATGATTTCTATCTCCAAGGCTTGATACATCCCCCCCTAATGTAAGGGTGCGATCTTACAAACAGCGCAGGTTGTAGTGGAGCAATCCTATGACGTTCCCTGATGGACCCTTGATCCGGTCTGTAGAGGTTCTATATGAATTGTAGGCTGCCGGAGAGACGGCTTCTACATACGTAATTATTATTATGGTGGGGCTTGATCCTGAGGGGCTATAATTCATTTGTGGGGTTATAAATCGTTTTCAGTTACAACCGGCAAAAGTTTTTAAATCATTGTGACCGTTTTATTTTCCTTGAGTACATAGACTAAGAGGATTCGTCCTGCGTACACGTGTGACCATGGCTGGGCGTAGAAAAGGTTCTTACCTCCAGAGTGGCCAGCTCTTCCCCATTATGCAGGATCCGGAAGGAATACAGGTGGTCCGGGGTGGGCTGAGGAATGATGTCGCAGCCCGTCAGGGACACCGGATGGATGGCGAACTTACTCCTGCTCCTGTCCTGGTAGAAGTGTAGCTGGCCGTCCTTCACGCAGCAGTAGCGAGATTTCCAGTGGCTGTTTATCAGCACGTTCAGGTAATCTGGAAGTAATCAGACACATCTCTTATGGGAACTGGGCAGCGGTCTAAGGGAGCAAATTTGGCGTGGCAATATCCCCTTAAAAAAAAGTAAAATGCGCAACACGCTACACTTGTCCCCTTCAGCAGCGCTGCCCAGAAACTGACCCAGGCCCATGACACCGCATGCTGCAAAGGGGCCCTCCAACAAGCCTGGGTAAACAGTACCCCCCCACACCCCCTTGGCGCCATTAATGCCCGCGGCTGGATGTGCAGTGTGAAAACAGAAGATTCGCTCCACAAATGGATTTGCGTTTAACTCTGAATGGGACCCTTTGTGTTGATTCTTGGATTGTTATAAGCCACCGTATGTACTGCGGCACACCGTATATACTGCGGCACACCGTGTAAACATAAATACTGACAACCCTATGTGAAAAATACCACTCTGTGCCAGCCACCACCATAACACTGGCATCGTGTACCCTACACAGCACTAACACGTAGCCCTCGTCCCATGTGTACATACATGTACACGCCTCTCTACACGTCACTAGCACCGTGATTGTGCAGCAGACGTGTCCCTGGGGTGTACAGGCAGCCAATGAGAAGGACCCGCTGGTAACTCACAAATATACAGTTCTCAGGAACTTGCAGGGAATGAAAATGCTGTGACTGCGCCAGGGGTCCTGCCTGTGACTGCGCCAGATGTTCTGCCTGTGACTGCGCCAGGGGTCCTGCCTGTGACTGCGCCAGGGGTCCTGCCTGTGACTGCGCCAGGGGTCCTGCCTGTGACTGCGCCAGATGTTCTGCCTGTGACTGCACCAGGGGTCTTGCCTGTGACTGCGCCAGGGGTCCTGCCTGTGACTGCGCCAGATGTTCTGCCTGTGACTGCGCCAGATGTTCTGCCTGTGACTGCACCAGGGGTCCTGCCTGTGACTGCGCCAGATGTTCTGCCTGTGACTGCGCCAGATGTTCTGCCTGTGACTGCGCCAGATGTTCTGCCTGTGACTGCGCCAGATGTTCTGCCTGTGACTGCGCCAGATGTTCTGCCTGTGACTGCACCAGATGTTCTGCCTGTGACTGCGCCAGATGTTCTGCCTGTGACTGCACCAGATGTTCTGCCTGTGACTGCACCAGGGGTCCTGCCTGTGACTGCGCCAGATGTTCTGCCTGTGACTGCACCAGGAGTCCTGCCTGTGACTGCGCCAGGGGTCCTGCCTGTGACTGCACCAGGTGTCCTGCCTGTGACTGCACCAGGGGTCCTGCCTGTGACTGCACCAGGTGTCCTGCCTGTGACTGCACCAGGGGTCCTGCCTGTGACTGCACCAGGGGTCCTGCCTGTGACTGCGCCAGGGGTCCTGCCTGTGACTGCGCCAGGGGTCCTGCCTGTGACTGCATCAGGGGTCCTGCCTGTGACTGCACCAGGGGTCCTGCCTGTGACTGCACCAGGGATCCTGCCTGTGACTGCATCAGGGGTCCTGCCTGTGACTGCACCAGGAGTCCTGCCTGTGACTGCACCAGGGGTCCTGCCTGTGACTGCGCCAGATGTTCTGCCTGTGACTGCACCAGGAGTCCTGCCTGTGACTGCGCCAGGTGTCCTGCCTGTGACTGCACCAGGTGTCCTGCCTGTGACTGCACCAGGGGTCCTGCCTGTGACTGCACCAGGGGTCCTGCCTGTGACTGCACCAGGGGTCCTGCCTGTGACTGCGCCAGGGGTCCTGCCTGTGACTGCGCCAGGGGTCCTGCCTGTGACTGCACCAGGGGTCCTGCCTGTGACTGCACCAGGGGTCCTGCCTGTGACTGCGCCAGATGTTCTGCCTGTGACTGCACCAGGGGTTCTGCCTGTGACTGCGCCAGGTGTCCTGCCTGTGACTGCGCCAGATTTCTGCCTGTGACTGCGCCAGGGGTCCTGCCTGTGACTGCGCCAGATGTTCTGCCTGTGACTGCGCCAGATGTTCTGCCTGTGACTGCGCCAGGTGTCCTGCCTGTGACTGCACCAGGGGTCCTGCCTGTGACTGCACCAGGGGTCCTGCCTGTGACTGCACCAGGGGTCCTGCCTGTGACTGCGCCAGGGGTCCTGCCTGTGACTGCACCAGGGGTCCTGCCTGTGACTGCATCAGGGGTCCTGCCTGTGACTGCACCAGGGGTCCTGCCTGTGACTGCATCAGGGGTCCTGCCTGTGACTGCACCAGGAGTCCTGCCTGTGACTGCACCAGGAGTCCTGCCTGTGACTGCACCAGGGGTCCTGCCTGTGACTGCGCCAGATGTTCTGCCTGTGACTGCACCAGGTGTCCTGCCTGTGACTGCACCAGGGGTCCTGCCTGTGACTGCACCAGGGGTCCTGCCTGTGACTGCGCCAGGGGTCCTGCCTGTGACTGCGCCAGGGGTCCTGCCTGTGACTGCACCAGGGGTCCTGCCTGTGACTGCGCCAGGGGTCCTGCCTGTGACTGCACCAGATGTTCTGCCTGTGACTGCGCCAGGGGTCCTGCCTGTGACTGCGCCAGATGTTCTGCCTGTGACTGCGCCAGATGTTCTGCCTGTGACTGCGCCAGATGTTCTGCCTGTGACTGCGCCAGATGTTCTGCCTGTGACTGCGCCAGGGGTCCTGCCTGTGACTGCGCCAGATGTTCTGCCTGTGACTGCACCAGATGTTCTGCCTGTGACTGCGCCAGATGTTCTGCCTGTGACTGCGCCAGATGTTCTGCCTGTGACTGCACCAGATGTTCTGCCTGTGACTGCGCCAGATGTTCTGCCTGTGACTGCGCCAGATGTTCTGCCTGTGACTGCGCCAGATGTTCTGCCTGTGACTGCACCAGATGTTCTGCCTGTGACTGCACCAGATGTTCTGCCTGTGACTGCACCAGGGGTCCTGCCTGTGACTGCACCAGGGGTCCTGCCTGTGACTGCATCAGGGGTCCTGCCTGTGACTGCGCCAGGGGTCCTGCCTGTGACTGCGCCAGGGGTCCTGCCTGTGACTGCACCAGATGTTCTGCCTGTGACTGCACCAGGGGTCCTGCCTGTGACTGCATCAGGGGTCCTGCCTGTGACTGCACCAGGGGTCCTGCCTGTGACTGCACCAGGGGTCCTGCCTGTGACTGCGCCAGATGTTCTGCCTGTGACTGCACCAGGAGTCCTGCCTGTGACTGCGCCAGGTGTCCTGCCTGTGACTGCACCAGGTGTCCTGCCTGTGACTGCACCAGGGGTCCTGCCTGTGACTGCACCAGGTGTCCTGCCTGTGACTGCACCAGGGGTCCTGCCTGTGACTGCACCAGGGGTCCTGCCTGTGACTGCGCCAGGGGTCCTGCCTGTGACTGCGCCAGATGTTCTGCCTGTGACTGCGCCAGGTGTCCTGCCTGTGACTGCGCCAGATTTCTGCCTGTGACTGCACCAGGGGTCCTGCCTGTGACTGCGCCAGATGTTCTGCCTGTGACTGCGCCAGGTGTCCTGCCTGTGACTGCGCCAGATTTCTGCCTGTGACTGCGCCAGGGGTCCTGCCTGTGACTGCACCAGATGTTCTGCCTGTGACTGCGCCAGGGGTCCTGCCTGTGACTGCGCCAGATGTTCTGCCTGTGACTGCGCCAGATGTTCTGCCTGTGACTGCGCCAGATGTTCTGCCTGTGACTGCGCCAGATGTTCTGCCTGTGACTGCGCCAGGGGTCCTGCCTGTGACTGCGCCAGATGTTCTGCCTGTGACTGCACCAGATGTTCTGCCTGTGACTGCACCAGATGTTCTGCCTGTGACTGCGCCAGGGGTCCTGCCTGTGACTGCGCCAGATGTTCTGCCTGTGACTGCACCAGATGTTCTGCCTGTGACTGCACCAGATGTTCTGCCTGTGACTGCGCCAGGGGTCCTGCCTGTGACTGCGCCAGATGTTCTGCCTGTGACTGCGCCAGGGGTCCTGCCTGTGACTGCACCAGATGTTCTGCCTGTGACTGCACCAGATGTTCTGCCTGTGACTGCGCCAGGGGTCCTGCCTGTGACTGCGCCAGATGTTCTGCCTGTGACTGCACCAGATGTTCTGCCTGTGACTGCGCCAGATGTTCTGCCTGTGACTGCGCCAGATGTTCTGCCTGTGACTGCACCAGATGTTCTGCCTGTGACTGCGCCAGATGTTCTGCCTGTGACTGCGCCAGATGTTCTGCCTGTGACTGCGCCAGATGTTCTGCCTGTGACTGCACCAGATGTTCTGCCTGTGACTGCACCAGATGTTCTGCCTGTGACTGCACCAGGGGTCCTGCCTGTGACTGCACCAGGGGTCCTGCCTGTGACTGCATCAGGGGTCCTGCCTGTGACTGCGCCAGGGGTCCTGCCTGTGACTGCGCCAGGGGTCCTGCCTGTGACTGCACCAGATGTTCTGCCTGTGACTGCACCAGGGGTCCTGCCTGTGACTGCATCAGGGGTCCTGCCTGTGACTGCACCAGGGGTCCTGCCTGTGACTGCACCAGGGGTCCTGCCTGTGACTGCGCCAGATGTTCTGCCTGTGACTGCACCAGGAGTCCTGCCTGTGACTGCGCCAGGTGTCCTGCCTGTGACTGCACCAGGTGTCCTGCCTGTGACTGCACCAGGGGTCCTGCCTGTGACTGCACCAGGTGTCCTGCCTGTGACTGCACCAGGGGTCCTGCCTGTGACTGCACCAGGGGTCCTGCCTGTGACTGCGCCAGGGGTCCTGCCTGTGACTGCGCCAGATGTTCTGCCTGTGACTGCGCCAGGTGTCCTGCCTGTGACTGCGCCAGATTTCTGCCTGTGACTGCACCAGGGGTCCTGCCTGTGACTGCGCCAGATGTTCTGCCTGTGACTGCGCCAGGTGTCCTGCCTGTGACTGCGCCAGATTTCTGCCTGTGACTGCGCCAGGGGTCCTGCCTGTGACTGCACCAGATGTTCTGCCTGTGACTGCGCCAGGGGTCCTGCCTGTGACTGCGCCAGATGTTCTGCCTGTGACTGCGCCAGATGTTCTGCCTGTGACTGCGCCAGATGTTCTGCCTGTGACTGCGCCAGATGTTCTGCCTGTGACTGCGCCAGGGGTCCTGCCTGTGACTGCGCCAGATGTTCTGCCTGTGACTGCACCAGATGTTCTGCCTGTGACTGCACCAGATGTTCTGCCTGTGACTGCGCCAGGGGTCCTGCCTGTGACTGCGCCAGATGTTCTGCCTGTGACTGCACCAGATGTTCTGCCTGTGACTGCACCAGATGTTCTGCCTGTGACTGCGCCAGGGGTCCTGCCTGTGACTGCGCCAGATGTTCTGCCTGTGACTGCGCCAGGGGTCCTGCCTGTGACTGCACCAGATGTTCTGCCTGTGACTGCACCAGATGTTCTGCCTGTGACTGCGCCAGATGTTCTGCCTGTGACTGCACCAGGGGTCCTGCCTGTGACTGCACCAGGAGTCCTGCCTGTGACTGCACCAGGGGTCCTGCCTGTGACTGCATCAGGGGTCCTGCCTGTGACTGCGCCAGGGGTCCTGCCTGTGACTGCACCAGGGGTCCTGCCTGTGACTGCATCAGGGGTCCTGCCTGTGACTGCACCAGGAGTCCTGCCTGTGACTGCACCAGGAGTCCTGCCTGTGACTGCACCAGGGGTCCTGCCTGTGACTGCACCAGGAGTCCTGCCTGTGACTGCACCAGGGGTCCTGCCTGTGACTGCGCCAGGGGTCCTGCCTGTGACTGCGCCAGGGGTCCTGCCTGTGACTGCATCAGGGGTCCTGCCTGTGACTGCACCAGGTGTGCTGCCTGTGACTGCACCAGGAGTCCTGCCTGTGACTGCACCAGGGGTCCTGCCTGTGACTGCGCCAGGGGTCCTGCCTGTGACTGCACCAGGGGTCCTGCCTGTGACTGCACCAGGGGTCCTGCCTGTGACTGCACCAGGTGTGCTGCCTGTGACTGCACCAGGGGTCCTGCCTGTGACTGCGCCAGATGTTCTGCCTGTGACTGCGCCAGATGTTCTGCCTGTGACTGCGCCAGGGGTCCTGCCTGTGACTGCGCCAGATGTTCTGCCTGTGACTGCACCAGGAGTCCTGCCTGTGACTGCACCAGGAGTCCTGCCTGTGACTGCACCAGGTGTGCTGCCTGTGACTGCGCCAGGGGTCCTGCCTGTGACTGCGCCAGATGTTCTGCCTGTGACTGCGCCAGATGTTCTGCCTGTGACTGCGCCAGGGGTCCTGCCTGTGACTGCGCCAGATGTTCTGCCTGTGACTGCGCCAGATGTTCTGCCTGTGACTGCGCCAGGGGTCCTGCCTGTGACTGCACCAGATGTTCTGCCTGTGACTGCACCAGATGTTCTGCCTGTGACTGCGCCAGATGTTCTGCCTGTGACTGCACCAGATGTTCTGCCTGTGACTGCGCCAGATGTCCTGCCTGTGACTGCACCAGATGTTCTGCCTGTGACTGCGCCAGATGTTCTGCCTGTGACTGCGCCAGATGTTCTGCCTGTGACTGCACCAGATGTTCTGCCTGTGACTGCACCAGATGTTCTGCCTGTGACTGCGCCAGATGTTCTGCCTGTGACTGCGCCAGATGTTCTGCCTGTGACTGCTCCAGATGTTCTGCCTGTGACTGCACCAGATGTTCTGCCTGTGACTGCGCCAGGGGTCCTGCCTGTGACTGCGCCAGATGTTCTGCCTGTGACTGCGCCAGGGGTCCTGCCTGTGACTGCGCCAGATGTTCTGCCTGTGACTGCACCAGGGGTCCTGCCTGTGACTGCGCCAGGTGTCCTGCCTGTGACTGCACCAGGGGTCCTGCCTGTGACTGCACCAGGGGTCCTGCCTGTGACTGCATCAGGGGTCCTGCCTGTGACTGCGCCAGATGTTCTGCCTGTGACTGCGCCAGATGTTCTGCCTGTGACTGCTCCAGATGTTCTGCCTGTGACTGCACCAGATGTTCTGCCTGTGACTGCACCAGGGGTCCTGCCTGTGACTGCACCAGGGGTCCTGCCTGTGACTGCACCAGGGGTCCTGCCTGTGACTGCATCAGGGGTCCTGCCTGTGACTGCGCCAGATGTTCTGCCTGTGACTGCGCCAGATGTTCTGCCTGTGACTGCGCCAGGGGTCCTGCCTGTGACTGCGCCAGATGTTCTGCCTGTGACTGCGCCAGATGTTCTGCCTGTGACTGCGCCAGATGTTCTGCCTGTGACTGCGCCAGATGTTCTGCCTGTGACTGCGCCAGGTGTCCTGCCTGTGACTGCACCAGGGGTCCTGCCTGTGACTGCACCAGGGGTCCTGCCTGTGACTGCACCAGGGGTCCTGCCTGTGACTGCGCCAGGGGTCCTGCCTGTGACTGCACCAGGGGTCCTGCCTGTGACTGCATCAGGGGTCCTGCCTGTGACTGCACCAGGGGTCCTGCCTGTGACTGCATCAGGGGTCCTGCCTGTGACTGCACCAGGAGTCCTGCCTGTGACTGCACCAGGAGTCCTGCCTGTGACTGCACCAGGGGTCCTGCCTGTGACTGCGCCAGATGTTCTGCCTGTGACTGCACCAGGAGTCCTGCCTGTGACTGCACCAGGGGTCCTGCCTGTGACTGCACCAGGGGTCCTGCCTGTGACTGCGCCAGATGTTCTGCCTGTGACTGCACCAGGTGTCCTGCCTGTGACTGCACCAGGGGTCCTGCCTGTGACTGCACCAGGGGTCCTGCCTGTGACTGCGCCAGGGGTCCTGCCTGTGACTGCGCCAGGGGTCCTGCCTGTGACTGCACCAGGGGTCCTGCCTGTGACTGCACCAGGGGTCCTGCCTGTGACTGCGCCAGATGTTCTGCCTGTGACTGCGCCAGGTGTCCTGCCTGTGACTGCGCCAGATTTCTGCCTGTGACTGCGCCAGGGGTCCTGCCTGTGACTGCACCAGATGTTCTGCCTGTGACTGCGCCAGGGGTCCTGCCTGTGACTGCGCCAGATGTTCTGCCTGTGACTGCGCCAGATGTTCTGCCTGTGACTGCGCCAGATGTTCTGCCTGTGACTGCGCCAGATGTTCTGCCTGTGACTGCGCCAGGGGTCCTGCCTGTGACTGCGCCAGATGTTCTGCCTGTGACTGCACCAGATGTTCTGCCTGTGACTGCGCCAGATGTTCTGCCTGTGACTGCGCCAGATGTTCTGCCTGTGACTGCACCAGATGTTCTGCCTGTGACTGCGCCAGATGTTCTGCCTGTGACTGCGCCAGATGTTCTGCCTGTGACTGCGCCAGATGTTCTGCCTGTGACTGCACCAGATGTTCTGCCTGTGACTGCACCAGATGTTCTGCCTGTGACTGCACCAGGGGTCCTGCCTGTGACTGCACCAGGGGTCCTGCCTGTGACTGCATCAGGGGTCCTGCCTGTGACTGCGCCAGGGGTCCTGCCTGTGACTGCGCCAGGGGTCCTGCCTGTGACTGCACCAGATGTTCTGCCTGTGACTGCACCAGGGGTCCTGCCTGTGACTGCATCAGGGGTCCTGCCTGTGACTGCACCAGGGGTCCTGCCTGTGACTGCACCAGGGGTCCTGCCTGTGACTGCGCCAGATGTTCTGCCTGTGACTGCACCAGGAGTCCTGCCTGTGACTGCGCCAGGTGTCCTGCCTGTGACTGCACCAGGTGTCCTGCCTGTGACTGCACCAGGGGTCCTGCCTGTGACTGCACCAGGTGTCCTGCCTGTGACTGCACCAGGGGTCCTGCCTGTGACTGCACCAGGGGTCCTGCCTGTGACTGCGCCAGGGGTCCTGCCTGTGACTGCGCCAGATGTTCTGCCTGTGACTGCGCCAGGTGTCCTGCCTGTGACTGCGCCAGATTTCTGCCTGTGACTGCACCAGGGGTCCTGCCTGTGACTGCGCCAGATGTTCTGCCTGTGACTGCGCCAGGTGTCCTGCCTGTGACTGCGCCAGATTTCTGCCTGTGACTGCGCCAGGGGTCCTGCCTGTGACTGCACCAGATGTTCTGCCTGTGACTGCGCCAGGGGTCCTGCCTGTGACTGCGCCAGATGTTCTGCCTGTGACTGCGCCAGATGTTCTGCCTGTGACTGCGCCAGATGTTCTGCCTGTGACTGCGCCAGATGTTCTGCCTGTGACTGCGCCAGGGGTCCTGCCTGTGACTGCGCCAGATGTTCTGCCTGTGACTGCACCAGATGTTCTGCCTGTGACTGCACCAGATGTTCTGCCTGTGACTGCGCCAGGGGTCCTGCCTGTGACTGCGCCAGATGTTCTGCCTGTGACTGCACCAGATGTTCTGCCTGTGACTGCACCAGATGTTCTGCCTGTGACTGCGCCAGGGGTCCTGCCTGTGACTGCGCCAGATGTTCTGCCTGTGACTGCGCCAGGGGTCCTGCCTGTGACTGCACCAGATGTTCTGCCTGTGACTGCACCAGATGTTCTGCCTGTGACTGCGCCAGATGTTCTGCCTGTGACTGCACCAGGGGTCCTGCCTGTGACTGCACCAGGAGTCCTGCCTGTGACTGCACCAGGGGTCCTGCCTGTGACTGCATCAGGGGTCCTGCCTGTGACTGCGCCAGGGGTCCTGCCTGTGACTGCACCAGGGGTCCTGCCTGTGACTGCATCAGGGGTCCTGCCTGTGACTGCACCAGGAGTCCTGCCTGTGACTGCACCAGGAGTCCTGCCTGTGACTGCACCAGGGGTCCTGCCTGTGACTGCACCAGGAGTCCTGCCTGTGACTGCACCAGGGGTCCTGCCTGTGACTGCGCCAGGGGTCCTGCCTGTGACTGCACCAGGGGTCCTGCCTGTGACTGCATCAGGGGTCCTGCCTGTGACTGCACCAGGTGTGCTGCCTGTGACTGCACCAGGAGTCCTGCCTGTGACTGCACCAGGGGTCCTGCCTGTGACTGCGCCAGGGGTCCTGCCTGTGACTGCACCAGGGGTCCTGCCTGTGACTGCACCAGGGGTCCTGCCTGTGACTGCACCAGGTGTGCTGCCTGTGACTGCACCAGGGGTCCTGCCTGTGACTGCGCCAGATGTTCTGCCTGTGACTGCGCCAGATGTTCTGCCTGTGACTGCGCCAGGGGTCCTGCCTGTGACTGCGCCAGATGTTCTGCCTGTGACTGCACCAGGAGTCCTGCCTGTGACTGCACCAGGAGTCCTGCCTGTGACTGCACCAGGTGTGCTGCCTGTGACTGCGCCAGGGGTCCTGCCTGTGACTGCGCCAGATGTTCTGCCTGTGACTGCGCCAGATGTTCTGCCTGTGACTGCGCCAGGGGTCCTGCCTGTGACTGCGCCAGATGTTCTGCCTGTGACTGCGCCAGATGTTCTGCCTGTGACTGCGCCAGGGGTCCTGCCTGTGACTGCACCAGATGTTCTGCCTGTGACTGCACCAGATGTTCTGCCTGTGACTGCGCCAGATGTTCTGCCTGTGACTGCACCAGATGTTCTGCCTGTGACTGCGCCAGATGTCCTGCCTGTGACTGCACCAGATGTTCTGCCTGTGACTGCGCCAGATGTTCTGCCTGTGCACCAGATGTTCTGCCTGTGACTGCGCCAGATGTTCTGCCTGTGACTGCACCAGATGTTCTGCCTGTGACTGCACCAGATGTTCTGCCTGTGACTGCGCCAGATGTTCTGCCTGTGACTGCGCCAGATGTTCTGCCTGTGACTGCTCCAGATGTTCTGCCTGTGACTGCACCAGATGTTCTGCCTGTGACTGCGCCAGGGGTCCTGCCTGTGACTGCGCCAGATGTTCTGCCTGTGACTGCGCCAGGGGTCCTGCCTGTGACTGCGCCAGATGTTCTGCCTGTGACTGCACCAGGGGTCCTGCCTGTGACTGCGCCAGGTGTCCTGCCTGTGACTGCACCAGGGGTCCTGCCTGTGACTGCACCAGGGGTCCTGCCTGTGACTGCACCAGGGGTCCTGCCTGTGACTGCACCAGGGGTCCTGCCTGTGACTGCGCCAGGGGTCCTGCCTGTGACTGCGCCAGGGGTCCTGCCTGTGACTGCGCCAGATGTTCTGCCTGTGACTGCACCAGGAGTCCTGCCTGTGACTGCACCAGGGGTCCTGCCTGTGACTGCGCCAGGGGTCCTGCCTGTGACTGCACCAGGGGTCCTGCCTGTGACTGCGCCAGGAGTCCTGCCTGTGACTGCACCAGATGTTCTGCCTGTGACTGCGCCAGATGTTCTGCCTGTGACTGCGCCAGATGTTCTGCCTGTGACTGCACCAGGGGTCCTGCCTGTGACTGCGCCAGATGTTCTGCCTGTGACTGCACCAGATGTTCTGCCTGTGACTGCGCCAGATGTTCTGCCTGTGACTGCGCCAGGGGTCCTGCCTGTGACTGCACCAGATGTTCTGCCTGTGACTGCACCAGGGGTCCTGCCTGTGACTGCGCCAGATGTTCTGCCTGTGACTGCACCAGGAGTCCTGCCTGTGACTGCACCAGATGTTCTGCCTGTGACTGCGCCAGGGGTCCTGCCTGTGACTGCGCCAGATGTTCTGCCTGTGACTGCGCCAGGGGTCCTGCCTGTGACTGCGCCAGATGTTCTGCCTGTGACTGCACCAGGGGTCCTGCCTGTGACTGCACCAGGGGTCCTGCCTGTGACTGCACCAGGGGTCCTGCCTGTGACTGCACCAGGGGTCCTGCCTGTGACTGCGCCAGGGGTCCTGCCTGTGACTGCGCCAGATGTTCTGCCTGTGACTGCGCCAGGGGTCCTGCCTGTGACTGCGCCAGATGTTCTGCCTGTGACTGCACCAGGGGTCCTGACTGCGCCAGATGTTCTGCCTGTGACTGCACCAGGGGTCCTGCCTGTGACTGCACCAGGGGTCCTGCCTGTGACTGCACCAGGGGTCCTGTCTGTGACTGCGCCAGGAGTCCTGCCTGTGACTGCGCCAGATGTTCTGCCTGTGACTGCGCCAGGAGTCCTGCCTGTGACTGCGCCAGATGTTCTGCCTGTGACTGCACCAGATGTTCTGCCTGTGACTGCGCCAGGGGTCCTGCCTGTGACTGCGCCAGATGTTCTGCCTGTGACTGCGCCAGGTGTCCTGCCTGTGACTGCACCAGATGTTCTGCCTGTGACTGCACCAGGGGTCCTGCCTGTGACTGCGCCAGGGGTCCTGCCTGTGACTGCACCAGATGTTCTGCCTGTGACTGCGCCAGGGGTCCTGCCTGTGACTGCGCCAGATGTTCTGCCTGTGACTGCGCCAGATGTTCTGCCTGTGACTGCACCAGATGTTCTGCCTGTGACTGCGCCAGATGTTCTGCCTGTGACTGCGCCAGATGTTCTGCCTGTGACTGCGCCAGGAGTCCTGCCTGTGACTGCGCCAGATGTTCTGCCTGTGACTGCGCCAGGTGTCCTGCCTGTGACTGCACCAGGGGTCCTGCCTGTGACTGCACCAGGGGTCCTGCCTGTGACTGCGCCAGGGGTCCTGCCTGTGACTGCGCCAGGGGTCCTGCCTGTGACTGCACCAGGGGTCCTGCCTGTGACTGCATCAGGGGTCCTGCCTGTGACTGCACCAGGGGTCCTGCCTGTGACTGCACCAGGGGTCCTGCCTGTGACTGCATCAGGGGTCCTGCCTGTGACTGCACCAGGAGTCCTGCCTGTGACTGCACCAGGAGTCCTGCCTGTGACTGCACCAGGGGTCCTGCCTGTGACTGCGCCAGATGTTCTGCCTGTGACTGCACCAGGAGTCCTGCCTGTGACTGCACCAGGGGTCCTGCCTGTGACTGCACCAGGGGTCCTGCCTGTGACTGCGCCAGATGTTCTGCCTGTGACTGCACCAGGTGTCCTGCCTGTGACTGCACCAGGGGTCCTGCCTGTGACTGCGCCAGGGGTCCTGCCTGTGACTGCGCCAGGGGTCCTGCCTGTGACTGCGCCAGGGGTCCTGCCTGTGACTGCGCCAGGGGTCCTGCCTGTGACTGCACCAGGGGTCCTGCCTGTGACTGCACCAGGAGTCCTGCCTGTGACTGCACCAGGGGTCCTGCCTGTGACTGCACCAGGAGTCCTGCCTGTGACTGCACCAGGGGTCCTGCCTGTGACTGCGCCAGGGGTCCTGCCTGTGACTGCACCAGGGGTCCTGCCTGTGACTGCATCAGGGGTCCTGCCTGTGACTGCACCAGGTGTGCTGCCTGTGACTGCACCAGGAGTCCTGCCTGTGACTGCACCAGGGGTCCTGCCTGTGACTGCACCAGGGGTCCTGCCTGTGACTGCACCAGGGGTCCTGCCTGTGACTGCACCAGGGGTCCTGCCTGTGACTGCACCAGGTGTGCTGCCTGTGACTGCACCAGGGGTCCTGCCTGTGACTGCGCCAGATGTTCTGCCTGTGACTGCGCCAGATGTTCTGCCTGTGACTGCGCCAGGGGTCCTGCCTGTGACTGCGCCAGATGTTCTGCCTGTGACTGCACCAGGAGTCCTGCCTGTGACTGCACCAGGAGTCCTGCCTGTGACTGCACCAGGTGTGCTGCCTGTGACTGCGCCAGGGGTCCTGCCTGTGACTGCGCCAGATGTTCTGCCTGTGACTGCGCCAGATGTTCTGCCTGTGACTGCGCCAGGGGTCCTGCCTGTGACTGCGCCAGATGTTCTGCCTGTGACTGCGCCAGATGTTCTGCCTGTGACTGCGCCAGATGTTCTGCCTGTGACTGCGCCAGATGTTCTGCCTGTGACTGCGCCAGATGTTCTGCCTGTGACTGCACCAGGGGTCCTGCCTGTGACTGCGCCAGATGTTCTGCCTGTGACTGCACCAGATGTTCTGCCTGTGACTGCGCCAGATGTTCTGCCTGTGACTGCGCCAGGGGTCCTGCCTGTGACTGCGCCAGATGTTCTGCCTGTGACTGCGCCAGATGTTCTGCCTGTGACTGCACCAGATGTTCTGCCTGTGACTGCGCCAGATGTTCTGCCTGTGACTGCACCAGATGTTCTGCCTGTGACTGCGCCAGATGTTCTGCCTGTGACTGCGCCAGATGTTCTGCCTGTGACTGCACCAGATGTTCTGCCTGTGACTGCGCCAGATGTTCTGCCTGTGACTGCGCCAGGGGTCCTGCCTGTGACTGCGCCAGATATTCTGCCTGTGACTGCACCAGGAGTCCTGCCTGTGACTGCGCCAGGGGTCCTGCCTGTGACTGCGCCAGATGTTCTGCCTGTGACTGCACCAGGGGTCCTGCCTGTGACTGCGCCAGATGTTCTGCCTGTGACTGCACCAGGGGTCCTGCCTGTGACTGCGCCAGATGTTCTGCCTGTGACTGCGCCAGGGGTCCTGCCTGTGACTGCGCCAGATGTTCTGCCTGTGACTGCACCAGGGGTCCTGCCTGTGACTGCACCAGGGGTCCTGCCTGTGACTGCACCAGGGGTCCTGCCTGTGACTGCGCCAGGGGTCCTGCCTGTGACTGCGCCAGGGGTCCTGCCTGTGACTGCGCCAGATGTTCTGCCTGTGACTGCACCAGGAGTCCTGCCTGTGACTGCACCAGGGGTCCTGCCTGTGACTGCGCCAGGGGTCCTGCCTGTGACTGCACCAGGGGTCCTGCCTGTGACTGCGCCAGGAGTCCTGCCTGTGACTGCACCAGATGTTCTGCCTGTGACTGCGCCAGATGTTCTGCCTGTGACTGCGCCAGATGTTCTGCCTGTGACTGCACCAGGGGTCCTGCCTGTGACTGCGCCAGATGTTCTGCCTGTGACTGCACCAGATGTTCTGCCTGTGACTGCGCCAGATGTTCTGCCTGTGACTGCGCCAGGGGTCCTGCCTGTGACTGCACCAGATGTTCTGCCTGTGACTGCGCCAGATGTTCTGCCTGTGACTGCGCCAGGGGTCCTGCCTGTGACTGCGCCAGATGTTCTGCCTGTGACTGCGCCAGATGTTCTGCCTGTGACTGCGCCAGATGTTCTGCCTGTGACTGCACCAGGAGTCCTGCCTGTGACTGCACCAGGGGTCCTGCCTGTGACTGCACCAGGGGTCCTGCCTGTGACTGCGCCAGATGTTCTGCCTGTGACTGCACCAGGTGTCCTGCCTGTGACTGCACCAGGGGTCCTGCCTGTGACTGCACCAGGGGTCCTGCCTGTGACTGCGCCAGGGGTCCTGCCTGTGACTGCGCCAGGGGTCCTGCCTGTGACTGCACCAGGGGTCCTGCCTGTGACTGCACCAGGGGTCCTGCCTGTGACTGCGCCAGATGTTCTGCCTGTGACTGCGCCAGGTGTCCTGCCTGTGACTGCGCCAGATTTCTGCCTGTGACTGCGCCAGGGGTCCTGCCTGTGACTGCGCCAGATGTTCTGCCTGTGACTGCGCCAGATGTTCTGCCTGTGACTGCGCCAGATGTTCTGCCTGTGACTGCGCCAGATGTTCTGCCTGTGACTGCGCCAGGGGTCCTGCCTGTGACTGCGCCAGATGTTCTGCCTGTGACTGCACCAGATGTTCTGCCTGTGACTGCGCCAGATGTTCTGCCTGTGACTGCGCCAGATGTTCTGCCTGTGACTGCACCAGATGTTCTGCCTGTGACTGCGCCAGATGTTCTGCCTGTGACTGCGCCAGATGTTCTGCCTGTGACTGCGCCAGATGTTCTGCCTGTGACTGCACCAGATGTTCTGCCTGTGACTGCACCAGATGTTCTGCCTGTGACTGCACCAGGGGTCCTGCCTGTGACTGCACCAGGGGTCCTGCCTGTGACTGCATCAGGGGTCCTGCCTGTGACTGCACCAGGGGTCCTGCCTGTGACTGCGCCAGGGGTCCTGCCTGTGACTGCACCAGATGTTCTGCCTGTGACTGCACCAGGGGTCCTGCCTGTGACTGCATCAGGGGTCCTGCCTGTGACTGCACCAGGGGTCCTGCCTGTGACTGCACCAGGGGTCCTGCCTGTGACTGCGCCAGATGTTCTGCCTGTGACTGCACCAGGAGTCCTGCCTGTGACTGCGCCAGGTGTCCTGCCTGTGACTGCACCAGGTGTCCTGCCTGTGACTGCGCCAGGGGTCCTGCCTGTGACTGCGCCAGGGGTCCTGCCTGTGACTGCGCCAGATGTTCTGCCTGTGACTGCGCCAGGTGTCCTGCCTGTGACTGCGCCAGATTTCTGCCTGTGACTGCACCAGGGGTCCTGCCTGTGACTGCGCCAGATGTTCTGCCTGTGACTGCGCCAGGTGTCCTGCCTGTGACTGCGCCAGATTTCTGCCTGTGACTGCGCCAGGGGTCCTGCCTGTGACTGCACCAGATGTTCTGCCTGTGACTGCGCCAGGGGTCCTGCCTGTGACTGCGCCAGATGTTCTGCCTGTGACTGCGCCAGATGTTCTGCCTGTGACTGCGCCAGATGTTCTGCCTGTGACTGCGCCAGATGTTTTGCCTGTGACTGCGCCAGGGGTCCTGCCTGTGACTGCGCCAGATGTTCTGCCTGTGACTGCACCAGATGTTCTGCCTGTGACTGCGCCAGATGTTCTGCCTGTGACTGCGCCAGGGGTCCTGCCTGTGACTGCGCCAGATGTTCTGCCTGTGACTGCACCAGATGTTCTGCCTGTGACTGCACCAGATGTTCTGCCTGTGACTGCGCCAGGGGTCCTGCCTGTGACTGCGCCAGATGTTCTGCCTGTGACTGCGCCAGGGGTCCTGCCTGTGACTGCACCAGATGTTCTGCCTGTGACTGCACCAGATGTTCTGCCTGTGACTGCGCCAGATGTTCTGCCTGTGACTGCACCAGGGGTCCTGCCTGTGACTGCACCAGGAGTCCTGCCTGTGACTGCACCAGGGGTCCTGCCTGTGACTGCATCAGGGGTCCTGCCTGTGACTGCGCCAGGGGTCCTGCCTGTGACTGCACCAGGGGTCCTGCCTGTGACTGCATCAGGGGTCCTGCCTGTGACTGCACCAGGAGTCCTGCCTGTGACTGCACCAGGAGTCCTGCCTGTGACTGCACCAGGGGTCCTGCCTGTGACTGCACCAGGAGTCCTGCCTGTGACTGCACCAGGGGTCCTGCCTGTGACTGCGCCAGGGGTCCTGCCTGTGACTGCATCAGGAGTCCTGCCTGTGACTGCACCAGGGGTCCTGCCTGTGACTGCGCCAGGGGTCCTGCCTGTGACTGCACCAGGGGTCCTGCCTGTGACTGCACCAGGTGTGCTGCCTGTGACTGCACCAGGGGTCCTGCCTGTGACTGCGCCAGATGTTCTGCCTGTGACTGCGCCAGATGTTCTGCCTGTGACTGCGCCAGGGGTCCTGCCTGTGACTGCGCCAGATGTTCTGCCTGTGACTGCACCAGGAGTCCTGCCTGTGACTGCACCAGGAGTCCTGCCTGTGACTGCACCAGGTGTGCTGCCTGTGACTGCGCCAGGGGTCCTGCCTGTGACTGCGCCAGATGTTCTGCCTGTGACTGCGCCAGATGTTCTGCCTGTGACTGCGCCAGGGGTCCTGCCTGTGACTGCGCCAGATGTTCTGCCTGTGACTGCGCCAGATGTTCTGCCTGTGACTGCGCCAGGGGTCCTGCCTGTGACTGCACCAGATGTTCTGCCTGTGACTGCGGCAGAACATCTGGCGCAGTCACAGGCAGAACATCTGGCGCAGTCACAGGCAGAACATCTGGTGCAGTCACAGGCAGAACATCTGGTGCAGTCACAGGCAGAACATCTGGCGCAGTCACAGGCAGAACATCTGGCGCAGTCACAGGCAGAACATCTGGCGCAGTCACAGGCAGAACATCTGGCGCAGTCACAGGCAGAACATCTGGTGCAGTCACAGGCAGGACCCCTGGCGCAGTCACAGGCAGAACATCTGGTGCAGTCACAGGCAGAACATCTGGCGCAGTCACAGGCAGGACCCCTGGTGCAGTCACAGGCAGAACATCTGGCGCAGTCACAGGCAGAACATCTGGCGCAGTCACAGGCAGAACATCTGGTGCAGTCACAGGCAGGACCCCTGGCTGCGCCAGATGTTCTGCCTGTGACTGCACCAGATGTTCTGCCTGTGACTGCACCAGATGTTCTGCCTGTGACTGCGCCAGGGGTCCTGCCTGTGACTGCGCCAGATGTTCTGCCTGTGACTGCGCCAGGGGTCCTGCCTGTGACTGCGCCAGATGTTCTGCCTGTGACTGCACCAGGGGTCCTGCCTGTGACTGCGCCAGGTGTCCTGCCTGTGACTGCACCAGGGGTCCTGCCTGTGACTGCACCAGGGGTCCTGCCTGTGACTGCACCAGGGGTCCTGCCTGTGACTGCGCCAGGGGTCCTGCCTGTGACTGCGCCAGGGGTCCTGCCTGTGACTGCGCCAGGGGTCCTGCCTGTGACTGCGCCAGATGTTCTGCCTGTGACTGCACCAGGAGTCCTGCCTGTGACTGCACCAGGGGTCCTGCCTGTGACTGCGCCAGGGGTCCTGCCTGTGACTGCACCAGGGGTCCTGCCTGTGACTGCGCCAGGAGTCCTGCCTGTGACTGCACCAGATGTTCTGCCTGTGACTGCGCCAGATGTTCTGCCTGTGACTGCGCCAGATGTTCTGCCTGTGACTGCACCAGGGGTCCTGCCTGTGACTGCGCCAGATGTTCTGCCTGTGACTGCACCAGATGTTCTGCCTGTGACTGCGCCAGATGTTCTGCCTGTGACTGCGCCAGGGGTCCTGCCTGTGACTGCACCAGATGTTCTGCCTGTGACTGCGCCAGATGTTCTGCCTGTGACTGCACCAGGAGTCCTGCCTGTGACTGCGCCAGATGTTCTGCCTGTGACTGCGCCAGGGGTCCTGCCTGTGACTGCACCAGATGTTCTGCCTGTGACTGCGCCAGGGGTCCTGCCTGTGACTGCGCCAGATGTTCTGCCTGTGACTGCGCCAGGGGTCCTGCCTGTGACTGCGCCAGATGTTCTGCCTGTGACTGCACCAGGGGTCCTGCCTGTGACTGCACCAGGGGTCCTGCCTGTGACTGCACCAGGGGTCCTGCCTGTGACTGCACCAGGGGTCCTGCCTGTGACTGCGCCAGGGGTCCTGCCTGTGACTGCGCCAGATGTTCTGCCTGTGACTGCGCCAGGGGTCCTGCCTGTGACTGCGCCAGATGTTCTGCCTGTGACTGCACCAGGGGTCCTGCCTGTGACTGCGCCAGATGTTCTGCCTGTGACTGCACCAGGGGTCCTGCCTGTGACTGCACCAGGGGTCCTGCCTGTGACTGCACCAGGGGTCCTGTCTGTGACTGCGCCAGGAGTCCTGCCTGTGACTGCGCCAGATGTTCTGCCTGTGACTGCGCCAGGAGTCCTGCCTGTGACTGCGCCAGATGTTCTGCCTGTGACTGCACCAGATGTTCTGCCTGTGACTGCGCCAGGGGTCCTGCCTGTGACTGCGCCAGATGTTCTGCCTGTGACTGCGCCAGGTGTCCTGCCTGTGACTGCACCAGATGTTCTGCCTGTGACTGCACCAGGGGTCCTGCCTGTGACTGCGCCAGGGGTCCTGCCTGTGACTGCACCAGATGTTCTGCCTGTGACTGCGCCAGGGGTCCTGCCTGTGACTGCGCCAGATGTTCTGCCTGTGACTGCGCCAGATGTTCTGCCTGTGACTGCACCAGATGTTCTGCCTGTGACTGCGCCAGATGTTCTGCCTGTGACTGCGCCAGATGTTCTGCCTGTGACTGCGCCAGGAGTCCTGCCTGTGACTGCGCCAGATGTTCTGCCTGTGACTGCGCCAGGTGTCCTGCCTGTGACTGCACCAGGGGTCCTGCCTGTGACTGCACCAGGGGTCCTGCCTGTGACTGCACCAGGGGTCCTGCCTGTGACTGCGCCAGGGGTCCTGCCTGTGACTGCACCAGGGGTCCTGCCTGTGACTGCATCAGGGGTCCTGCCTGTGACTGCACCAGGGGTCCTGCCTGTGACTGCACCAGGGGTCCTGCCTGTGACTGCATCAGGGGTCCTGCCTGTGACTGCACCAGGAGTCCTGCCTGTGACTGCACCAGGAGTCCTGCCTGTGACTGCACCAGGAGTCCTGCCTGTGACTGCACCAGGGGTCCTGCCTGTGACTGCGCCAGATGTTCTGCCTGTGACTGCACCAGGAGTCCTGCCTGTGACTGCACCAGGGGTCCTGCCTGTGACTGCACCAGGGGTCCTGCCTGTGACTGCGCCAGATGTTCTGCCTGTGACTGCACCAGGTGTCCTGCCTGTGACTGCACCAGGGGTCCTGCCTGTGACTGCACCAGGGGTCCTGCCTGTGACTGCGCCAGGGGTCCTGCCTGTGACTGCGCCAGGGGTCCTGCCTGTGACTGCACCAGGGGTCCTGCCTGTGACTGCGCCAGGGGTCCTGCCTGTGACTGCACCAGATGTTCTGCCTGTGACTGCACCAGATGTTCTGCCTGTGACTGCGCCAGATGTTCTGCCTGTGACTGCGCCAGATGTTCTGCCTGTGACTGCGCCAGGGGTCCTGCCTGTGACTGCGCCAGATGTTCTGCCTGTGACTGCACCAGATGTTCTGCCTGTGACTGCACCAGATGTTCTGCCTGTGACTGCGCCAGGGGTCCTGCCTGTGACTGCGCCAGATGTTCTGCCTGTGACTGCACCAGATGTTCTGCCTGTGACTGCACCAGATGTTCTGCCTGTGACTGCGCCAGGGGTCCTGCCTGTGACTGCGCCAGATGTTCTGCCTGTGACTGCGCCAGGGGTCCTGCCTGTGACTGCACCAGATGTTCTGCCTGTGACTGCACCAGATGTTCTGCCTGTGACTGCGCCAGATGTTCTGCCTGTGACTGCACCAGGGGTCCTGCCTGTGACTGCACCAGGAGTCCTGCCTGTGACTGCACCAGGGGTCCTGCCTGTGACTGCATCAGGGGTCCTGCCTGTGACTGCGCCAGGGGTCCTGCCTGTGACTGCACCAGGGGTCCTGCCTGTGACTGCACCAGGGGTCCTGCCTGTGACTGCACCAGGAGTCCTGCCTGTGACTGCACCAGGAGTCCTGCCTGTGACTGCACCAGGGGTCCTGCCTGTGACTGCACCAGGAGTCCTGCCTGTGACTGCACCAGGGGTCCTGCCTGTGACTGCGCCAGGGGTCCTGCCTGTGACTGCACCAGGGGTCCTGCCTGTGACTGCATCAGGGGTCCTGCCTGTGACTGCACCAGGTGTGCTGCCTGTGACTGCACCAGGAGTCCTGCCTGTGACTGCGCCAGGGGTCCTGCCTGTGACTGCGCCAGGGGTCCTGCCTGTGACTGCACCAGGGGTCCTGCCTGTGACTGCACCAGGGGTCCTGCCTGTGACTGCACCAGGTGTGCTGCCTGTGACTGCACCAGGGGTCCTGCCTGTGACTGCGCCAGATGTTCTGCCTGTGACTGCGCCAGATGTTCTGCCTGTGACTGCGCCAGGGGTCCTGCCTGTGACTGCGCCAGATGTTCTGCCTGTGACTGCACCAGGAGTCCTGCCTGTGACTGCACCAGGAGTCCTGCCTGTGACTGCACCAGGTGTGCTGCCTGTGACTGCGCCAGGGGTCCTGCCTGTGACTGCGCCAGATGTTCTGCCTGTGACTGCGCCAGATGTTCTGCCTGTGACTGCGCCAGGGGTCCTGCCTGTGACTGCGCCAGATGTTCTGCCTGTGACTGCGCCAGATGTTCTGCCTGTGACTGCGCCAGATGTTCTGCCTGTGACTGCGCCAGATGTTCTGCCTGTGACTGCGCCAGATGTTCTGCCTGTGACTGCACCAGGGGTCCTGCCTGTGACTGCGCCAGATGTTCTGCCTGTGACTGCACCAGATGTTCTGCCTGTGACTGCGCCAGATGTTCTGCCTGTGACTGCGCCAGGGGTCCTGCCTGTGACTGCACCAGATGTTCTGCCTGTGACTGCGCCAGATGTTCTGCCTGTGACTGCGCCAGATGTTCTGCCTGTGACTGCACCAGATGTTCTGCCTGTGACTGCGCCAGATGTTCTGCCTGTGACTGCACCAGATGTTCTGCCTGTGACTGCGCCAGATGTTCTGCCTGTGACTGCGCCAGATGTTCTGCCTGTGACTGCGCCAGATGTTCTGCCTGTGACTGCGCCAGATGTTCTGCCTGTGACTGCACCAGATGTTCTGCCTGTGACTGCGCCAGATGTTCTGCCTGTGACTGCGCCAGGGGTCCTGCCTGTGACTGCGCCAGGGGTCCTGCCTGTGACTGCGCCAGATGTTCTGCCTGTGACTGCACCAGGGGTCCTGCCTGTGACTGCGCCAGATGTTCTGCCTGTGACTGCACCAGGGGTCCTGCCTGTGACTGCGCCAGATGTTCTGCCTGTGACTGCGCCAGGGGTCCTGCCTGTGACTGCGCCAGATGTTCTGCCTGTGACTGCACCAGGGGTCCTGCCTGTGACTGCGCCAGATGTTCTGCCTGTGACTGCACCAGGGGTCCTGCCTGTGACTGCACCAGGGGTCCTGCCTGTGACTGCACCAGGGGTCCTGCCTGTGACTGCGCCAGATGTTCTGCCTGTGACTGCACCAGGGGTCCTGCCTGTGACTGCGCCAGATGTTCTGCCTGTGACTGCACCAGGGGTCCTGCCTGTGACTGCGCCAGATGTTCTGCCTGTGACTGCACCAGGGGTCCTGCCTGTGACTGCGCCAGATGTTCTGCCTGTGACTGCACCAGGGGTCCTGCCTGTGACTGCACCAGGGGTCCTGCCTGTGACTGCACCAGGGGTCCTGCCTGTGACTGCGCCAGATGTTCTGCCTGTGACTGCACCAGGAGTCCTGCCTGTGACTGCACCAGGGGTCCTGCCTGTGACTGCGCCAGGGGTCCTGCCTGTGACTGCACCAGGGGTCCTGCCTGTGACTGCGCCAGGAGTCCTGCCTGTGACTGCACCAGATGTTCTGCCTGTGACTGCGCCAGATGTTCTGCCTGTGACTGCGCCAGATGTTCTGCCTGTGACTGCACCAGGGGTCCTGCCTGTGACTGCGCCAGATGTTCTGCCTGTGACTGCACCAGATGTTCTGCCTGTGACTGCGCCAGATGTTCTGCCTGTGACTGCGCCAGGGGTCCTGCCTGTGACTGCGCCAGATGTTCTGCCTGTGACTGCGCCAGATGTTCTGCCTGTGACTGCGCCAGGGGTCCTGCCTGTGACTGCGCCAGATGTTCTGCCTGTGACTGCGCCAGGGGTCCTGCCTGTGACTGCACCAGATGTTCTGCCTGTGACTGCGCCAGGGGTCCTGCCTGTGACTGCGCCAGATGTTCTGCCTGTGACTGCACCAGATGTTCTGCCTGTGACTGCGCCAGGGGTCCTGCCTGTGACTGCGCCAGATGTTCTGCCTGTGACTGCGCCAGGGGTCCTGCCTGTGACTGCGCCAGATGTTCTGCCTGTGACTGCACCAGGAGTCCTGCCTGTGACTGCACCAGATGTTCTGCCTGTGACTGCGCCAGGGGTCCTGCCTGTGACTGCGCCAGATGTTCTGCCTGTGACTGCACCAGGAGTCCTGCCTGTGACTGCACCAGATGTTCTGCCTGTGACTGCGCCAGGGGTCCTGCCTGTGACTGCGCCAGATGTTCTGCCTGTGACTGCGCCAGGGGTCCTGCCTGTGACTGCGCCAGATGTTCTGCCTGTGACTGCACCAGGGGTCCTGCCTGTGACTGCACCAGGGGTCCTGCCTGTGACTGCACCAGGGGTCCTGCCTGTGACTGCACCAGGGGTCCTGCCTGTGACTGCGCCAGGGGTCCTGCCTGTGACTGCGCCAGATGTTCTGCCTGTGACTGCGCCAGGGGTCCTGCCTGTGACTGCGCCAGATGTTCTGCCTGTGACTGCACCAGGGGTCCTGCCTGTGACTGCGCCAGATGTTCTGCCTGTGACTGCACCAGGGGTCCTGCCTGTGACTGCGCCAGATGTTCTGCCTGTGACTGCGCCAGGGGTCCTGCCTGTGACTGCGCCAGATGTTCTGCCTGTGACTGCACCAGATGTTCTGCCTGTGACTGCGCCAGGGGTCCTGCCTGTGACTGCGCCAGATGTTCTGCCTGTGACTGCGCCAGGGTCCTGCCTGTGACTGCGCCAGATGTTCTGCCTGTGACTGCGCCAGATGTTCTGCCTGTGACTGCGCCAGATGTTCTGCCTGTGACTGCGCCAGATGTTCTGCCTGTGACTGCGCCAGGTGTCCTGCCTGTGACTGCACCAGATGTTCTGCCTGTGACTGCGCCAGATGTTCTGCCTGTGACTGCGCCAGATGTTCTGCCTGTGACTGCGCCATATGTTCTGCCTGTGACTGCGCCAGATGTTCTGCCTGTGACTGCGCCAGATGTTCTGCCTGTGACTGCACCAGATGTCCTGCCTGTGACTGCGCCAGATGTTCTGCCTGTGACTGCGCCAGATGTTCTGCCTGTGACTGCACCAGGGGTCCTGCCTGTGACTGCGCCAGATGTTCTGCCTGTGACTGCACCAGGGGTCCTGCCTGTGACTGCGCCAGGGGTCCTGCCTGTGACTGCACCAGGGGTCCTGCCTGTGACTGCGCCAGATGTTCTGCCTGTGACTGCACCAGGGGTCCTGTCTGTGACTGCGCCAGATGTTCTGCCTGTGACTGCGCCAGGAGTCCTGCCTGTGACTGCGCCAGATGTTCTGCCTGTGACTGCGCCAGGGTCCTGCCTGTGACTGCGCCAGATGTTCTGCCTGTGACTGCGCCAGATGTTCTGCCTGTGACTGCGCCAGATGTTCTGCCTGTGACTGCACCAGGGGTCCTGCCTGTGACTGCGCCAGATGTTCTGCCTGTGACTGCGCCAGATGTTCTGCCTGTGACTGCACCAGGGGTCCTGCCTGTGACTGCGCCAGATGTTCTGCCTGTGACTGCGCCAGATGTTCTGCCTGTGACTGCGCCAGATGTTCTGCCTGTGACTGCGCCAGATGTTCTGCCTGTGACTGCACCAGGGGTCCTGCCTGTGACTGCGCCAGATGTTCTGCCTGTGACTGCGCCAGGAGTCCTGCCTGTGACTGCACCAGATGTTCTGCCTGTGACTGCGCCAGGAGTCCTGCCTGTGACTGCATCAGATGTCCTGCCTGTGACTGCACCAGATGTTCTGCCTGTGACTGCATCAGATGTTCTGCCTGTGACTGCGCCAGATGTTCTGCCTGTGACTGCGCCAGATGTTCTGCCTGTGACTGCGCCAGATGTTCTGCCTGTGACTGCGCCAGATGTTCTGCCTGTGACTGCGCCAGATGTTCTGCCTGTGACTGCGCCAGGGGTCCTGCCTGTGACTGCACCAGGGGTCCTGCCTGTGACTGCGCCAGATGTTCTGCCTGTGACTGCGCCAGATGTTCTGCCTGTGACTGCGCCAGATGTTCTGCCTGTGACTGCACCAGGGGTCCTGCCTGTGACTGCGCCAGATGTTCTGCCTGTGACTGCGCCAGATGTTCTGCCTGTGACTGCGCCAGATGTTCTGCCTGTGACTGCGCCAGATGTTCTGCCTGTGACTGCGCCAGGGGTCCTGCCTGTGACTGCGCCAGATGTTCTGCCTGTGACTGCGCCAGATGTTCTGCCTGTGACTGCGCCAGATGTTCTGCCTGTGACTGCGCCAGATGTTCTGCCTGTGACTGCGCCAGATGTTCTGCCTGTGACTGCACCAGGGGTCCTGCCTGTGACTGCGCCAGATGTTCTGCCTGTGACTGCGCCAGGAGTCCTGCCTGTGACTGCACCAGATGTTCTGCCTGTGACTGCGCCAGGAGTCCTGCCTGTGACTGCATCAGATGTCCTGCCTGTGACTGCGCCAGATGTTCTGCCTGTGACTGCGCCAGATGTTCTGCCTGTGACTGCGCCAGATGTTCTGCCTGTGACTGCGCCAGATGTTCTGCCTGTGACTGCGCCAGATGTCCTGCCTGTGACTGCGCCAGATGTTCTGCCTGTGACTGCGCCAGATGTTCTGCCTGTGACTGCGCCAGGGGTCCTGCCTGTGACTACACCAGATGTTCTGCCTGTGACTGCACCAGGGGTCCTGTCTGCGATTGCGCTATATGAAACAGCTCGGAGCATTAAATGAGAGACCGCAGTGGCCAATAGCTGGAAA
This sequence comes from Pseudophryne corroboree, assembly GCF_028390025.1. Taxonomy (NCBI): domain Eukaryota; kingdom Metazoa; phylum Chordata; class Amphibia; order Anura; family Myobatrachidae; genus Pseudophryne; species Pseudophryne corroboree. The sequence goes on along the minus strand of NC_086446.1, from coordinate 776,547,542 downwards.
GCAGCTTTAAATGAACAGAAAGGTCAATATTCTACATTCCATCATGATATGGGAAGTTTTACCATCCCATGGCTGGCCGGGTATGCTGGGACTTGTAGTTCCAATTGATCTATAAAGCCACACATTACCTATTCTTGTTTAACACAGATACTTGTGAATGTCACAATCTTTTCATACTGGATTTTACGTTTAGCGCCTCTATAATTGTGTTGTCATAAATGTCACCCAGGGTCACTGGGGACCCAACAGTCCGTCACATACAGCAAATGGGAACTTACTGGAGGTCTCCAGGGTCTTCTCTGGGCTCTCCATAGAGGCCGACTTCTTCCTTCCCAGGTTCATGAGGTTGCTGAGTTTGAGGCCGGAGGGTCCTTTCTTCTTAACTATGAGACAGACAGAAGGGGTTAAACTGATGCCGCTCTGCATGAGCTACATACATCTCATCTATATGTTATATACTGCGACAATCCTGTATGCCCAATGAAGGGGACATTGAAACGCATGTCCCATAGGTCAGAGTGACTGATCACCTCTATAGTCCCTTATATCCTAGTATTGTACACGGATAGCACTATAACATACTCTTGATTCCACTACGGAACCCCACATGACGGCGAATGCACAGTGCTCATCCAGCTGCAGCCATATTTACCAGCTGAACGACCCCTAAACAAGGGCTAACGAGATTAATATAATCACTAGGGACCGATGCGAGGTCAGGGGCGCTCTGCTGTCAATGGGACTCTGCCGCTAGGAAGGATTCAGCTTCTGGGTTTTAATTTGTTCCTTCCTACGGCTCCTTTATAATTGCCCACGGAGGCCAAACTGACAGCACAAAGGGCCTTTGTCGGGCCGGACTGAGATGTCCTGTAGTGTAATATTATCCTCGCCCTGACAAAGGGACAGTCAGTGTAACAAGCTGGAGGCTCCTTATTATGCTCTGTCCGGCCCAGGGGCTGTAAATAGCCCCCTTTTCCGAAGACCTTCGCGATGTTACACTTGTTATATATGGGCCGACTGCACAGTCTGACTGCTCCAGTTCTGTGTATGATTCTTAGGGGAGATGTATAAAATACTGGAGAGAAATAAAGTAGACGGTGAGAAAGTACCAGTTCCTAACTGCCATGTTACAGGCTGTGTTTGAAAAATGAGAGTAAGGAGCTGATTGGCTGGTACGTTAGCTCCGTCTACTTTATCTCTCTCCAAATGATGTCATTTTGGTAATTTTGTTGCGCCTGGAAACAGACATCACTATGTTCGGTGCACCCACCTCAACGAAAGCAAAAATAAGAATTTACTTACCGATAATTCTATTTCTCGTAGTCCGTAGTGGATGCTGGGGACTCCGTCAGGACCATGGGGATTAGCGGCTCCGCAGGAGACAGGGCACATAAGTAAAAGCTTTAGGACTAGGTGGTGTGCACTGGCTCCTCCCCCTATGACCCTCCTCCAAGCCTCAGTTAGGATACTGTGCCCGGACGAGCGTACACAATAAGGAAAGATTTTGAATCCCGGGTAAGACTCATACCAGCCACACCAATCACACTGTACAACTTGTGATCTGAACCCAGTTAACAGCATGATAACAGAGGAGCCTCTAGAAAAGATGGCTCACTACAGCAATAACCCGATTTTTGTAACAATAACTATGTACAAGTATTGCAGACAATCCGCACTTGGGATGGGCGCCCAGCATCCACTACGGACTACGAGAAATAGAATTATCGGTAAGTAAATTCTTATTTTCTCTGACGTCCTAAGTGGATGCTGGGGACTCCGTCAGGACCATGGGGATTATACCAAAGCTCCCAAACGGGCGGGAGAGTGCGGATGACTCTGCAGCACCGAATAAGAGAACTCCAGGTCCTCCTCAGCCAGGGTATCAAATTTGTAGAATTTTGCAAACGTGTTTGCCCCTGACCAAGTAGCAGCTCGGCAAAGTTGTAAAGCCGAGACCCCTCGGGCAGCCGCCCAAGATGAGCCCACCTTCGTTGTGGAATGGGCATTTACAGATTTTGGCTGTGGCAGGCCTGCCACAGAATGTGCAAGCTGAATTGTACTACAAATCCAACGAGCAATCGTCTGCTTAGAAGCAGGAGCACCCAGCTTGTTGGGTGCATACAGGACAAACAGCGAGTCAGTTTTCCTGACTCCAGCCGTCCTGGAAATATATATTTTCAGGGCCCTGACAACGTCTAGCAACTTGGAGTCCTCCAAGTCCCTAGTAGCCGCAGGCACCACAATAGGTTGGTTCAGGTGAAACGCTGACACCACCTTAGGGAGAAACTGGGGACGAGTCCGCAGTTCTGCCCTGTCCGAATGGAAAATCAGATATGGGCTTTTGTGAGACAAAGCCGCCAATTCTGACACTCGCCTGGCCGAGGCCAGGGCCATCAGCATGGTCACTTTCCATGTGAGATATTTAAAATCCACAGATTTGAGCGGTTCAAACCAATGTGATTTGAGGAATCCCAGAACTACGTTGAGATCCCACGGTGCCACCGGAGGCACAAAAGGGGGTTGTATATGCAGTACTCCCTTGACGAATGTCTGGACTTCAGGAACTGAAGCCAATCCTTTCTGGAAGAAATCGACAGGGCCGAAATTTGAACCTTAATGGACCCCAATTTGAGGCCCATAGACACTCCTGTTTGCAGGAAATGCAGGAATCGACAGAGTTGAAATTCCTCCGTGGGGGCCTTCCTGGCCTCACACCACGCAACATATTTTTGCCAAATGCGGTGATAATGTTGTGCGGTCACCTCCTTCCTGGCTTTGACCAGGGTAGGTATGACCTCTTCCGGAATGCCTTTTTCCCTTAGGATCCGGCGTTCAACCGCCATGCCGTCAAACGCAGCCGCGGTAAGTCTTGGAACAGACAGGGTCCTTGCTGAAGCAAGTCCCTTCTTAGCGGCAGAGGCCATGGGTCCTCTGTGAGCATCTCTTGAAGTTCCGGGTACCAAGTCCTCCTTGGCCAATCCGGAGCCACGAGTATAGTTCTTACTCCTCTCCGTCTTATAATTCTCAGTACCTTGGGTATGAGAGGAAGAGGAGGGAACACATACACTGACTGGTACACCCACGGTGTTACCAGAGCGTCCACAGCTATTGCCTGAGGGTCCCTTGACCTGGCGCAATACCTGTCCAGTTTTTTGTTGAGGCGGGACGCCATCATGTCCACCTTTGGTTTTTCCCAATGGTTCTCAATCATGTGGAAGACTTCCGTGTGAAGTCCCCACTCTCCCGGGTGGAGGTCGTGCCTGCTGAGGAAGTCTGCTTCCCAGTTGTCCACTCCCGGAATGAACACTGCTGACAGTGCTATCACATGATTTTCCGCCCAGCGAAGAATCCTTGCAGCTTCTGCCATTGCCCTCCTGCTTCTTGTGCCGCCCTGTCTGTTTACGTGGGCGACTGCCGTGATGTTGTCCGACTGGATCAGCACCGGCTGACCTTGAAGCAGAGGTCTTGCTAGGCATAGAGCATTGTAAATTGCCCTTAGCTCCAGTATATTTATGTGGAAAGAAGTCTCTAGACTTGACCACGTTCCCTGGAAATTTCTTCCCTGTGTGACTGCTCCCCAGCCTCTCAGGCTGGCATCCGTGGTCACCAGGATCCAATCCTGAATGCCGAATCTGCGGCCCTCTAGTAGATGAGCACTCTGCAGCCACCACAGAAGAGACACCCTTGTCCTCGGAGACAGGGTTATCCGCTGATGCATCTGAAGATGCGATCCGGACCATTTGTCCAGCAGATCCCACTGAAAAGTTCTTGCGTGAAATCTGCCGAATGGAATCGCTTCGTAAGAAGCCACCATTTTTCCCAGGACCCTTGTGCAATGATGCACTGACACTTTTCCTGGTTTTAGGAGGTTCCTGACTAGCTCGGATAACTCCCTGGCTTTCTCCTCCGGGAGAAACCCCTTTTTCTGGACTGTGTCCAGAATCATCCCTAGGAACAGCAGACGTGTCGTCGGGATCAGCTGCGATTTTGGAATATTTAGAATCCACCCGTGCTGTTGTAGCAGTACCCGAGATAGTGCTACTCCGACCTCCAACTGTTCCCTGGACTTTGCCCTTATCAGGAGATCGTCCAAGTAAGGGATAATTAAGATGCCTTTTCTTCGAAGAAGAATCATCATTTCGGCCATTACCTTGGTAAAGACCCGGGGTGCCGTGGACAATCCAAACGGCAGCGTCTGAAACTGATAATGACAGTTCTGTACTACGAACCTGAGGTACCCTTGGTGAGAAGGGCAAATTGGGACATGAAGGTAAGCATCCTTGATGTCCAGGGACACCATATAGTCCCCCTCTTCCAGGTTCGCTATCACTGCTCTGAGTGACTCCATCTTGAATTTGAACCTTTGTATGTAAGTGTTCAAAGATTTCAGATTTAGAATAGGTCTCACCGAGCCGTCTGGCTTCGGTACCACAAATAGTGTGGAATAATACCCCTTTCCCTGTTGTAGGAGGGGTACTTTGATTATCACCTGCTGGGAATACAGCTTGTGAATTGCTTCCAATACTGCCTCCCTGTCGGAGGGAGACGTTGGTAAAGCAGACTTCAGGAACCTGCGAGGGGGAGACGTCTCGAATTCCAATCTGTACCCCTGGGATACTACCTGTAGGATCCAGGGGTCCACTTGCGAGTGAGCCCACTGCGCGCTGAAACTCTTGAGACGACCCCCCACCGCACCTGAGTCTGCTTGTAAGGCCCCAGCGTCATGCTGAGGACTTGGCAGAAGCGGTGGAGGGCTTCTGTTCCTGGGAAGAGGCTGTCTGCTGCAGTCTTTTTCCCTTTCCTCTACCCCAGGGCAGATATGACTGGCCTTTTGCCCGCTTGCCCTTATGGGGACGAAAGGACTGAGGCTGAAAAGACGGTGTCTTTTTCTGCTGAGAGGTGAGTTGGGGTAAAAAGGTGGATTTTCCAGCTGTTGCCGTGGCCACCAGGTCCGAAAGACCGACCCCAAATAACTCCTCCCCTTTATACGGCAATACTTCCATGTGCCGTTTGGAATCCGCATCACCTGACCACTGTCGTGTCCATAAACATCTTCTGGCAGAAATGGAAATCGCACCTCTGTGCATCACGCATATATAGAAACGCATCTTTTATTTTCAGTCAGGGACTCCGACCACGCCACCCCAGCGCTGCACATCCAGGCTGAGGCAATCGCTGGTCGCAGTATAACACCAGTATGTGTGTATATACTTTTTAGGACATTTTCCAGCTTCCTATCAACTGGCTCCTTGAGGGCGGCCGTATCAGGAGACGGTAACGCCACTTGTTTTGATAAGCGTGTGAGTGCCTTATCCACCCTAGGGGGTGTTTCCCAACGCGCCCTAACTTCTGGCGGGAAAGGGTATAATGCCAATAATTTCTTAGATATCAGCAATTTTTTATCGGGGAAGACCCACGCATCCTCACACACTTCATTTAATTCTTCTGATTCAGGAAAAACTACGGGTAGTTTTTTCACACCCCACATAATACCCTTTTTTGTGGTACTTGTAGTATCAGAAATATGCAAAGCCTCCTTCATTGCCGTGATCATGTAACGTGTGGCCCTACTGGAAAATACGTTTGTTTCTTCACCGTCGACACTGGAGTCAGTGTCCGTGTCTGTGTCTGTGTCGACCGACTGAGGTAATGGGCGCTTTAGAGCCCCTGACGGTGTTTGAGACGCCTGGACAGGCACTAACTGACTTGCCGGCTGTCTCATGTCGTCAACAGTTTTTTGTAAAGTGCTGACACTATCACGTAATTCCTTAAATAAGACCATCCAGTCAGGTGTCGACTCCCTAGGGGGTGACATCACTAATACAGGCAATTGCTCCGCCTCCACACCATTTTCCTCCTCATACATGTCGACACACGCGTACCGACACACAGCACACACACAGGGAATGCTCTGATAGAGGACAGGACCCCACTAGCCCTTTGGGGAGACAGAGGGAGAGTTTGCCAGCACACACCAGAGCGCTATATATGTATAGGGACAACCTTATAAATAAGTGTTTCTCCCCCTCTTCACTCTTCTGGCTCTGTAAGGGGGCCGGCGGCGCGGCTCCGGGACCCATCCATGGCTGGGCCTGTGATCGTCCCTCTGGAGCTAATGTCCAGTAGCCAAGAAGCCCAATCCACTCTGCACGCAGGTGAGTTCGCTTCTTCTCCCCTTAGTCCCTCGATGCAGTGAGCCTGTTGCCAGCAGGACTCACTGAAAGTAGAGATGAGCGGGTTCGGTTCCTCTGAATCCGAACCCGCCCGAACTTCAGCTTTTTTTACACGGATCCGAGCGACTCGGATCTTCCCGCCTTGCTCGGTTAACCCGAGCGCGCCCGAACGTCATCATGACGCTGTCGGATTCTCGCGAGGCTCGGATTCTATCGCGAGACTCGGATTCTATATAAGGAGCCGCGCGTCGCCGCCATTTTCACACGTGCATTGAGATTGATAGGGAGAGGACGTGGCTGGCGTCCTCTCCATTTAGATTAGAAGAGAGAGAGTGAGATTGAGACAGAGACACTTGATTTACTGGAGTTTAGGAGTACTAGAGAGTGCAGAGTTTACTAGTGACTGACCACTGACCAGTGACCACCAGTGCAGTTTTATTTAATATAATCCGTTCTCTGCCTGAAAAAAACGATACACAGTGACTCAGTCACATACCATATCTGTGCTCAGCCCAGTGTGCTGCATCATCTATGTATAATATCTGACTGTGCTCACACAGCTTAATTGTGGGGGAGACTGGGGAGCAGTTATAGGTTATAGCAGGAGCAAGGAGTACATACATATTATTAAAATTAAACAGTGCACACTTTTGCTGCAGGCAGGAGTGCCACTGCCAGTGTGACTGACCAGTGACCTGACCACACTGACCACCAGTATAGTATACTATATTGTGATTGCCTGAAAAAGTTAAACACTCATCGTGTGACTTGTGTGGTGTTTTTTTATTCTATAAAAAACTCATTCTGCTGACAGACAGTGTCCAGCAGGTCCGTCATTATATAATATATACCTGTCCGGCTGCAGTAGTGATATATATATATATTTTATATCATTATTTATCATCCAGTCGCAGCAGACACAGTACGGTAGTTCACGGCTGTAGCTACCTCTGTGTCGGCACTCGGGAGTCCATCGATAATTGTATACCACCTACCCGTGGTTTTTTTTTTCTTTCTTCTTTATACATACTACATCTCATTATCATCCAGTCTATATTAGCAGCAGACACAGTACAGTATGGTAGTCCATGGCTGTAGCTACCTCTGTGTCGGCACTCGGCAGTCCATCCATAATTGTATACCACCTACCCGTGTTTTTTTCTTTCTTCTTTATACATACTACATCTCATTATCATCCAGTCTATATTAGCAGCAGACACAGTACAGTACGGTAGTCCACGGCTGTAGCTACCTCTGTGTCGGCACTCGGCAGTCCATCCATAATTGTATACCACCTACCCGTGGTTTTTTTTTCTTTCTTCTTTATACATACTACATCTCATTATCAACCAGTCTATATTAGCAGCAGGTACAGTACGGTAGTCCACGGCTGTAGCTACCTCTGTGTCGGCACTCGGCAGTCCGTCCATAATTGTATACCACCTACCCGTGGTTTTTTTTTCTTTCTTCTTTATACATACTACATCTCATTATCAATCATCCAGTCTATATTAGCAGCAGACACAGTACAGTATGGTAGTCCACGGCTGTAGCTACCTCTGTGTCGGCACTCGGCAGTCCATCCATAATTGTATACCACCTACCCGTGGTTTTTTTTTCTTTCTTCTTTATACATACTACATCTCATTATCATCCAGTCTATATTAGCAGCAGACACAGTACAGTACGGTAGTCCACGGCTGTAGCTACCTCTGTGTCGGCACTCGGCAGTCCATCCATAATTGTATACCACCTACCCGTGTTTTTTTCTTTTCTTCTTTATACATACTACATCTCATTATCATCCAGTCTATATTAGCAGCAGACACAGTACAGTACGGTAGTTCACGGCTGTAGCTACCTCTGTGTCGGCACTCGGCAGTCCATCCATAATTGTATACCACCTACCCGTGTTTTTTTTTCTTTCTTCTTTATACATACTACATCTCATTATCAACCAGTCTATATTAGCAGCAGACACAGTACAGTACGGTAGTCCACGGCTGTAGCTACCTCTGTGTCGGCACTCGGCAGTCCATCCATAATTGTATACCACCTACCCGTGGTTTTTTTTTCTTTCTTCTTTATACATACTACATCTCATTATCAACCAGTCTATATTAGCAGCAGACACAGTACAGTACGGTAGTCCACGGCTGTAGCTACCTCTGTGTCGGCACTCGGCAGTCCATCCATAATTGTATACCACCTACCCGTGGTTTTTTTTTCTTTCTTCTTTATACATACTACATCTCATTATCAACCAGTCTATATTAGCAGCAGACACAGTACAGTACGGTAGTCCACGGCTGTAGCTACCTCTGTGTCGGCACTCGGCAGTCCATCCATAATTGTATACCACCTACCCGTGGTTTTTTTTTCTTTCTTCTTTATACATACTACATCTCATTATCAACCAGTCTATATTAGCAGCAGACACAGTACAGTACGGTAGTCCACGGCTGTAGCTACCTCTGTGTCGGCACTCGGCAGTCCATCCATAATTGTATACTAGTATCCATCCATCTCCATTGTTTACCTGAGGTGCCTTTTAGTTGTGCCTATTAAAATATGGAGAACAAAAATGTTGAGGTTCCAAAATTAGGGAAAGATCAAGATCCACTTCCACCTCGTGCTGAAGCTGCTGCCACTAGTCATGGCCGAGACGATGAAATGCCAGCAACGTCGTCTGCCAAGGCCGATGCCCAATGTCATAGTACAGAGCATGTCAAATCCAAAACACCAAATATCAGTAAAAAAAGGACTCCAAAACCTAAAATAAAATTGTCAGAGGAGAAGCGTAAACTTGCCAATATGCCATTTACCACACGGAGTGGCAAGGAACGGCTGAGGCCCTGGCCTATGTTCATGGCTAGTGGTTCAGCTTCACATGAGGATGGAAGCACTCAGCCTCTCGCTAGAAAACTGAAAAGACGCAAGCTGGCAAAAGCACCGCAAAGAACTGTGCGTTCTTCGAAATCCCAAATCCACAAGGAGAGTCCAATTGTGTCGGTTGCGATGCCTGACCTTCCCAACACTGGACGTGAAGAGCATGCGCCTTCCACCATTTGCACGCCCCCTGCAAGTGCTGGAAGGAGCACCCGCAGTCCAGTTCCTGATAGTCAGATTGAAGATGTCAGTGTTGAAGTACACCAGGATGAGGAGGATATGGGTGTTGCTGGCGCTGGGGAGGAAATTGACAAGGAGGATTCTGATGGTGAGGTGGTTTGTTTAAGTCAGGCACCCGGGGAGACACCTGTTGTCCGTGGGAGGAATATGGCCGTTGACATGCCTGGTGAAAAACAAAAAAAATCAGCTCTTCGGTGTGGAAGTATTTCACCAGAAATGCGGACAACATTTGTCAAGCCATGTGTTCCCTTTGTCAAGCTGTAATAAGTAGGGGTAAGGACGTTAACCACCTCGGAACATCCTCCCTTATACGTCACCTGCAGCGCATTCATAATAAGTCAGTGACAAGTTCAAAAACTTTGGCCGACAGCGGAAGCAGTCCACTGACCAGTAAATCCCTTCCTCTTGTAACCAAGCTCACGCAAACCACCCCACCAACTCCCTCAGTGTCAATTTCCTCCTTCCCCAGGAATGCCAATAGTCCTGCAGGCCATGTCACTGGCAATTCTGACGAGTCCTCTCCTGCCTGGGATTCCTCCGATGCATCCTTGCGTGTAACGCCTACTGCTGCTGACGCTGCTGTTGTTGCTGCTGGGAGTCGATGGTCATCCCAGAGGGGAAGTCGTAAGCCCACTTGTACTACTTCCAGTAAGCAATTGACTGTCCAACAGTCCTTTGCGAGGAAGATGAAATATCACAGCAGTCATCCTGCTGCAAAGCGGATAACTGAGGCCTTGACAACTATGTTGGTGTTAGACGTGCGTCCGGTATCCGCCGTTAGTTCACAGGGAACTAGACAATTTATTGAGGCAGTGTGCCCCCGTTACCAAATACCATCTAGGTTCCACTTCTCTAGGCAGGCGATACCGAGAATGTACACGGACGTCAGAAAAAGACTTACCAGTGTCCTAAAAAATGCAGTTGTACCCAATGTCCACTTAACCACGGACATGTGGACAAGTGGAGCAGGGCAGGGTCAGGACTATATGACTGTGACAGCCCACTGGGTAGATGTATGGACTCCCGCCGCAAGAACAGCAGGGGCGGCACCAGTAGCAGCATCTCGCAAACGCCAACTCTTTCCTAGGCAGGCTACGCTTTGTATCACCGCTTTCCAGAATACGCACACAGCTGAAAACCTCTTACGGCAACTGAGGAAGATCATCGCGGAATGGCTTACCCCAATTGGACTCTCCTGTGGATTTGTGGCATCGGACAACGCCAGCAATATTGTGTGTGCATTAAATATGGGCAAATTCCAGCACGTCCCATGTTTTGCACATACCTTGAATTTGGTGGTGCAGAATTTTTAAAAAAACGACAGGGGCGTGCAAGAGATGCTGTCGGTGGCCAGAAGAATTGCGGGACACTTTCGGCGTACAGGCACCACGTACAGAAGACTGGAGCACCACCAAAAACTACTGAACCTGCCCTGCCATCATCTGAAGCAAGAAGTGGTAACGAGGTGGAATTCAACCCTCTATATGCTTCAGAGGTTGGAGGAGCAGCAAAAGGCCATTCAAGCCTATACAATTGAGCACGATATAGGAGGTGGAATGCACCTGTCTCAAGTGCAGTGGAGAATGATTTCAACGTTGTGCAAGGTTCTGATGCCCTTTGAACTTGCCACACGTGAAGTCAGTTCAGACACTGCCAGCCTGAGTCAGGTCATTCCCCTCATCAGGCTTTTGCAGAAGAAGCTGGAGACATTGAAGGAGGAGCTAACACGGAGCGATTCCGCTAGGCATGTGGGACTTGTGGATGGAGCCCTTAATTCGCTTAACAAGGATTCACGGGTGGTCAATCTGTTGAAATCAGAGCACTACATTTTGGCCACCGTGCTCGATCCTAGATTTAAAACCTACCTTGGATCTCTCTTTCCGGCAGACACAAGTCTGCTGGGGTTGAAAGACCTGCTGGTGAGAAAATTGTCAAGTCAAGCGGAACGCGACCTGTCAACATCTCCTCCTTCACATTCTCCCGCAACTGGGGGTGCGAGGAAAAGGCTCAGAATTCCGAGCCCACCCGCTGGCGGTGATGCAGGGCAGTCTGGAGCGACTGCTGATGCTGACATCTGGTCCGGACTGAAGGACCTGACAACGATTACGGACATGTCGTCTACTGTCACTGCATATGATTCTCTCAACATTGAAAGAATGGTGGAGGATTATATGAGTGACCGCATCCAAGTAGGCACGTCACACAGTCCGTACTTATACTGGCAGGAAAAAGAGGCAATTTGGAGGCCCTTGCACAAACTGGCTTTATTCTACCTAAATTGCCCTCCCACAAGTGTGTACTCCGAAAGAGTGTTTAGTGCCGCCGCTCACCTTGTCAGCAATCGGCGTACGAGGTTACATCCAGAAAATGTGGAGAAGATGATGTTCATTAAAATGAATTATAATCAATTCCTCCGCGGAGACATTGACCAGCAGCAATTGCCTCCACAAAGTACACAGGGAGCTGAGATGGTGGATTCCAGTGGGGACGAATTGATAATCTGTGAGGAGGGGGATGTACACGGTGATATATCGGAGGATGATGATGAGGTGGACATCTTGCCTCTGTAGAGCCAGTTTGTGCAAGGAGAGATTAATTGCTTCTTTTTTGGGGGGGGTCCAAACCAACCCGTCATATCAGTCACAGTCGTGTGGCAGACCCTGTCACTGAAATGATGGGTTGGTTAAAGTGTGCATGTCCTGTTTTGTTTATACAACATAAGGGTGGGTGGGAGGGCCCAAGGACAATTCCATCTTGCACCTCTTTTTTCTTTTATTTTTCTTTGCGTCATGTGCTGTTTGGGGAGGGTTTTTTGGAAGGGACATCCTGCGTGACACTGCAGTGCCACTCCTAGATGGGCCCGGTGTTTGTGTCGGCCACTAGGGTCGCTTATCTTACTCACACAGTCAGCTACCTCATTGCGCCTCTTTTTTTCTTTGCGTCATGTGCTGTTTGGGGAGGGTTTTTTGGAAGGGACATCCTGCGTGACACTGCAGTGCCACTCCTAGATGGGCCCGGTGTTTGTGTCGGCCACTAGGGTCGCTTATCTTACTCACACAGTCAGCTACCTCATTGCGCCTCTTTTTTTCTTTGCGTCATGTGCTGTTTGGGGAGGGTTTTTTGGAAGGGACATCCTGCGTGACACTGCAGTGCCACTCCTAGATGGGCCCGGTGTTTGTGTCGGCCACTAGGGTCGCTTATCTTACTCACACAGTCAGCTACCTCATTGCGCCTCTTTTTTTCTTTGCGTCATGTGCTGTTTGGGGAGGGTTTTTTGGAAGGGACATCCTGCGTGACACTGCAGTGCCACTCCTAGATGGGCCCGGTGTTTGTGTCGGCCACTAGGGTCGCTTATCTTACTCACACAGTCAGCTACCTCATTGCGCCTCTTTTTTTCTTTGCGTCATGTGCTGTTTGGGGAGGGTTTTTTGGAAGGGACATCCTGCGTGACACTGCAGTGCCACTCCTAGATGGGCCCGGTGTTTGTGTCGGCCACTAGGGTCGCTTATCTTACTCACACAGTCAGCTACCTCATTGCGCCTCTTTTTTCTTTGCGTCATGTGCTGTTTGGGGAGGTTTTTTTGGAAGGGACATCCTGCGTGACACTGCAGTGCCACTCCTAGATGGGCCCGGTGTTTGTGTCGGCCACTAGGGTCGCTTATCTTACTCACACAGTCAGCTACCTCATTGCGCCTCTTTTTTTCTTTGCGTCATGTGCTGTTTGGGGAGGGTTTTTTGGAAGGGACATCCTGCGTGACACTGCAGTGCCACTCCTAGATGGGCCCGGTGTTTGTGTCGGCCACTAGGGTCGCTTATCTTACTCACACAGTCAGCTACCTCATTGCGCCTCTTTTTTTCTTTGCGTCATGTGCTGTTTGGGGAGGGTTTTTTGGAAGGGACATCCTGCGTGACACTGCAGTGCCACTCCTAGATGGGCCCGGTGTTTGTGTCGGCCACTAGGGTCGCTTATCTTACTCACACAGTCAGCTACCTCATTGCGCCTCTTTTTTTCTTTGCGTCATGTGCTGTTTGGGGAGGGTTTTTTGGAAGGGACATCCTGCGTGACACTGCAGTGCCACTCCTAGATGGGCCCGGTGTTTGTGTCGGCCACTAGGGTCGCTTATCTTACTCACACAGCGACCTCGGTGCAAATTTTAGGACTAAAAATAATATTGTGAGGTGTGAGGTATTCAGAATAGACTGAAAATGAGTGGAAATTATGGTTTTTGAGGTTAATAATACTTTGGGATCAAAATGACCCCCAAATTCTATGATTTAAGCTGTTTTTTAGGGTTTTTTGAAAAAAACACCCGAATCCAAAACACACCCGAATCCGACAAAAAAAATTCGGTGAGGTTTTGCCAAAACGCGGTCGAACCCAAAACACGGCCGCGGAACCGAACCCAAAACCAAAACACAAAACCCGAAAAATTTCCGGCGCTCATCTCTAACTGAAAGTAAAAAAACCTAAGTCTATACTTTTATTCTAAGCAGCTCAGGAGAGCTACCTAGATTGCACCCTTCTCGGCCGGGCACAATAACCTAACTGAGGCTTGGAGGAGGGTCATAGGGGGAGGAGCCAGTGCACACCACCTAGTCCTAAAGCTTTTACTTTTGTGCCCTGTCTCCTGCGGAGCCGCTAATCCCCATGGTCCTGACGGAGTCCCCAGCATCCACTTAGGACGTCAGAGAAAAGGAATAAACCAAAAATATGTATTTCAAATACAACAGAAATGAGGGATAATAGTTTCTAGCGGCCGTGAAGTGTTGACTCCCATGACCACCAGGGGGCAGCACTCGCATATAACAGCAGCTAAGGGCTCTAAATTCATATTTATTGGAAAGATTAAAGGTGAGATGTATCAAATATTGGAGAAAGATAAAATAACAATCAATCAGTTCCTAACTGTCATTTTTCAAACACAGCTTGTGACATGGCAATTACAAGCTGATTGGTGGGTACTCTATATCTCTCCAAGGTTTGATACATTTCCCCCTTAAACAGGTATTTTTCAATCAAAGGGTATTTTTTTTATTGTAATGATAGAGGCAGGAACTGGTAATTTGTCATTAAAATGGAGGTAAAACAACTCCATATTGTATATACTATATTGTTTTGATAACACATCGAGTTATGGCCCCCATATATCACTGGTCAGCGATGATTGGCGATCCATCGTGGAATCTCAGAAATTAAGCTTGTTAAAATAGTATTTTCTCCATTGAAGGTAATGGATAATCTCTGGTCTATGCAGACAAACATTTAGGGGGATGAGTGGTTAGAAAATCAGCATTTCAGGCACATTGATGACTTGATGAAACTAGGTGGAAAATAAGTAAAGTATATCTGAATTATTGACTTTGTTGCAGTAAACCTGGTCATTGCTTGTGAAATACTCTACACACAGATACTTAAATAGGGAAATAAGAGTGATCTACTATAATGTGGCAGGGTTTGGGGAATTCGGGCATTATTTAAAATCAATGGGAAATGCTACTATTATGTTCAATGAAATGGTACCATTTTCAATGCACAGGATGGAAAACGATTATTCAGTGGGGGTTTTATTCTTTATTATTATTAATTTTTTTTTAATGTCTTTTTTAACTTATCTTTTATTTTGTTTAGTCAAATATTTTTCTTGGAGCTGAAATTGGCCACTGGTCTCTTTTTAAAAAAATTTCGACTGGGAACTGACTTTATACACTAGTTGGCACAAAGTTTATTTATTCAAAATTCCAGTGAGGATTTTAGTGAAATCTGTAAACTTCACTGAAAATTAGTTTATACGATGAGAAAAAAACAGTAGGTCGCGGTTGTAGGCATGAATAGAACTGTAAGTTGCAATTCTGCACTTTCCATCATTAAGACATATTATTACTAATTATAAATAATTCTACTTCCAAATTTTTCAGATGTTGACTCACAAGTGTTATCAGAAATAAAGATGAATCTACCGTCAGTAAAGGTATATTCAGGAATTACAGTATGAACGGGAAAATGATCCCCATACAACGCCACGCGACTCTCTTCAGGCAGTGGGGGGAAGGACCACCAATTGGGTATAGGGGGCATGTTTTATTAAGGTGGCTTTGTCCTTTTATAATAATGATCACTGATACAGGAAATCTTTAGACTTAAAAATCATGAGACAGTTTGGTAACATATTCAGCCCTGATGCTGAGTTGGACGTTCACCTGCTTGCGGAGTGTATCTTACATGCTTTCACGCTCCAGAAGCAATCGTATCCAAGCACGGGCAATGCAGGGACGCATTTCAGCTGTAGATGCATATGAATAGATGTTACTGGGCTGTTACGGAGCTTTGTCACTTTAGCAAAGCGAGGCCGCGTCAATGGAACTGCAGGCTATGCAGACTTGGATGGAACTGGAAATATGATGGATTCTAGAAGTCACATTTGCACCCAGTATAGACTGGTACAGGTATACCTTGATGATGATGATTACAAGTATCAAACCAATTATAATGTATATATAGGGGGTACCGCAATGCAGTACAGTAAATGTGTATTTATTTCCAGGAGCGCACTAAATCCGATGTTTATTCACCTTCCTTTACTTCCTTAACCTCAGGTGTCTCGGGGTGCCCATCTGTGCTGCTCCCACTTTCCGATGCTGCGGAATATCGGTCTGTCCCTTCCCCCTGTGAAGGAGCATAATGTAAGACACACACAGTGTAGCCACAAACATCTTCCTGCATTAGCAGAAGGCTGGTCCGGGAGACCATCTGCTTATGTATAACACAATATTACCTGCACACAATGCAGCAGATAATTGCTCATATGCTTTACAAAGAGGCCACTAAAACGAAAAGTCGCTGCAATAGGAAAGGTTTAAATTTCCATCCTCTCTGTGTCACCCATTGGAACTCCTAGGCTGTCCTCTCAGCGTCACCCCATAATTGCGACCATATCAAGTAATTTATATTTTAAATAGAAGAAAGTCTGCTGGTAGAGTTAAGGGGGGGTAAGTCAAACCTGATCGTAGCAGCAAACTTGACAAATGGAGAGAAAGAAAGCTCTCATTGGTAGATAGCCTCTCTACTATCATACCACGCTGCTAATGCCAGATCTCGTCCGATCTTGGAAGCCAAACAGCGTCGGGCCGGGTCAGTACCTGAGAGGAGACTCCCTGGGAATACCCGGTGTTGTAGAGTAGGGACACAATAACTGACCTCCCTGGTTGGTCTCATCAATACAGATCATCTGTACTGGTCAGGAGAAACGGGTGTCAGACTATCAGGTGTCTACAGCCTTTCTAATCCTTCTCGTGTGATTAACAGACCAGAACATTTTAAATATTTTCTCACACTTCTCTAATTTTTCACATTTTTTCTTTGGATTTCAGAGGGGTAATTTTTTAATTTTTGATTAATAAACATATATTTTAACTATCCTTTGATTCCTAATTGAAGAATTCTTCTTCCTTTCACAAGAGTGCGCCCACACAAGAGCTTTCTTTCTCTCCAATTGTCAGTACTTGTACTTTCTAGCTTTGGGCGCACCACCAATAAGGACTACAATTGAAAGGCTTCATTTTCCTTTCTAACAATTATAAATTGTCCGCTTTTGGTCCTTTTACAATTTGTCATAATTTATTACATACCAGTGCCCGGTCGCTCTTCCTTCTAATCGTAGCAGCAAACTTGTTAGCAGTTGGGCAGAACCATGTGCACTGCAGGTGGGGCAGATGTGCAGAGAGTTAGATTTGGGTGGGTTATATTGTTTCTGTGCAGGGTAAATACTGGCTGCTTTATTTTTACACTGCAATTTAGATTTCAGTTTGAACATACCCCACCCAAATCTAACTCTCTCTGCACATGTTACATCTGCCCCCCCTGCAGTGCACATGGTTTTTCCCAACTGCTAACAAATTTGCTGCTACGATCAGGTCTGAATTACCTCCAAAGTGCCCTGTCCCCCTACACAGAGGGGAGGCAGCCATTGTTTATTCAGGACAATGCAGTTCAACCATTCCATAGGAACCAGTGACATCACTGAGAGTGCAGCCTATCCAGTCACTAGGAACTAGTGACATCACTGAGAGAACAGCCTATCCACTCACTAGGAACTAGTGACATCACTGAGAGTGCAGCCTATCCAGTCACTAGGAGCCAGTGACATCACGGAGAGTGCAGCCTATCCAGCCACTAGGAGCCAGTGACATCACTGAGAGTGCAGCCTATCCAGTCACTAGGAGCCAGTGACATCACTGAGAGCGCAGCTTATCCAGTCACTAGGAGTCAGTGACATCACTGAGATCATCCATAAGCACGCATGTATACCAAGCCTTGTACCTTGCTCTGGGTGAGACGTTGATTGTCTGCAGTAACCAATGAGATGTCGGAGAACACATCCGTCTGTAAACCGTTGATATCCTGGATAACCTATGGAAAGGAGGAAAATAATTATTATATGACTAGTCCAGCATACCTCACAGTGCCCTGGCTGTTTTAGAACCTCCTGGGTTACAGAGCTTGCAATCTGTCAGCTCAGCACGCCCAGCCTGACAACAGTCCCCCTCACTGGCTGTAACAATGTCTATTCATTTACCACCGCCATCTAGCAACACTGTAACTGCTGTGAGTGACTGCTGGTCATGACTTTGGGGTCTGTGAGACGTTGCCCTGTCTGCTGGTCACATTGTCTCATTGTCCCATTTATTAGGTCCAGCAGACGTCTCAGGAAACTGACATCTTTTATCTGCGGCTGTTTGAAGTTTCTCTATAACATGTTCCCAATAAGCGGAGCATCGGCGTTACACCGACATGTTACAGCGGTTCCATTAATCTCCATTCACTGAGAGCTCCTTTGTTGGGCGAGAGCTGCTCTATTTTTCTCTACATCAAAAGCCTGGCCCTGGAGACCCCCAGATGGAGAGGAGAGCCGTTTACGAGGGGGCGCTGAACAGGGTCCTATCCGTAGCTGGTCCAGCTTTATTATAAAACTGGTAAATATGTACAGCCAGGTTCCAGGCGTCCCAATTACTGTCATATGAGTGTTCTGCACCTGGCTGAGGCTCTCCAGCTGTTGTTGAACTACAAGTCTCAGCATTTATAAGGATAACCAGCTATCAATTGGCCCAAATGCTGTAAACTCTCTGTCTGTGTGTACATGTGGTCAGCGGCGTAGGGAGGGCGGTTCCAGTGGAGCTCGAGCTCCAGGCGCCCAAGACATTACAGGGCGCCGCAGCTCGACTCCGTCAGAACCTCCGCCTGGCTGCAAGCAGCTCACAGCTGCAGCTGTCAGTCACTGCCAGCTGGAAGCCCGAGCTGCATCAAATCTCTCCCTCCCCTCCGTGACTTGCGTGTGACGTCATGCGTCACACGCACGGGCGTCTGACGTCAGACAGGCGGAGACGCGGCCAGACTCAGACGGAGCAGCAGCAGTCGGGAAGCAGGAGCGGGGCAGGTGAGTATTTTTTTTTCTTCTTTAGTGTTTGTAAGCGGCACTACCAGGGGGCACAATTACTCTGCGCACAGCTACAGGGGGCACACCAATTGGGGGCACAACTACAGGGGGCACAACTACTCCGGGCACAGCTACAGGGGACAGCACAACTACAGGGGGCAAATCTACAGGGGGCACAGCTACAGGGGGCAAATCTACAGGGGGCACAGCTACAGGGGGCACAACTACTCCGGGCACAGCTACAGGGGACAGCACAACTACTGGGGGCAAATCTACAGGGGGCACAGCTACAGGGGGCACAACTACTGGGTCCATAACTGCAGCGGGCATAACTGTGGCCACGCCCCTTCCCTATGAAGCCACGCGCCTATTTTTTGCCGCGCGCCTTGGGGGGGGGGGGGGTGTCGCCAAGGGAAACTTTCGCCCTGGGTTCCACAAGGTCTAGAACTGGCCCTGGTGGCCACGACCCCAATTCAGTACAGGGGAGGGGGGCGCCGAAACATACCTTGCTCCAGGCACCGTGACACCTTGCTACACCTCTGTGTGCGCTATGTAAATAACTGGTAATAATAAATAAATAATGTCATATTCCATGAATATAACATGTGCCCCCCCCCCCCCCCCCCCCCCGCCCCCCAGCTATCTCCTTTTAAGTGGCTTTTGCATCATCTTCACCCCCTTCCAATTGTTAACTCCTTCATCACCTACTTCCGTCTTTTAATCTTTTCATCCTCACAATTTTTCAATCACCCCTTGCAGCATTCTCTGCACTGTAATCTTTTATCCTCCCCTGTAATCACTCACATCCCCCTGTAATCATATACTCCCCCCCCCCTATCCCCCCCAAAAAAGATATAGCCACTTTCCTCCAATATACAGATTACAGCGGAACGTGGGGCTCTCAAAGAAAGATTTGTTTCCTGCAGGGTAATATTCAGTCCACACTGTGTGCAGAGCTCAGCGAGTGGGACCAGGTACATAGCTTCACTTTTCCTTAAAGCCCTTTTGTATTTGGCATTTCAGAATGGCTTTAGCTGCTGGGGAAAGGCTCTGGAATGTAAAAGACACACGGGGTAATTCAGGCCTGATCGCACAGCGGGCCATCAGAGTTGAACTGCGCACGTGTATGCACCGCAATGCACCAGCACGTCGCACAACAGCACCGGGCATCGGTGCCTAGCCACGGGATGGGTCGAAAAAAAGGATCGCACGGGCGATCGCAAGGTGATTGACAGGAAGTGGCCATTTGTGAGAAAAATGCAGGAGGGACCAGGCGTTTTCAGGGAGGGTGTCTGACGTCAGCTCCGGCCCCAATCAGCAGCAAACAATCGTGTAAGTCCTGATGTTTGTGCAGCTCTGCTACAAAAGCGATCGCACACCTGCACACACCATATACCCGCCCCCTGTAGCCGGCAACTATCTGATCGCAGGGCTGCAAAAAACGCACCCTAGCGATCAGGTCTGATTACCCCCATAGTGGGACCTACCACTGCTCTCAGAACATCTGCCTGTTCTAGGCTAGTAAGATACACGCCTGCATGTTCTAGGCTAGTAAGATGCACGCCTACCTGTTCTAGGCTAGTAAGATGCACGCCTACCTGTTCTAGGCTAGTAAGATACATGCCTGCCTGTTCTAGGCTAGTAAGATACACACCTGCCCGTTCTAGGCTAGTAAGATACATGCCTACCTGTTCTAGGCTAGTAAGATGCATACCTGCCTGTCAGTGGCGGTTCATGCCACGGGCAAGCGGTACTTTTGCCCGGGGCGCCGCCTTCCGGAGGGCGCCGGCGCCATCCGGAGGGCGCCACACCAGGGCAAGATCCGCCACTGTGCCCCCCGCAGTGCCCTGCTGTGCCCCCCCCCCGCTTTGAAGGGAACCAGACGCGTAGCGTCTAGTTTCCCTTCATTAAGAGGACCTTAGTTGTGCGGTGCGCGATGACGTCATCGCGCACCGCACAGCAAAGGTCCTCTCCATGAAGGGAAACTAGACGCTACGGTCTAGTTTCCCTTCATGTAGAGGACCTTTGATGCGCGATGACGTCATCGCGCACCGCACAGCATAGTGGCACAGACACTGGGGGTCATAATTGACCTCTAGTGTCTATGCTGTTCTATGGGAGAGACGTAATAATGTCTCTCCCATAGATCGAAGAGAGGAGAGGAGAAGAGCGGCGCCGCCGGCGGAGGGGGTCTGCAGCGGTCTGGATCAGGAACGGGGATGGTAAGTATACTTTTTTTTAATTTAATTTTTTCTTTCAGCGTTGTGACCACGCCCCCATTTGAAGCCACGCCCCTATATTTTGCCCGGGGCGCCACAAGGCCAAGAACCGGCCCTGCTGCCTGTTCTAGGCTAGTAAGATGCATACCTGCCTGTTCTAGGCTAGTAAGATACACGCCTGCCTGTTCTAGGCTAGTAAGATACATGCCTACCTGTTCTAGGCTAGTAAGATGCATACCTGCCTGTTCTAGGCTAGTAAGATACATGCCTGCCTGTTCTAGGCTAGTAAGATGCACGCCTGCCTGTTCTAGGCAAGTAAGACACACGCCTGCCTGTTCTAGGCTAGTAAGATACACGCCTGCCTGTTCTAGGCTAGTAAGATACACGCCTGCCTGTTCTAGGCTAATAAGATACATGCCTGCCTGTTCTAGGCTAGTAAGATGCATATTTGCCTGTTCTAGGCAAGTAAGACACACGCCTGCCTGTTCTAGGCTAGTAAGATACACGCCTGCCTGTTCTAGGCTAGTAAGATACACGCCTGCCTGTTCTAGGCTAGTAAGATACACGCCTGCCTGTTCTAGGCTAATAAGATACACGCCTGCCTGTTCTAGGCTAGTAAGATACACGCCTGCCTGTTCTAGGCTAGTAAGATACACGCCTGCCTGTTCTAGGCTAATAAGATGCACACCTGCCTGTTCTAGGCTAGTAAGATGCATACCTGCCTGTTCTAGGCTAGTAAGATACACGCCTGCCTGTTCTAGGCTAGTAAGATACAGACCTGCCCGTTCTAGGCTAGTAAGATACATGCCTACCTGTTCTAGGCTAGTAAGATGCATACCTGCCTGTTCTAGGCTAGTAAGATGCATACCTGCCTGTTCTAGGCTAGTAAGATGCATACCTGCCTGTTCTAGGCTAGTAAGATACACGCCTGCCTGTTCTAGGCTAGTAAGATACACACCTGTCCGTTCTAGGCTAGTAAGATACATGCCTACCTGTTCTAGGCTAGTAATATGCATACCTGCCTGTTCTAGGCTAGTAAGATACATGCCTGCCTGTTCTAGGCTAGTAAGATACATGCCTGCCTGTTCTAGGCTAGTAAGATGCACACCTGCCCGCTCTAGGCTAGTAAGATACATGCCTGCCTGTTCTAGGCTAGTAAGATACATGCCTGCCTGTTCTAGGCTAGTAAGATACACACCTGCCCGTTCTAGGCTAGTAAGATACATGCCTACCTGTTCTAGGCTAGTAAGATGCACACCTGCCTGCTCTAGGCTAGTAAGATACATGCCTACCTGTTCTAGGCTAGTAAGATACACGCCTGCCTGTTCTAGGCTAGTAAGATACACGCCCACCTGTTCTAGGCTAGTAATATGCGCACATGCCTGTTCTAGGCTAGTAAGATGCATACCTGCCTGTTCTAGGTAAGACACACACATCCCTGTTCTAGGCTAGTAAGACGTACATCGGCCTGTTCTAGGCTAGTAAGCTGCACACCTGCCTGTTCTACGCTAGTATAATGCACACCTGCCTGTTCTAGGCTAGTAAGATGCACACCTGCCTGCTCTAGGCTAGTAAGATGCAAGCCTGCCTGTTCTAGGCTAGTAAGATGCATACCTGCCTGTTCTAGGCAAGTAAGACACACACCTGCCTGTTCTAGGCTAGTAAGATGCAAAACCACTAGCAAAAAAATATTAAAAAATGATAAAAAATGTACATATGATTCTATATATTAATGTATATAGAAAGGGTTTAATACTCTTTACACAATTTCATAAACAAAAAAGTTATAATTTATTTTTCTAGAATTTCATATATAGACAGCTTTTTTTTTAAATTCATTAGTATAAAGCCTGTATTACTATGCGGCTCTTCACCTTTAAGAAAACATGTTTAAAACAAACATTTAAAAAAAAAACATATATATATAGATAGGCTGTTTAGCTGATATAGCCTTTTGAACAGTCCTAAGATTCAAAACAATGTTAATCTATATATAGAGTCCTATTAGATCTGATGCGTTGTAGCGATCTTTGCTACAAATTAATCTTTGTTTATTTTATGTAGACAGAGTTCACTGGGTCCCTGCTGTGCACAGCTTTTGATGTTAGTAATATGCATGCATTATGGATTGTTAAACCACTTGACCTTGCATCCACATTGTTTTCCCCTGGTTCCAAATCATACAGCTTGACCCCTCCGGACTCTTATTACATCAGTTAGGTTACCGTGATTGCGTTCTGCCGGGATTCGAGTAGCGCTGTTGGTTCCGATTTCGTTGGGGTCCGTGGCTGTCACAGTGATGGTTATGAATGGGCTCCTTTGAACGTGTAACGCGTTTCTCCGCCTTTTTCCGTTAACGTCAGCGGCTTCCTCAGCCACAGTCCATAATGAGACCCGTTCTCCTCTTTAAATACCATCCCCTGATCCCGTCGCCGCACCCTCTTGCGCGTGTATACTCCTTCTTGTGTTCCAAGACCTTTTAGCGCATGCGCACTTCTTAGTTCGTATCAAGCCTCTGTCTCATGTGTCATTTTGGTTGCTTTCTCCGTGGTTCTATAATACTTACACCTTTACAAATTCCAACCATTCGGCTATATCAGCTTACACCTAGTTTTACATCTTATTCTTTATGTTATCATCTACTACCCGTAAATTGTATAAACATAGCTGTCTCTTTTTTATAACTTTATTAAGAATTATAAAAAATCAATTCTAATTTCTCTATAGCTTCTCATATTAAACCCAATAATATATTAAACCCCTTTCGAAGAATACAATTCCTTCACTCCACCCTTTGTTTACCTATAATCATTTAATTATTTCTTCTTTATGATATTATTATGCAGTACTTTTACTCATTCTATTCCCAGACATATATCAGGAGAGAAACCTAGGTAAATATAAGCACATTTATTTTGTTTTTATACATTTTTTCATAAAATATTTCATTCATTGAAACTTAATTATTGTTATTATCCAGTAAATCTTATCTTTATAAATCATAAAAATGCTTACTATCTAAAAACACCATTGGCATTACTTGTATTTAACCCCTCATGTTTTACTTCAACATTAGCACAAGTGGGTCCTCCCTCCACCCACATAGTATCACTTGCGATGCACACCTGCCTATTCTGGGCTAGTAAGATGCACACTTGCCTGTTCTGGGCTAGTAAGATGCACACTTGCCTGTTCTGGGCTAGTAAGATGCACACTTGCCTGTTCTAGGCTAGTAAGATGCACACCTGCCTGCTCTAGACTAGTAAGATGCAAGCCTGCCTGTTCTAGGCTAGTAAGACGCACGCCTGCCTGATCTAGGCTAGTAATACGCGCACATGCCTGTTCTAGGTTAGTAAGATGCACACCTGCTTATTCTGGGCTAGTAAGATGCACACTTGCCTGTTCTGGGCCAGTAAGATGCACACTTGCCTGTTCTAGGCCTGTAAGATGCACGCCTGCCTTTTCTAGGCTAGTAAGACGCACGCCTGCCTGTTCTAGGCTAGTAAGACGCACACCTGCCTGTTCTAGGCTAGTAAGATGCACACCTGCCTGTTCTAGGCTAGTAAGATACACATCCACCTGTTCTAGGCTAGTAAGATGCATACCTGCCTGTTCTAGGTAAGACACACACCTCCCTGTTCTAGGCTAGTAAGACGTACATCGGCCTGTTCTAGGCTAGTAAGATGCACACCTGCCTGTTCTACGCTCGTAAGATGCACACCTGCCTGTCCTAGGCTAGTAAGATGCACACCTGCCTGCTCTAGGCTAGTAAGATGCAAGCCTGCCTGTTCTAGGCTAGTAAGACACACGCCTGCCTGTTCTAGACTAGTAAGATGCACACTTGCCTGTTCTAGGCAAGTGAGACACACGCCTGCCTGTTCTAGGCTAGTAAGATACACACCTGCCTGATCTAGGCTAGTAATATGCGCACATGCCTGTTCTAGGCTACTAAGATGCATACCTGCCTGTTCTAGGTAAGACACACACCTCCCTGTTCTAGGCTAGTAAGACGTACATCGGCCTGTTCTAGGCTAGTAAGATGCACACCTGCCTGTTCTACGCTAATAAGATGCACACCTGCCTGTCCTAGGCTAGTAAGATGCATACCTGCCTGTTCTAGGTAAGACACACACCTCCCTGTTCTAGGCTAGTAAGATGTACATCGGCCTGTTCTAGGCTAGTAAGATGCACACCTGCCTGTTTTAGGCTAGTAAGATGCACACCTGCCTGCTCTAGGCTAGTAAGATGCAAGCCTGCCTGTTCTAGGCTAGTAAGATGCACGCCTGCCTGTTCTAGGCTAGTAAGATGCACACCTGCCTGTTCTAGGCTAGTAAGATGCTTACCTGCCTGTTCTAGGCTAGTAAGATGCACACCTGCCTGCTCTAGGCTAGTAAGATGAAAGCCTGCCTGTTCTAGGCTAGTAAGAAACACGCCTGCATATTCTAGGCTAGTAAGACGCACGTCTGCCTGTTCTAGGCTAGTAAGATGCACACCTGCCTGTTCCAGGCTAGTAATATGCACTCCTGCCTGTTCTAGGCTAGTAAGATGCACACCTGCCAGTTCTAGGCTAGTAAGATGTACACCTGCCTATTCTAGTCTAGTAAGATGCACACCTGCCTATTCTGGGCTAGTAAGATGCACACTTGCCTGTTCTGGGCTAGTAAGATGCACACTTGCCTGCTCTAGGCTAGTAAGATGCAAGCCTGCCTGTTCTAGGCTAGTAAGACGCACGCCTGCCTGTTCTAGGCTAGTAAGATGCACACCTGCCTGATCTAGGCTAGTACTATGCGCACATGCCTGTTCTAGGCTAGTAAGATGCACACCTGCTTATTCTGGGCTAGTAAGATGCACACTTGCCTGTTCTGGGCCAGTAAGATGCACACTTGCCGGTTCTAGGCTTGTAAGATGCACGCCTGCCTGTTCTAGGCTAGTAAGACGCACGCCTGCCTGTTCTAGGCTAGTAAGACGCACACCTGCCTGTTCTAGGCTAGTAAGATGTACACCTGCCTGTTCTACGCTAGTAAGATGCACACCTGCCTGTTCTAGGCTAGTAAGATGCATACCTACCTGTTCTAGGCTAGTAAGATGCACACCTGCCTGCTCTAGGCTAGTAAGACACACGCCTGTTTGTTCTAGGCTAGTAAGATGCACACCTGTCTGATCTAGGCTAGTAATATGCGCACATGCCTGTTCAAGGCTAGTAAGACGTACATCGGCCTGTTCTAGGCTAGTAAGATGCACACCTGCCTGTTCTACGCTAGTAAGATGCACACCTGCCTGTTCTAGGCTAGTAAGATGCATACCTGCCTGTTCTAGGCTAGTAAGATGCACACCTGCCTGCTCTAGGCTAGTAAGATGCAAGCCTGCCTGTTCTAGGCTAGTAAGACGCACGCCTGCCTGTTCTAGGCTAGTAAGATGCACACTTGCCTGTTCTAGGAAAGTTAGACACACACCTGCCTGTTCTAGGCTAGTAAGATGCATACCTGCCTGTTTTAGGCAAGTAAGACACACACCTGCCTGTTCTAGGCTAGTAAGATGCAAGCCTGCATATTCTAGGCTAGTAAGACGCACGCCTGCCTGTTCTGGGCTAGTAAGATGCACACCTGCCTGTTCCAGGCTAGTAATATGCGCACCTGCCTGTTCTAGGCTAGTAAGATGCACACTTGCCAGTTCTAGGCTAGTAAGATGCACAACTGCCTGTTCTAGTCTAGTAAGATGCACACCTGCCTATTCTGGGCTAGTAAGATGCACACTTGCCTGTTCTGGGCTAGTAAGATGCACACTTGCCTGTTCTAGTCTAGTAAGATGCACACCTGCCTATTCTGGGCTAGTAAGATGCACACTTGCCTGTTCTGGGCTAGTAAGATGCACACTTGCCTGTTCTAGGCTAGTAAGATGCACACCTGCCTGCTCTAGACTAGTAAGATGCAAGCCTGCCTGTTCTAGGCTAGTAAGACGCACACCTGCCTGTTCTAGGCTAGTAAGATGCACACCTGCCTGATCTAGGCTAGTAATACGCGCACATGCCTGTTCTAGGTTAGTAAGATGCACACCTGCTTATTCTGGGCTAGTAAGATGCACACTTGCCTGTTCTGGGCCAGTAAGATGCACACTTGCCTGTTCTAGGCCTGTAAGATGCACGCCTGCCTGTTCTAGGCTAGTAAGACGCACACCTGCCTGTTCTAGGCTAGTAAGATGCACACCTGCATGTTCTAGGCTAGTAAGATACACATCCACCTGTTCTAGGCTAGTAAGATGCATACCTGCCTGTTCTAGGTAAGACACACACCTCCCTGTTCTAGGCTAGTAAGACGTACATCGGCCTGTTCTAGGCTAGTAAGATGCACACCTGCCTGTTCTACGCTCGTAAGATGCACACCTGCCTGTCCTAGGCTAGTAAGATGCACACCTGCCTGCTCTAGGCTAGTAAGATGCACACCTGCCTGTTCTAGGCTAGTAAGACACACGCCTGCCTGTTCTAGGCTAGTAAGATGCACACTTGCCTGTTCTAGGCAAGTGAGACACACGCCTGCCTGTTCTAGGCTAGTAAGATACACACCTGCCTGATCTAGGCTAGTAATATGCGCACATGCCTGTTCTAGGCTACTAAGATGCATACCTGCCTGTTCTAGGTAAGACACACACCTCCCTGTTCTAGGCTAGTAAGACGTACATCGGCCTGTTCTAGGCTAGTAAGATGCACACCTGCTTGTTCTACGCTAGTAAGATGCACACCTGCCTGTCCTAGGCTAGTAAGATGCATACCTGCCTGTTCTAGGTAAGACACACACCTCCCTGTTCTAGGCTAGTAAGATGTACATCGGCCTGTTTTAGGCTAGTAAGATGCACACCTGCCTGTTCTAGGCTAGTAAGATGCACACCTGCCTGCTCTAGGCTAGTAAGATGCAAGCCTGCCTGTTCTAGGCTAGTAAGATGCACACTTGCCTGTTCTAGGCTAGTAAGATGCACACCTGCCTGTTCTAGGCAAGTAAGACACACACCTGCCTGTTCTAGGCTAGTAAGATGCAAGCCTGCATATTCTAGGCTAGTAAGACGCACGCCTGCCTGTTCTAGGCTAGTAAGATGCACACCTGCCTGCTCCAGGCTAGTAATATGCGCACCTGCCTGTTCTAGGCTAGTAAGATGCACACTTGCCTGTTCTAGGCTTGTAAGATGCACGCCTGCCTGTTCTAGGCTAGTAAGACGCACGCCTGCCTGTTCTAGGCTAGTAAGATGCACACCTACCTGTTCTAGGCTAGTAAGATGCACACCTGCCTGTTATAGGCTAGTAAGATGCACACCTGCCTGCTCTAGGCTAGTAAGATGCAAGCCTGCCTGTTCTAGGCTAGTAAGACGCACGCCTGCCTGTTCTAGGCTAGTAAGATGCACACTTGCCTGTTCTAGGCAAGTGAGACACACACCTGCCTGTTCTAGGCTAGTAAGATGCAAGCCTGCATATTCTAGGCTAGTAAGACGCACGCCTGCCTGTTCTAGGCTAGTAAGATGCACACCTGCCTGCTCCAGGCTAATAATATGCGCACCTGCCTGTTCTAGGCTAGTAAGATGCACACCTGCCAGTTCTAGGCCAGTAAGATGCACACTTGCCTGTTTTAGGCTAGTAAGACGCACGCCTGCCTGTTCTAGGCTAGTAAGACGCACACCTACCTGTTCTAGGCTAGTAAGATGCACACCTGCCTGTTCTAGGCTAGTAAGATGCACACCTGCCTGTTCTAGGCTAGTAAGACGCATGCCTGCCTGTTCTAGGCTAGTAAGATGCACACTTGTCTGTTCTAGGCAAGTGAGACACACGCCTGCCTGTTCTAGGCTAGTAAGATGCATACCTGCCTGTTCTAGGCAAGTAAGACACACACCTGCCTGTTCTAAGCTAGTAAGATACAAGCCTGCATATTCTAGGCTAGCCTGCCTGTTCTAGGCTCGTAAGATGCACACCTGCCTGTTCCAGGCTAGTAATATGCGCACCTGCCTGTTCTAGGCTAGTAAGATGCATACCTGCCTGTTCTAGGCTAGTAAGATGCACACCTGCCTGTTCTAGGCTAGTAAGATGCACACCTGCCTATTCTGGGCTAGTAAGATGCACACTTGCCTGTTCTGAGATAGTAAGATGCACACTTGCCTGTTCTAGGCTTGTAAGATGCACGTCTGCCTGTTCTAGACTAGTAAGACGCACGCTGCCTGTTCTAGGCTAGTAAGACGCACACCTGCCTGTTCTAGGCTAGTAAGACGCACACCTGTCTGTTCTAGGCTAGTAAGATGTACACTTGCCTGTTCTGGGCTAGTAAGATGCACACTTGCCTGTTCTAGGCTTGTAAGATGCACGTCTGCCTGTTCTAGACTAGTAAGACGCACGCCTGCCTGTTCTAGGCTAGTAAGATGCACACCTGCCTGTTCTAGGCTAGTAAGATGCACACTTGCCTGTTCTAGGCTAGTAAGATGCACACCTGCCTGTTCTAGGCGAGTAAGACCCACACCTGCAAGTTCTAGAAGAATAAGACTCACACCTGCCAGTACTAGGCGAGTAAGACCCACACATGCAGGTTTTAGGTGAGTAAGACCCAAACCTGCAAGGTCTAGGTGAGTAAGTCCCACACCTGTTGGTTCTAGGTGAGTAAGACCCACACCTGACGGGTCTAGGCGAGTAAGACCCACACCTGACGGTTCTAGGATAGTAAGATGCACAACTGTATTTTCTAATTTAGCTAGATGCAGACCTGCCTGTTCCAGGCTAGCAAGACGCACACCTGCCTGGTCTAGGAGAATAAGACCCAAACATAATGGTTTAAGGTGAGTACTAGCACCTGCCTGTTTTAGGCGAGTAAGACCCACACCTGCCTGTTCTAGGCGAGTAAGACCCACACCTGCAAGTTCTAGAAGAATAAGACTCACACCTGCCAGTACTAGGCGAGTAAGACCCACACATGCAGGTTTTAGGTGAGTAAGACCCAAACCTGCAAGGTCTAGGTGAGTAAGTCCCACACCTGTTGGTTCTAGGTGAGTAAGACCCACACCTGACGGGTCTAGGCGAGTAAGACCCACACCTGACGGTTCTAGGATAATAAGACCACACCTGCCAGTTCTAGGCAAGTTAGACCCACACCTGCCTGTTCTAGGTGAGTAAGACCCACACCTGTCTGTTCTAGGCAAGTAAGACCCACACCTGCCGGTTCTAGGCGAGAAAGACCCACACCTGCCTGTTCTAGGTGAGTAAGACCCACACCTGCCTGTTCTAGGTAAGACCCACACCTGCCGGTTCTAGGTGAGTAAGACCCACACCTGCTAGTTCTAGGTGAGTAAGACCCACACCTGCCGGTTCTCAGCGAGTAAGTCCCACACCTGCTAGTTCTAGGCGAGTAAGATCCACACCTGCTGGTTCTAGGTGAGTAAGGCCCACACCTGCCTGTTCTAGGTGAATAAGGCCCACACCTGCCTGTTCTGGGTGAGTAAGTCCCACACCTTCCGGTTCTGGGCAAGTAAGACCCACACCCGCCGGTTCTAGGCGAGTAAGACCCACACCTGCAAGTTCTAGAAGAATAAGACTCACACCTGCCAGTACTAGGCGAGTAAGACCCACACATGCAGGTTTTAGGTGAGTAAGACCCAAACCTGCAAGGTCTAGGTGAGTAAGTCCCACACCTGTTGGTTCTAGGTGAGTAAGACCCACACCTGACGGGTCTAGGCGAGTAAGACCCACAACTGACGGTTCTAGGATAATAAGACCACACCTGCCAGTTCTAGGCAAGTAAGACCCACACCTGCCTGTTCTAGGTGAGTAAGACCCACACCTGTCTGTTTTAGGCAAGTAAGACCCACACCTGCCGGTTCTAGGCGAGAAAGACCCACACCTGCCTGTTCTAGGTGAGTAAGACCCGCACCTGCCTGTTCTAGGTAAGACCCACACCTGCTGGTTCTAGGTGAGTAAGACCCACACCTGCTAGTTCTAGGTGAGTAAGACCCACACCTGCCGGTTCTCAGCGAGTAAGTCCCACACCTGCTAGTTCTAGGCGAGTAAGATCCACACCTGCTGGTTCTAGGTGAGTAAGGCCCACACCTGCCTGTTCTAGGTGAATAAGGCCCACACCTGCCTGTTCTGGGTGAGTAAGTCCCACACCTTCCGGTTCTGGGCAAGTAAGACCCACACCTGCCGGTTCTAGGCGAGTAAGACCCACACCTGCAAGTTCTAGAAGAATAAGACTCACACCTGCCAGTACTAGGCGAGTAAGACCCACACATGCAGGTTTTAGGTGAGTAAGACCCAAACCTGCAAGGTCTAGGTGAGTAAGTCCCACACCTGTTGGTTCTAGGTGAGTAAGACCCACACCTGACGGGTCTAGGCGAGTAAGAACCACACCTGACGGTTCTAGGATAATAAGACCACACCTGCCAGTTCTAGGCAAGTAAGACCCACACCTGCCTGTTCTAGGTGAGTAAGACCCACACCTGTCTGTTCTAGGCAAGTAAGACCCACACCTGCCGGTTCTAGGCGAGAAAGACCCACACCTGCCTGTTCTAGGTGAGTAAGACCCACACCTGCCTGTTCTAGGTAAGACCCACACCTGCCGGTTCTAGGTGAGTAAGACCCACACCTGCTAGTTCTAAGTGAGTAAGACCCACACCTGCCGGTTCTAAGCGAGTAAGTCCCACACCTGCTAGTTCTAGGCGAGTAAGACCCACACCTGCTGGTTCTAGGTGAGTAAGGCCCACACCTGCCTGTTCTAGGTGAATAAGGCCCACACCTGCCTGTTCTGGGTGAGTAAGTCCCACACCTGCCGGTTCTGGGCAAGTAAGACCCACACCTGCCGGTTCTAGGCGAGTAAGGCCCACACCTGCTGGTTCTAGATCCTATATCTGGATAAAAGCGATAAAAGTCTATGTTCTACCTTTAGCCACTGCAAAGCCTGGTCCTTGCTCTGCATGCCCAGGACAATGACGTCGGCATTGCTTGGGGTGATCTTCAGCTTGTGCTCTTTCTTGCGGACGTGTTTCTCTTTGTGGACTACAGTGCATCCAATTAAACTGACGTCCAGCTGCGGGCTGTGGTCCTTGGAGCTTTTATAGCACTGAGAAAGGAAAATGTCCAAAGATTCCTCCATTAAACATATATTTCATTCCATAAATACTCAGGTGACAGACGAATCTACATCCATACATACATCCATACATCCATACATCCATACATACATACATACATACATACAGTACAGTAAGTAGTCTAGTGAGTACTGTATAGCAATAAGAGGGGACATTAGCCAGCCTTATATCTCCGCTTACCATTAATCTATTGTCCTTGATAACACAGAGTTGTTTTGTCCACTGGCTCAGCCACTTCTTCCTCCAGAGAAACGCGCAGATGGTCGCATCTTTCATCAGTTCGATGGAGGCCTCTGTGGATGGCCACTGGTGCTGGTGGGCAGCCGACTTCCCCTTGATATTCTCCTCTTCATCGTAGGACTCATACGAGCTGCTGATGGCATCTCCATCCTCTGTGAAGGCAAAAGACCACAGAATAAAGTAACGGTATGGATGGCGTGTGGGCGCATTTTGTAGCAACTGGGCTTCTGAAGATATTTGTATCTATCTATAATTCCTCCTACAATGTAGATGAGGTACAGAGTGGCGTTTCACAGAGGTACAACTTTCTGGCGATACAAACATTGAAAACTGGGAATGCCAAAGGCCAAATTCCATGTGGCGAAACGCGCAGATATTTTGTGGAACATGGTAGGAAATGTTGTTTCTCTCTATACTATAGGCACATATCCTAATCTAGAAAATGAATAAATCTAAACTAACAATTATGTAAATCTCCATTCCTCGTTTAACCTATTTATTAAACCTAGCAAACGATCATCTTCCCAATACTTCTTTTTTTTGTAAATACAAGTATGAGCACTAATCTTGTAAAAGTATTGCATGGATTGTCCAACACACAATATTGTGCTTACAGAAGAATACACAATATAACAAACATATGACATATCCCATGTGTACTACCAGCTATAAATTTGAGAGTAGATTTACTAAAGTTTCTAAAAATGAAAAGTGTTGGTGTTGTCCAAGGTAACCAATGAGATTCCAGCTATCATTTCTCTATTGCAGGCTAAACATGATAGACAGAATCTATGTGCAACACCCAGGGCCGCCATCAGAAATTGAAAAAGTAGACATGCCGCACTGCTCCACCTCCGTGTGATGTCATACATTGTAACGTTACATATAGGTGGAACGTTGCGGACCTACAGGCAGGGCCGGTTCTGGGGCTCTCTGCGCCCCGGGCGGCGTGGCTTTGTACAGGGGGCGTGGTCACTTACGCCCCCTGTACAGACTGAAATGATGTGCGGTGCGCGATGACGTCATCGCGCACCGCACACCAAAGATCCTCTCCACGAAGGGAAACTAGACGCATAGCGTCTAGTTCCCTTCGTGGAGAGGACCTTTGCTGTGCGGTGCGCAATGACGTCATCGCGCACCGCACAGTAAAGGACCTCTCCACGAAGGGAAACTAAACGCGTACGCGTCTAGTTTCCCTTCACAGCGGCAGCTGGCAGCGGGGGGCACAGCAGCAGCGGATCTTTCCCTGGTGCGGCGCCCTCCGGATGGCGCCCTGCGCCCTCCGGAGGGCAGCGCCCCGGGCAAAAGTCCTGCTTGCCCGTGGCAAGATCCGCTACTGCCTACAGGAACGGTACACAGAGAGCTGATACTTAGATAAGGCTTATTTTAAGAAGTCCTCCCTGCGCTCAGGCCTGCTGCTGATTCACAGCCTGGTGGAGGTCTACATGTATTGGTGGTAAGAGCCAGGGGTGGGCTCCCCTGTCTGTAAGGTCCTGGGACACCAGTCCCCCCAGTCCCCCCCTGTTGGCTGCCCTGGCAACACCACCATTTGTCTGTGTAAGAAGCTTTAGTAACTCTACCCCTTGGGGTGGTTTATAATTTGTAATCAGTACAAACAACACATTTTATACATGTATCTGTAATAATAAAACATCAGAAGTTTTAAGCAAGTGTTACAAGCTGTAACATACAGAGGTGACAGTACAGCAGCCGCTGGGGGACGCTGATGACAGGGCAGAAGGCCGTTACCAGCCCTAGTGATCCCCTAGTGTCAGTAACATGTCAGTAAAATGTATATGTAAGGGGAATTGTGGGTTGTTTAGTGAAAGCTTTGTATGACGGCGTCTTGGAAGAATTTGGCGCAGTGACTGACAAGATAGCAGCATCCGGCGGACAGTGGTGTGATTCGTGTGACCTTTATGAGGAATTAGGTTTTCCTGTCTCATTCCTGCGATAGCGATATCTGCAACTGCAGCTTGCAGAATGTGTTTACCTGTGGAATAAGATAGCAGGTCTGCGGTCACTACATAGGAAAGTAACCATTAACCGTCTCCTGACCAGTGGAACATGGATCCCTAACACAGGACATAAGCAGCGGATTTCTTACAAGTACTATCTCCTATATAATAGCCCAGATCTGTGACTCTGTGCCTGTGTGTATAACGCTGGGCGTGGCTAGGAGCTCTCATTGGGTTAGCAGCAGGTCTATCACACCCAGTCCACAGCTGATTGGGTGAGAAACGCCCTCACACACAGGTTACATCCAATGGGAGGCTCTGCCCTTTGGCTGCTGTGTGTTCCCAGAGCAGGATTAACAATGGGGCTGATGGAGCTGCAGCTCCAGGTCCACACCCCAAAATAGGCCCACTGCATCTGCAGCAACACACCCTCCAACACTTTACACATAAACATCGCTACAAATTCGAAAATGGAGCGTGGCCACGGGTAAAGCGATGTGACCACGCCCCTTTTCCCTATACTTTCAATGGAAGTTTGGAGAGCCAAACATCGGTACAGACCATAAAAAAAGGTACTTTACCAGCCAAAAAGGTACAGCTGGAGGGTATGCCACTGCATCTGCAGCAAGTCTCTGTGTTGTAGATAGGGGAAAAAAATCCTCCTGCCCCTCCGGCATCAACAGTCCCCATTCCCTAGCCACGGCGCAGGTGAAACAAAACCTGCTGCGCCCACCGGCATAGATTTGTATGAAAGCGGTGCAGCGGAAGCCTTTCATAGCCCTCCCTGCGCCGCATACTCTCTGAGTCCCGGAGCCTCCTCTGCGCGTGATGTCACAGAAGTGCCTCCCCGCCACAGCCACGCCCAGATCCCCAGGGGCCCTGACTCCGCAACACAGCACCTGAGCTGCCGGCCTGGAAACCCCGAGATGGCTAATGTAACGGATAGAGTGGGTGATATCGCGGAGGGTAATGTCTGGATGCTGAATCAATGTAAAAGGTGACAGTGCTGTGCAGTGCAGTGGGTGTGCAGTGACACTGGCACTGCACAGCACTCTCACTTTTTACATTGATTCAGCGAGTCAGTCAGTTCTGCCAGCCAGTCACCATTGTTACCACCAGAGTCCCAACGCGCCACATTACAGGGAAGTAGACAGGAACATTCCGACGCTAAGGGCTGCTGGGAGCTGTAGTTTATTGAATGCATCTTCTTCCCTGTAATGCGGCGCGTTGGGACACCGGCGCTAACAATAGTGACTGACTGCTTGGCTGCTGTGCGAGCCACTGCCAAAGGGAGGACAGCAGCTTAGCTGCTTCCAGGAGGAGAAGAATTTTCCGCCCCTCCCCCACTTGCAGTACCTCTGGGCCCCATCCGGGGCACACCCACACCCCCCTCCCCACCCACAGCGCACTTGCCCCTCACCCACCCATGGCACCACCGCACCCGCCCCTCCCCCACCCGCGGCATCCCCGCACCATTCCTCCCCCACCCACGGTGGCTCCGGACACCCACCCACAGCACCCAAACCTCCCCCACCTGCGGCACCATAGCACCAGCCCCTCCCCCACCCGCGACACCCCCAGACACCCTCTCCCCATCCGCGTCTCCCCCGCACCTGCCACTTCCCCAACCACAGCACCTACTAGGTGACTCACCAGGCCCTGCGTGCGCTGTTCACGCCATTGCAAGGGGCTACAACTCCTTAAGCATCGCACACCCTTTGTCCGTGCAATATCTAACCACTCACACAATTATGATTGGCGGTAATACTCCATATA
Organism: Pseudophryne corroboree; assembly: GCF_028390025.1. NCBI lineage: Eukaryota > Metazoa > Chordata > Amphibia > Anura > Myobatrachidae > Pseudophryne > Pseudophryne corroboree. The sequence continues at coordinate 776,511,510 of NC_086446.1, read as the reverse complement.
ATAAAAATATTGCACGCCATAAGGGCGTGCAAGGGTTAAGGGGGCCTAGCCCCTTACGACGGTGTGAAGAGCGCCCGTAGGGCGTGATAAATCACCTAGTACAAAGTAAATAAAATACTTTTACTGTAAGCGACTTGCGCTCCTCGTGATCAAACAAACCTGCCGCTGCGCAGGGGAAGAGTTACTGGCCCGTCGTTTACTATGGGCAGGTGTTAATGCATGCTCCGAGACATGTATCATAGCAGCAGGTGAGCGAGTCAATAAGGTCAAATAAAGAAGCACAGCAAACTTGCAGTGACATCACTGGCAGGGCTGTAACTAGGGGGGGGGGGGGGGGGGGGTAGATTCCTAGGTCTGGTTTCACAATTTTTGACTGATGGTCAATCCCATTTTTGTGCAATAACACATGGGATCCGGGATAAGTATCCGGACACATATATTATTGCGGCTGCGAGGGCTGCTTATCTGAGATTATGCTTCGTGTGCCTGAGACATCCAAACCATAATCCCAGATAAATGCCTGTTATGGGGGCTAATTGAATAGCCCCTCAACTGCTGCGGTAATTACCCCCTTTAGAATACTGATTTAACAAGAATAGTTTTTTTCTGTTTGTCTATTCTTTTTATTTTTTTATTTATATAGCGCACACATATTTCGCAGCACTCTACAGATATTATTAGTCATTCACATGAGTCGCTGCCTCAGCGGAGCTTACAATCTATATTCCCTACCACTTGTATACACACTAGGGTAATTTAATTGGGCAGAAGCCAAATAACCTACCAATATGTTTATGGAGTGTGGGATGAAACTGGAGTACTCGGAGGAAACCCACGCAACCACATAAGAGCTCCATGCAGATGTGCCTTGACCGAGAATTGAACCCATGACTTTGGTGCTGTGAGACAGCAATGCTAACCACTACGCTGCCCTTGGCTATCTTAGAAGACATGACCAGCCCTGATTGTGGTTTGCAGAGGCCGAACATGTTGATGGAACTTGGTGAGTGTGAGCTGTAATCCCGGGACACGGCACTCATTACAGAAAGCAGGGCATTCAGAATAATCAGTCAGTAACTGTAATGTGCAGTTGGCCAACACTGAAAAACAGGGACATTTCAAGGGACAAATCTTTAAAACTTGGGACAGTCCCTTTAAATTAAGGACAGTTAGATACAACAGATAGATACAATATTTTCCCTGCATGCAAAAAGTTGTAACAGGATAAAGGTGGTGATTCAGATCTGATCGCTGGGCTGCTAACTTTGCTGTCCTGCGTTCAGATAGTCGCCGCCCAAGAGGGAGTGTAAATTCGCCGTGTAAGTGTGCGATCACAAGTGTATGCCAAGCTGCAAAAATCCATTGTGTGCAGTGTGTGCGCAGCCCAGGACTTACTCCTCCAGTGCGATGAGAACAGGCTGATGGGGGCCGAAGCTGACGTCACACACCCTCCCTGAAAACGCTTGGGCACGCCTGCGTTTTCCCGGACACTCCCAGTAAACGGTCAGTTACCACCCACAAACGGCCTCTTCCTGTCAATCACCTTGCGAACACCCGTGCAAATGAAATTTTCGCACCATCCTGTTGGCCGTTGTTGTTGGCTGACGTGTGAGCGCATTGCGGTGCATACGCATGCGCAGTTCATTGCTGATCGCCCTCTGTGCGAAAACGCACATCAGCGATCAAGTCTGAATCATCCCTTAATTCCCTCTTAATTGCAAGCTCTTAGGAGCAGCCTGCTACTGGGTACACTAGCAGCCTGATATAATAACGGAGATGAAGCGTTATCGCAATGAGACGCAGCATACAGCCCTGCCGGGCCTCCCAGCCGGCTCTCTGCAAAGTTGGATACAAAGCTCTTTTCATGGCAGACTGTACAGCACAGCAGGCAGCGGGGGGATAGGGTACCAGTATTTATTGTGATATAGATATTCAGAAACACAGATCCCTGTGCCCGCAGAGCAACCTATATATCCTGTGCCCGCAGAGCAACCTATATATACTGTGCCCGCAGAGCAACCTATATATCCTGTGCCCGCAGAGCAACCTATATATCCTGTGCCCGCAGAGCAACCTATATATCCTGTGCCCGCAGAGAAACCTATACAGTATATCCTGCGCCCGCAGAGCAACTTATATATCCTGTGCCTGCAGAGCAACCTATATATCCTGTGCCCGCAGAGCAACCTATATATTCTGTGCCCGCAGAGCAACCTATACAGTATATCCTGCGCCCGCACAGCAACTTATATATCCTGTGCCTGCAGAGCAACCTATATATCCTGTGCCCGCAGAGCAACCTATATATCCTGTGCCCGCAGAGCAACCTATATATCCTGTGCCCGCAGAGCAACCTATATATCCTGTGCCCGCAGAGCAACCTATACAGTATATCCTGCACCCGCAGAGCAACTTATATATCCTGTGCCCGCAGAGCAACCTATTTATCCTGCGCCCACAGAGCAACCTATGCAGTATATCCTGCACCCGCAGAGCAACTTATATATCCTGTGCCCGCAGAGCAACCTATGCAGTATATCCTGCACCCACAGAGCAACTTATATATCCTGTGCCCGCAGAGCAACCTATATATCCTGTGCCCGCAGAGCAACCTATATATCCTGCGCCCGCAGAGCAACTTGTGCAGTATATCCTGCACCCGCAGAGCAACTTATATATCCTGTGCCCGCAGAGCAACCTATATATCCTGTGCCCGCAGAGCGACCTATATATCCTGTGTCCGCAGAGCAACCTATATATCCTGCGCCTGCAGAGAAACCTATATATCCTGTGCCCGCAGAGAAACCTATATATCCTGTGACCGCAGAGCAACCTATATACCCTGTGCCGCAGAGAAACCTATATATCCTGTGCCCGCAGAGAGAACAGAGGCCGGGAGGAAAGAAGGACACATCCGCAAGGGGAGAAAATGAGGATTTTCTATGTAATGTCTAAGAATGTAAATTACAAGGAGTCACTGGCAGGCCCTGGAGATTAATCAACTATTTATGTCCTTATATTCATCTCCATGTCAGCCAGCAGCCGGATAATCCTCACATCCTTCTGTTCATGAAACATGCTCCATGGTTCTGTCTTAGACGACGCAACAAAACGCTGTGAAAAAAAATCATTTTGAATTCCCCAACATACAGTAACTCTCCGAAAGATCGGACGGAATTAAAACTCCATTTATAAATTGTTTAAAACAAAACAGCAGCGAGGCGGAAAGTTCTTCTTAAAATACACAGGGGAAGATGTACTACGTTTTTGAGAGTTATAAAGTGGAGGGAGATAAAGTACCAGCCAATCATGTTACAGGCTGTGTTGGAAAAATGACAGTTAGGAGCTGATTGGCTGGTACTTTATCTCTCTCCACGGCTTAGCACACCTGCCCCAAAGTACCAAACAACCAGCTCCAAACTGTCACTTTTCAAACGCAGCCTGTAACATGGCAGTTAGGAGCTGACTGGCTGGAACTTATCTCTCTCCACTTGATCGCTCACCAAGGCTTAGTACATAGGGAGTAATTCAGACCTGATTGCTCGCTAGCGTTTTTTGCAGCACTGCGATCAGGTTCAGAATTGTGCATGCGTATGCATCGCAATGCGCAGGCGCGTTGTACGGGTACAAAGCGGATCGTTGCTGTGCGATGGGTTTTATGAAGAATCCTTTCGCACAGGTGATCGCAAGGAGATTGACAGGAAGAGGGCGTTTGTGGGTGGCAACAGACTGTTTTTTGGGAGTGTTTGGAAATACGCAGGCAAGTCCAAGCGTTTGCAGGGCGGGTGGCTGACGTCAATCCCGGCACCGGACAGGCTGAAGTGATCGCAGCGGCTAAGTAAGTTCAGAGCTACTCAGAGACTGCACAAGATCTTTGTGTACCGCCCGGCTGCACATGCGATCGCACACTTGCACAGCTAAAATACACTCCCCAGTGGGCGGCGACTATGCGTACGCAGGACTGCATAAAACAGCTAGCGAGCGATCAGGTCTGAATTACCCCCATAGACCCCACAGAGTGAAACTGGCAGTGGAAGGAACGTGTAATAGAAAATTGTAATTGTTACCCACAGATGTAATAGAGGAAGGGAAGGGAGATTATGAGCAATTAACAAACCGCAGCGGCCGGCAGCAACAATATTTGGACATTGCACTTGATAAATGATTTGTATAAGCAGTAGGGAGCCTGGGGGAGCATGTGACCCTAATGTGTGTACTCCCACTCCTGGGTGACAGCAATCCTCCTTATAAATAGAGTTTTCATCTGTCCTGACTTTGGGAGGAGGCTCTGCTATCACATGATGGGAATGAGGCATTAATAGGTTATGCATACCTCCCAACTGTCCCGATTTTGGCGGGACAGTCCCGTTTTTCACGGTCTGTCCCGCTGTCCCACCCGCGGATCGCAGTGTCCCACGGGTGGGGGGGAGATCCCCCCCCTGTCGCTCGCTGCTCCGAGCAGAGCAGCGGTGAATAGATGCCATGCGCACAGCGTCTATTCCCCGACAAGAGAGGGACAGGGGGCATTCAGCGCTGTCCATGCTCCAACACTGACAAAAACAGGGAGTGTGGTTTGCAATCGCAGCCCTTACCATTAGGCATATGCCCCTTACTGTGAGGCCACGCCCCAAAATTCCGGCGCACGCGTTACTGTCCCACCTTGGTCAACTCAAAAGTTGGGAGGTATGGGTTATGGGTGAATTACTAATGTTACAGTAGCGTTCATGATCCCTACTTCCCACTGCAAACATAGGGATTAACAACCACCACTACTGCCCACTGCAAACATAGGGACTGACAACAACCCCTACTTCCCTCTGCAAACATAGGGACGGACAACAACCCCTACTTCCCTCTGCAAACATAGGGACTAACAACCACCACTACTTCCCTCTGCAAACATAGGGACTGACAACCACCCCTACTTCCCACTGCAAACATAGGGACTAACAACCACCACTACTTCCCTCTGCAAACACAGGGACTGACAACCACCCCTACTTCCCACTGCAAACATAGGGACTAACAACCACCCCTACTTCCCTCTGCAAACATAGGGACTGACAACCACCCCTACTTCCCTGTGCAAACATAGGGACTAACAACCACCACTGCTTCTCTATGCAAACATAGGGACTGACAACCACCCCTACTTCCCTCTGCAAACATAGGGACTAACAACCACCACTACTTCCCTCTGCAAACATAAGGACTGACAACAACCCCTACTTCCCTCTGCAAACATAGGGACTGACAACAACCCCTACTTACCTCTGCAAACATAGGGACTGACAACAACCCCTACTTCCCTCTGCAAACCTAGTGACTGACAACAACCTTGGCTCTATTATAAGTTTCTCCAAATATCATTCAAGTCACTTATCAGTAGCTTAAGTAACGGTGATATATTTAGTTTGTTACCTTATTATAAAAATGATTAATTTATACTTCCCAGCCTCTGCCTGATTGACAGGTAAAGGCGTTCGGAAGGGAGGGACAGGGGCAGCCGGCTTTGTGGAAAAAGCGCATTGCCCCCGTTTTCCAGGAGTAGTGAGGTTACGGTCTGCGTCCCAGACGCAGATTCCTTGGCCTCGCAATCTGCACTGCGACGGCACCTCCTCCTGCATTTGCATTGCAAAGCAATTGCAATCCCTACTGAATTAGCCCATCAGTCCGCAGACAGTCAAAAGAATAGTTCTGTAAAATAAGTGAGAGGTGTGTCATTTTACACTGTGGCTTCAGTAGCACCAAACTGCCTCTCTCAGCCAAGGTCCCGGGCGATTCGGCTGCACCAAGCCTCTTTCACGCTCAATATGTGCGTCTTATTCACATATGTAAAACTATTGAAGTGCCAAAACTACACTGCTAGATTACACCGATCCATATGATGTGTGACACTTGTACATCTGTGTTTGAGTGAGCCCCAATCTGTGTATGTGGCGCTAGGTTACAGCGGCTGCGGCTTTTCCTCGCTCTAAGTTCCGCTGTGCTTCATTTCTGACATTCTACGTGTGTAACACCAATTCCTATGTGTGTGTAGTGTCACAGCCCGGCGTCTATAGTACACAGTGAGCGGATAGGAAGCAAAATGGAAAGAAAAATTGAGTGGGGCATGTTCAGACTCATATCTAAGTCGCAGTGTAAAAAAAAGCTTTCCAGCATGCGTCGTCTACATGCAAAAACAGCCTGTGTTTACCCTGCATGCAGAATGAAGGACTCTGTTTGCACCATGTATTACAGAATGGTCTGTTCCACATGCAGAGATACTGGCAGTGTTTGCTCTGCAGCTAGAATCGGGTGTATAAGGAGAGGACACACCACACAGAGATCATCATAAACAGAGAGTGTCCTTCACTTGTTGCACAGATAACGGCGGTGACCGTGAGCGCTGATCACAACACGATAACAGCCTCTTCTCAAAACTGGCTTTTTATTTTATTATTTTCACTGGAAGATTTGCTGTGGCTTTGTCATACAGTAGGAACTGAATGCATGACAGTATATACAGTAGTAAAAAGCTGCAGGATATGGATCCTCATAGGTCATAATACACAGCGTGACATTTCTGTGCTAACAATGTGCCGTTTGGTAGTTGTGTATTGGTAGACCTCCTGGGATCAGCATCACCGGGCACTGTACCAACAATGTCCTAGGGCACTGAAACGCGTTGGGCATGATGTGTACTTATTGTTTGGTATCTTAGGGGACTGAAACACATTGGAGGCAATGTATAGTGATTGTTTGGCATCCTAGGGGACTGAAACACGTTGGGCATGATTTATAGTGATTGTTCGGCATCCTAGGGGGACTGAAACGCGTTGGAGGTGATGCATAGTGATTGTTTGGCATCCTAGGGAATTGAAACACATTGGGCACGATTTATAGTGATTGTTTGGCATCCTAGGGGACTGAAACGCGTTGGCCGTGATGTATGGTGATTGTTTGGCATCCTAGGGGACTGAAACACGTTGGGCATGATTTATAGTGATTGTTTGGCATCCTAGGGGACTGAAACACGTTGGGCATGATGTATAGTGATTCGTTGGCATCTAAGGGGACTGAAACGCATTGGGTCTGATGTATAGTGATTGGCATCCTAGAAGACTGAAACGCATTGGGGGTGATGTATAGTGATTGTTTGGCATCCTAGGGGACTGAAACACGTTGGGCATGATTTATAGTGATTGTTTGGCATCCTAGGGGACTGAAACACGTTGGGCATGATTTATAGTGATTGTTCGGCATCCTAGGTGGACTGAAATGCGTTGGTGTGATGCATAGTGATTGTTTGGCATCCTAGGGAATTGAAACACATTGGGCACGATTTATAGTGATTGTTTGGCATCCTAGGGGACTGAAACGCGTTGGACGTGATGTATGGTGATTGGCATCCTAGGGGACTGAAACGCGTTGGGCATGATGTATAGTGATTCGTTGGCATCTAAGGGGACTGAAACGCATTGAGGTAATGTATAGTGATTGTTTGGCATCCTAGGGGACTGAAACGCATTGGGTCTGATGTATAGTGATTGGCATCCTAGAAGACTGAAACGCATTGGGGGTGATGTATAGTGATTGTTTGGCATCCTAGGGGACTGAAACACGTTGGGCATGATTTATAGTGATTGTTTGGCATCCTAGGGGACTGAAACGCATTGGGCATGATGTATAGTGATTGGTTGGCATCTAAGGGGACTGAAACGCATTGAGGTAATGTATAGTGATTGTTTGGCATCCTAGGGGACTGAAATGCATTGGGTCTGATGTATAGTGATTGGCATCCTAGAAGACTGAAACGCATTGGGGGTGATGTATAGTGATTGTTTGGCATCCTAGGGGACTGAAATGCATTGGGTCTGATGTATAGTGATTGGCATCCTAGAAGACTGAAACGCATTGGGGGTGATGTATAGTGATTGTTTGGCATCCTAGGTAGACTGAAACACGTTGGGCATGATTTATAGTGATTGTTCGGCATACTAGGGGGACTGAAACGTGTTGGCCGTGATGTATAGTGATTGTTTGGCATCCTAGGGAACTGAAACACATTGGGCATGATTTATAGTGATTGTTCGGCATCCTAGAGGACTGAAACGCATTGACTGTGATGTATAGTAATTGTTTGGCATCCTAGGGAACTGAAACACATTGGGCATGATTTATAGTGATTGTTTGGCATCTTAGGGGACTGAAACGTGTTGGCCGTGATGTATAGTGATTGTTTGGCATCCTAGGGGACTGAAACATGTTGGGTATGATTTATAGTGTTTGGCATCCTAGGGGACTGAAACGCGTTGGTCATGATGTATAGTGATTGGTTGGCATCTAAGGGGACTGAAACGCATTGAGGTAATGTATAGTCATTGTTTGGCATCCTAGGGGACTGAAACGCATTGGGTCTGATGTATAGTGATTGGCATCCTAGAAGACTGAAACGCATTGGAGGTGATGTGTAGTAATTGTTTGGCATCCCAAGAGACTGTAACGCGTTGGTCATGTTGTACAGTATACCGATTGTTTGGCATCCTAGGAGACCGAAACGCATTGGACGTGATGTATAATGACTGTTTGTCATCCTAGGAGGCTGAAACGCATTGGGCGTGATGTATAGTGCTTGTTTAAACTGGTGCATGGCTTCACCGTGGCCCAACTGTACCCAATACAGATCCATATACTGCAGTGCATCTCTGTGCTTTACCGATGCGTCAGTGCCGTGACTATACATTTTAGCACTGTGTGCAAGAAACGGCATCAGCGCCGCCCCCCCTTATGTAAAATAGGGGAATGGTTGTGGCCACAAAATAATACAAATTCATATTACGGTACACAGTAGTCTCCATTATTCAAATTACGCCGCACAGTAGCGCCACTACAGCAGGTAGAGCCCCTTTTACACATTACGGCAGACAGCGTTCCCTTTTACACATTACAGCAGCCAGCGTCCCCTTTTTACACATTACGGCAGACAGCATCCCCTTTTTACAGATTACGGCAGACAGCGTCCCCTGTTTACACATTACGGAAGACAGTGTCCACCTTTTACACATTACGGCAGAGTCACCCTTTTTACACATTACTTCAGACAGTCCCCCTTTTTCCACATTACAGCAGACAGTCCCCCTTTTTATACATTACAACAGACAGCGTCCCTTTTTACACATTACGGCAGACAGCGTCCCCTTTTACACATTACGGCAGACAGCGTCCCCTTTTTACACATTACGGCAGATAGCGTCCCCTTTTTACACATTACGGCAGACAGCGTCCCCTTTTACACATTACGGCAGACAGCGTCCCCTTTTTACACATTACGGCAGACAGCGTCCACCTTTTACACATTACGGCAGAGTCCCCCTTTTTACACATTACGGCAGACAGCGTCCCCTTTTTACACATTACGGCAGACAGCGTCCACCTTTTACACATTATGGCAGAGTCCCCCTTTTCACACATTACGGCAGACAGTCCCCCTTTTTACACATTACAGCAGACAGTCCCCCTTTTTACACATTACGGCAACCAGTCCCCCTTTTTACACATTACGACAGACAGCGTCCCCTTTTTACACATTACGACAGACAGCGTCCCCTTTTTACACATTACGACAGACAGTTCCCCTTTTTACACATTACGACAGACAGCGTCCCCTTTTTACACATTACGGCAGACAGCGTCCCTTTTTTACACATTACGACAGACAGCGTCCCCTTTTTACACATTACGACACACAGCTTTCCTGTTTACACATTACGACAGACAGTTCCCCTTTTTACACATAACGACAGACAGCATCCCCTTTTTACACATTACGACAGACAGTTCCCCTTTTTACACATTACGACAGACAGCGTCCCCTTTTTACACATTGCGGCAGACAGCGTCCCTTTTTTACACATTACGACAGACAGCGTCCCCTTTTTACACATTACGACAGACAGCTTCCCCGTTTACACATTACGGCAGACAGCGTCCCCTTTTACACATTATGGCAGACAGCGTCCCCTTTTTACACTTTACGGCAGACAGCGTCCCCTTTTACACATTACGGCAGACATTTTTGCGCTGTGTGCAAGAAACGGCATCGACGCCCCCCCTATGTAAAATAGGGAAAGGGGTGTGGCCACAAAATAATACAAATTCATATTACGGTACACAGTAGTCTCCATTATTAAAATTACGCCGCACAGTAGAACCACTACAGCAGGTAGAGCCCCTTTTACACATTACGCCACACAGCATTCCCTTTTACACATTACGGCAGACAGCGTCCCCTTTTTACACATTACGGCAGACAGCATCCCCTTTTTACACATTGCGGCAGACAGAGTCCCCTGTTTACACATTACGGCAGACAGTCCCCCTTTTTACACATTACAACAGACAGCGTCCCTTTTACACATTACGGCAGACAGTGTCCCCGTTTTACCCATTACGGCAGACAGTGTCCCCTTTTTACACATTACGGCAGAGAGCGTCCCCTTTTTACAAATTACGGCAGACAGCGTCCACCTTTTACACATTACGGCAGAGTCCCCCTTTTTACACATTACGGCAGACAGCATCCACCTTTTACACATTACGGCAGAGTCCCCCTTTTTACACATTGCGGCAGACAGCGTCCCCTGTTTACACATTACGGCAGACAGCGTCCACCTTTTACACATTACGTCAGAATCCCCATTTTTAAACATTACGGCAGACAGTCCCCCTTTTTACACATTACGGCAGACAGTCCCCCTTTTTACACATTACAACAGACAGCATCCCTTTTTACACATTATGGCAGACAGCATCCCCTTTTACACATTACGGCAGACAGCATCCACCTTTTACACATTACGGCAGAGTCCCCCTTTTTACACATTACGGCAGACAGCGTCCACCTTTTACACATTACAGCAGAGTCCCCCTTTTTACACATTACGGCAGACAGCATCCCCTTTTACACATTACGGCAGACAGCGTCCCCTTTTACACATTACGGCAGACAGCGTCCCCTTTTTAAACATTACTGCAGACAGTGTCCCCTTTTTACACATTATGGCAGAGTCCCATTTTTACACATTACGGCAGAGTCCCCCTTTTTACACATTACGGCAGACAGCGTCCACCTTTTACACATAACGGCAGACAGTGTGCCCTTTTACACATTACGGCAGACAGCGTCCCCTTTTTACACATTATGGCAGAGTCCCCTTTTTACACATTACGGCATACACCTTTCACACATTAAAACAGGCATATGCGTTGTCTGCCACCTAGTTATGGCCTTGGATAAATAGACATACAGATAGACAGACAGATAGATAGATGGATAGACAGACAGACAGACAGACAGACAGATAGATAGATAGATAGATAGATAGATAGATAGATACTCTCTCCCCGCTAGCTCAGGCAGTCAGGCTCCTCGGTGCTGGCAGATCCCGGGCAGGGGAGGAGGAGGGAAGGGGACTCAGTAGCCGCAGCAGCGCAGTGTAATTGGTGGCGGCGCCGCATGCAGCTGTCCCTCTCCTTCCACATAGGCTGGCCGCCGCCGCTGTGAATGCTAGAATGAGGGAAGCGCATCCTAGCATTCACAGCGGCAGCAGCCAGCCTATGTGGAAGGAGAGGGACAGCTGCAGCGGCGCCGCCACCAATTACAGTGCGCTGCTGCGGCTCCCAAGTCCCCCTCCCTCCTCCTCCTCCTCCCCTGCCTCCGGAGCTACTGATCCTCTAGTCTCCTTGCTTAGGAGTCTTGTAATGAGTCAGTTTGACTCATTACAATGCCGCTGGAATGGGGATGCGGCCAGTTGCGCCCTCAGGGTGACTGTGCTGGGTGCCAGGCACACCCGGCACACACGTAGTTACGGCCCTGCGATGGGTAGATGCTGGACCTGGTGCAGAGTTAGACATATGTTTATTAGAAAGATGCAGAATCGCGGGCATTTCCATTGCATCTACACTTGTGACTAAAGGGGCGTGACTGTAACGGGGCAGAGTTCAGAGAGTGTGTGCAGGACACCTGCTACGCAGAGTTATGCCAACGTGTAGATATGATATGCACTGAAAATGACAGATGTAACACTTGTATTCCGCTCAGCGTCAGGCGCGCAGTACATAGGTGCAATAAGCAGCAGCATCATTACAGTATATATGACTGAGTCCCCCTTTTCACACATTACGGCAGACAGTCCCCCTTTTTACACATTACAGCAGACAGTCCCCCTTTTTACACATTACGGCAGCCAGTCCCCCTTTTTACACATTACGACAGACAGCGTCCCCTTTTTACACATTACGACAGACAGCGTCCCCTTTTTACACATTACGACAGACAGTTCCCCTTTTTACACATTACGACAGACAGCGTCCCCTTTTTACACATTACGGCAGACAGCGTCCCTTTTTTACACATTACGACAGACAGCGTCCCCTTTTTACACATTACGACACACAGCTTCCCTGTTTACACATTACGACAGACAGTTCCCCTTTTTACACATAACGACAGACAGCATCCCCTTTTTACACATTACGACAGACAGTTCCCCTTTTTACACATTACGACAGACAGCGTCCCCTTTTTACACATTGCGGCAGACAGCGTCCCTTTTTTACACATTACGACAGACTGCGTCCCCTTTTTACACATTACGACAGACAGCTTCCCCGTTTACACATTACGGCAGACAGCGTCCCCTTTTACACATTATGGCAGACAGCGTCCCCTTTTTACACTTTACGGCAGACAGCGTCCCCTTTTTACACATTACGGCAGACATTTTTGCGCTGTGTGCAAGAAACGGCATCGACGCCCCCCCTATGTAAAATAGGGAAAGGGGTGTGGCCACAAAATAATACAAATTCATATTACGGTACACAGTAGTCTCCATTATTAAAATTACGCCGCACAGTAGAACCACTACAGCAGGTAGAGCCCCTTTTACACATTACGCCACACAGCATTCCCTTTTACACATTACGGCAGACAGCGTCCCCTTTTTACACATTACGGCAGACAGCATCCCCTTTTTACACATTGCGGCAGACAGTCCCCCTTTTTACACATTACAACAGACAGCGTCCCTTTTACACATTACGGCAGACAGTGTCCCCGTTTTACCCATTACGGCAGACAGTGTCCCCTTTTTACACATTACGGCAGAGAGCGTCCCCTTTTTACAAATTACGGCAGACAGCGTCCACCTTTTACACATTACGGCAGAGTCCCCCTTTTTACACATTACGGCAGACAGCATCCACCTTTTACACATTACGGCAGAGTCCCCCTTTTTACACATTGCGGCAGACAGCGTCCCCTGTTTACACATTACGGCAGACAGCGTCCACCTTTTACACATTACGTCAGAATCCCCATTTTTAAACATTACGGCAGACAGTCCCCCTTTTTACACATTACGGCAGACAGTCCCCCTTTTTACACATTACAACAGACAGCATCCCTTTTTACACATTATGGCAGACAGCATCCCCTTTTACACATTACGGCAGACAGCATCCACCTTTTACACATTACGGCAGAGTCCCCCTTTTTACACATTACGGCAGACAGCGTCCACCTTTTACACATTACAGCAGAGTCCCCCTTTTTACACATTACGGCAGACAGCATCCCCTTTTACACATTACGGCAGACAGCGTCCCCTTTTACACATTACGGCAGACAGCGTCCCCTTTTTAAACATTACTGCAGACAGTGTCCCCTTTTTACACATTATGGCAGAGTCCCATTTTTACACATTACGGCAGAGTCCCCCTTTTTACACATTACGGCAGATAGCGTCCACCTTTTACACATAACGGCAGACAGTGTGCCCTTTTACACATTACGGCAGACAGCGTCCCCTTTTTACACATTATGGCAGAGTCCCCTTTTTACACATTACGGCATACACCTTTCACACATTAAAACAGGCATATGCGTTGTCTGCCACCTAGTTATGGCCTTGGATAATAGACATACAGATAGACAGACAGATAGATAGATGGATAGACAGACAGACAAACAGACAGACAGATAGATAGATAGATAGATAGATAGATAGATACTCTCTCCCCGCTAGCTCAGGCAGTCAGGCTCCTCGGTGCTGGCAGATCCCGGGCAGGGGAGGAGGAGGGAAGGGGACTCAGTAGCCGCAGCAGCGCAGTGTAATTGGTGGCGGCGCCGCATGCAGCTGTCCCTCTCCTTCCACATAGGCTGGCCGCCGCCGCTGTGAATGCTAGAATGAGGGAAGCGCATCCTAGCATTCACAGCGGCAGCAGCCAGCCTATGTGGAAGGAGAGGGACAGCTGCAGCGGCGCCGCCACCAATTACAGTGCGCTGCTGCGGCTCCCAAGTCCCCCTCCCTCCTCCTCCTCCTCCCCTGCCTCCGGAGCTACTGATCCTCTAGTCTACTTGCTTAGGAGTCTTGTAATGAGTCAGTTTGACTCATTACAATGCCGCTGGAATGGGGATGCGGCCAGTTGCGCCCTCAGGGTGACTGTGCTGGGTGCCAGGCACACCCGGCACACACGTAGTTACGGCCCTGCGATGGGTAGATGCTGGACCTGGTGCAGAGTTAGACATATGTTTATTAGAAAGATGCAGAATCGCGGGCATTTCCATTGCATCTACACTTGTGACTAAAGGGGCGTGACTGTAACGGGGCAGAGTTCAGAGAGTGTGTGCAGGACACCTGCTACGCAGAGTTATGCCAACGTGTAGATATGATATGCACTGAAAATGACAGATGTAACACTTGTATTCCGCTCAGCGTCAGGCGCGCAGTACATAGGTGCAATAAGCAGCAGCATCATTACAGTATATATGACTGGACAATGGAAACAGCCTCGTGCAGAATGTAATAATCTCCTATATAATAGCCCAGATCTGTGATCTTGTGATTCATTTGCTAACGCTGGGCGGAGTCACAACAGTGGGCGGAGTTAGTCAAATGAGTCACAGATCTGGCCAAATCTATAGGACACTAGGAGCAGCTGCAGAAGCAGATAGTATGGACATGGCACAGGCAGGGGTGCATACCTCCCAGCTTTCACACACACACACACACACACACACACACACACACACACAGCGAAAAGGGGGCGTGGCTTCACGGGAGGGTCCCTGTTTTTGTCAGTGAGGGGGCGTGCCCAGCGCTCTGTGAGCTGCTGGCATGTCCCCAGGGGCTGATTATGAGTCCGGGGGGCACAGGGTACTTGAGACAGGGGAGCCCTATCTCATTGCTGTGCCTGCTGTGGGTTGGGGGCGTGGCCTAATCGCGGGACGCGAGGCACGCCCCATTATGCAAATTCCGTGATTTTTTTTTTAATGGTATTTTGGCCCCTCAGCTAGAGGTAAATCCAGAGGAGGTGGTCGCTACCCCTACACACCCGCACAGGCAGAAGAAAGCAGGGAGACTGCTGCCTCCCTGCAACACCACAGACCTGCCAATACGCAGCAGCGTGTGCTGACTGTAGCACAATGCTGCCGCTGTTGCTGGCAGGACGGGGGAGCTTCAGAGCTGGGACAGAGCTACTCCAGCCAGGGGGCCCCCTAAAACTGTGGGGCCAACCAACGGTACGTACCGCCTGCCCCCCCCCCCTTAATCCGGCTCTGCTGCTGGAACCCCCCCTTAATCCGTACCCCCTGATGCCCCCTCTCCCTCCGTCTCCACTATTCACCGCTGCTCTGCTAAGCAAAACAGCGAGTACAGGAGCTTTCCAACTGCCCCCCCCCCCCCACCCGCAGAACACTGCAACCCGCGGGTGGGACAGCGGGACAGACCCCAAAAAATGGGACTGTCCCGCGAAAATCGGGACATTTGGGAGGTATGGGGGTGTGTGAGGGGGTATGTCATACTTGACCCCCCACATCGGCATACTCAGCATGGTCTCTCTGGCAGGGAGGAGCGTCACATTCTGGCACACTCCACGCTTCTTAGCTGTAGTTTTGTGGGTCACCAGCCGCTGTGCACTTTCCGTACTGCCTCTGTTATCTCCAGCCCCTGCAACCCCACCGCTAGCTGCAGCGCTGCCACCCGCAGTGAGTTGCGCCCAGCTCCTTCACACACTTTAGCCGGCGGGTAGCGCTGCAGAAGTCCGCGCTGCTTGCAGGCTCTGACCCCCTCCTCCCTCCAGCATCAGCGTCTCCTGGGAGCTAACCAGTCACTCCCAGTCTCCCCTTACCATAGTGCCCAGCAGCCATGAGGTCCACGCCACGTGCATGCTATGACTCCCTCCTCCCTCCAGCCGCAGCATCTCCTGGGGGCTAACCAGTCATTTCCAGTCTCACCTTACCACAGTGCCCGGCAGCTGCGCGAGGTCTGCGGTGTGTGACTGAGGAGGGGGGGAGTGATGCGGAAGGGCAGAGGAAGCAGGAATACAGCCTAAGAGAGTCAGCCATGCCAAGTCTCCACCAGCAGCAGATGCCAACAGGTTGGAGTGGAACAGCAGCAGCCAGCAGCAGTGACTCCGGTAAGACACATCTGTCTGTCACCACTGTTCTGTCCCTAATACCAATCTCTCCCGTGCCCTGTGTTCTGTCATGTCCCTGTAACCCCTGGCCTTGACCTGCCACCCTTATCCTGGCCCTTTCACCCTTATCCTGGCCCTTTCACCCTTATCCTGGCCCTGTCACCCTTATGCTGGCCCTGCTACCCCTATCCTGGCCCTATCACCCCTGTGCTTGCCCTGTCAACCCTATACTGGCCCTGACACCCCTGTCCTGGTCCTGCCGCCCCTACACTGACCCTGTCACCCCTATCCTGTCCCTGTCATTTCTGTCCTGGCCCCGTCGCCCATGTCCTGGCCCCGTCACCCCTGTCCTGGCCCCGTCACCCCTGTTCTGACCCTGTCACCCCTGTTCTGACCCTGTCACCCCTGTCCTGGCCCAGTCAACCCTGTTCTGACCCTGTCACCCCTGTCCTGGCCCTGTTACTGCATACCCTCCAACTACCTTTTTGGCAGGTACAGTACCCGCAGCACCTCCAGACCTCTCCCCAATGCACCACACCTCCGCACCTTCCCCTCCACCACATGCGGCACTCCACGCCTCCCCCACATGCTATGCCTCCAGTCCCCCTACACCACCCGCGGCTCCCACTCCTCCGCCCCTTCACCACCCCCAGCAATCTCCAGGCCCCCTCCACCATTCACCCCCCTTATATGTCTCCCCCACACCTGCCCCCCTCCACCCGCAGCATCTGCAGACACCCTCCTCCATCCGCGGTCCCCCCCTCACCCACCCCTCCCCCACCAATGGCACCCCCGCACCTGCCCCACCACCACCTGCAGCACCTCCGGACCTCCTTCCCCATCTGCCGCAACACCCGTACCTGCCCCTCCCCTACCCATGGCGCCTACGGACCCCTACCCCACCAGTGGCACTCCCGCCCCTTCCCATCCCACAGCACCTCCGGAACCCTTCACCCATCTGCAACATCCCCACACCTGCCCCTCCCCCACCCATGGCACCCCTGCCCCTCCCCCACCTGCAGTGCCTCCGGACCCCTCCCCCATCTGCATCCCCCACTCCTCTGCCCCTCCCCCACCCGCAGCACCTCCCAACCCTTCCCCATCCGGGCCCCACCCCCACTTCCGCCCCCCCTCCATCCGCAGCATCTACAGACACCATCCGCAGTATCCCCCGCACCCGCTACATTCTGTACATTGTGGCCAGCAGGTGCTGTTCACGCCGTCGCAAGGGGCTGCGCCTCCTTCACCATCGCACACCCTTTCATTGTGCAATATTTAACCACTAACAAAGGAATGCAGGTGATACTCCATATAACACAAATATTGAACCCCAGAAAGGCATGCAAGGGTTAAGGGGGCGTAGCCCCTTGCGACGGTGTGAAGAGCGCCCGTAGGGCGCGATGAAGCACCTAGTTACTTGATAATCATCATAGTTCTAGTAATTGCATCTGGTGCATATAATGCGTCAGACCCTGAAATACCGTTAACTGCAGCGTCGTACGGCTCCGCCTCCTCGTAGTAGCCCTCCAGCGACTCCGCCTTGGCGGTGGAAATATCTACATTTTCCTGGATCTGTAAAATAAAGACAATGGAAGTTTTTACTTTGTGTATTCATCTAGCGCACAATTCGAGGTGATCGGTATACACTATCGTGCTGGCTGGCAGGTATATACTGGATGCTTACTGCAACCTGCTTTCTAATAGGTGCACCATTTAGCGGCTTGGAGAGAGATAAAATACCAACTAATCAGATTCTGTTATTGTACACGATTTGGGCGGGATGTACTACGCATCACATTATGGAAGCGATACATCCCGCCACTTATTGGACAGCTCTTCCAAAAAGACCTGTCCTTTGTGATGATCGGGCTTCCACGTCTATGACCCAGGAGTACTTGAGCACTGGAACCAAATTGCGCGCACAACGAGGGTCGCGGGGAAGGGTCTGATTGGATCCCTCATAGTGACTCATGCGGAAAGAAGCCCACAGGGTTCTATTAGGCAACGCTATCTATAGACGTAAAGTATTGCATCTCGGAGCTTGGTACATATGGTAAATGTGGGCAAACCTCCGCCATGTGTTTGACAGATGACAGTTGGGAGCTGATTGGTTTGTTATTTTTCTCACTCCAATCTGATAAATGCCCCCTTAGTCTGTGTAGCGATTTGTCTTCTTTATCCAATGATCTGCTACAAGCCTCAGTGCCCAGTATCCAGACAATGGCGCAATCAGAGTGTTGGCCTCTCACATTGGTTTTCATGAGGAAAAGACATTTGTTCTAAGAAGTAATGCGCCCCCCCCCTTTATATTACAGATATTACAAGTCATCCTGGATTTCCGCTACATGTGTGAAAGGTCTCTGCCTACGCCCATGTACTTTTCTCTGTTACAGAGTTCCTTCTAATATCCATTTTACTGACAGTAGGGAGTGTATTACCCCGTGCATCAATACCGTACCAATATATGCTGCAGCAGTGTACTATAATGAGGACAAAAAGGCAGGGTGCCGACATGGGATGGGGCAGAGTACCCCCCTTCCTAAGTGTGGACATTCATCATGAAGCTCCCGACGGGCCCGCCCCAATCCGGGTCAGGGCCAGATTAGCAATGGGGCAGATGGCACAGCACTGGCCGCACCCACACAGCACTGGCTGCACCCACACAGCGCTGGCCGCACCCACACAGCGCTGGCCGCACCCACACAGCACTGGTCAGAGCTCCTCCCCTTCACTGTATAGGCCCTTAAACATTTTCAGCCCCAGGCCCATTTGGCCCTTAATGGGGGCCCACCTGCAAAGTCGGTAGCAAAATGGACTTAAATTACTATTAAGAATAAAGAGCATGAAAAGAGTAGAGAAGTGAGCCAATGGAGAAGTTGCCAATGGCAACCAATCAGCTTTAACGTAACATTTATCAAGTGCATTCTATAAAATTTTATGTAGCAGCTGATTGGTTGCCATGGGCAGCTTCTCCACTGGATCACTTCTCCACTCTTGTCACTTCTTTATGTATGAGGAAAGGAGGCTTTCAATGCTTGAACATATAAATGTTGCGTAGGCCGATCGCCCCCATTGCGTCCCTGTTTTCTGCTGCAGTAATCTCCATCCGACGAGCGCCAAGAGCAGAACAAGAACGTATATTAGGGGAAATCAAGGAAGTGGATAATAGAGCCTCAAGGAAAGTAAAGGAAGCGAATCTTTGAAGTGACGCCAATACCAGGAAACCCCCCGCTGAGCGCCACAGAACAGCCCCCACCAGATACAGAACAAATGACTGCGGGGAAGAGTCCAAGAAGGGAAAGTCTGAATGTTTTATTTCAGATAACCAGTGACATGTGTACACGGGCTTCTACATCATATTCCACAACCTATCCAGAAAGACCAGTATATACCAAATATATACTATGCATCTCCCTAGAAATTCCTCCAATGCTTAAAGCTCCGCTCACATCTCAGGTGCCACTAGGGGGCAGTGTCCTTCCCTGGGCTAAATGACAGTATGGTTGGTGTGCACAGGTGAAATGTTTCCCCCATTTTATAGACATACCGCAAATACTGTTTCTATGCTCCCCTAGAATCTGCACTTAGATATTTCTAAAAGCCATGGGCATAGTGGTTAGCATTATTGTCCCACAGTGCTGAGGTCATGCATTAATTTCCCGTTTTGGTGTGGAGTTTATATGTTCTCTCCGTGTCTGTGTGCGCTAGTAAGGTATGTTATGCAATATAGAGTGTAAGCAACAATGGAGCAGGGACTGAATGACATATTCTCTTCATGAAATTGGTCATTCTATATAAATAAGCATTATTAATAATCAGTTGTACACTGCCATGATGTGGTATGACCGTAAATCTTTAGCCGGGGTGGTTAAAGCGGCTGAGAGAACCATTAGTCAATCTCTGCCAAAGATGGAGGACATTTTGCTAGGAGGAGCTTAGCAAAAGCTAGTTAGGTCATTGTTGATCCTAGTCACCCATATTACTCTCCTTTTTTATTTGTTGCCCTCATAGAGGATGAGAAATGAGACCTATGATATGTACTGGGGACACTGTATGTCTCATAATGTGTACTGGAGGCCATACAATGTGACATAATGTGAACGACTGTAGGGCAATACTATGGGGAGTAAAAATTAACAGCTGCTGCTGAGCGTTTTCTCTAAAGCAGCGTTGGGACAGGGGCCCCTTCAAAATGTTGCTATGGGGCCCACAAAGTTCTGGCTACGCCCCTGGCTCATGCGATAAATGCATATATTCACCTCCACAAGTCATACCTATCTTTGCGGCGCACGTGGCCCCTACCGGAACACTTATGAGGGGGGGTCATTCCGAGTTGTTCGCTCACTGTCGATTTTCTCAACGAAGCGATTAATGCGAAAATGCGCATGCGCTAAGTATTTTAGCTCAAAACTTAGTAGATTTACTCACGTCCGAACAAAGAATTTTCATCGTTGAAGTGATCGGAGTGTGATTGACAGGAAGTGGGTGTTTCTGGGCGGAAACTGACCGTTTCCTGGGAGTGTGCGGAAAAACGCAGGCGTGCCAGCATAAAACGCGGGAGTGTCTGGAGAAACGGGGGAGTGGCTGTCCGAACGCAGGGCGTGTTTGTGACGTCAAACCAGGAACGAAACTGACTGAACTGATCGCAGTGTAGGAGTAAGTCTGGAGCTACTCAGAAACTGCTAAGAATTTTCTATTCGCAATTCTGCTACTCTTGTGTTCGCAATTCTGCTAAGCTAAGATTCACTCCCAGAGGGCGGCGGCCTAGCGTGTGCAATGCTGCTAAAAGCAGCTAGCGAGCGAACAACTCGGAATCACCCCCATGGCCTGATTCCGATTTGCACTGTATTGCACAGACGCAGGGAAGCTCTGCAATATCGCACAACTAAAATGAAAACGCAGCAGTAGAGGCCTGTAGGAATTAGACGCCTCCTGCCGGCATCTGCGATCTGAGTGTTGCGTCACTCAGACAGGCCGACGGAACTGGTCATCTGGGTCCCCTGACGCCTGCATCCGCCAACGCCCCCATCTTGTAGAACCATCCCAGACACGTCCCCCTAAAGCCGCAGTGCTAAGTGGGGACTGCGAGCACACCCGCAGACCCTAGACCATCGGAATTGTATGTAAGCCAAATCTGAATCAGGCCCTTGGTTTGCTATTAGTCATCATCTACAGGGCACATTATGCCAATGCACACAAGTGTTCCATCTCAGGACAGTGTCATGGGCTTCCTTATTTCATCGCAGTGTGCGGGCGGAGGTGGGGCACCTGTTTCAGATGGATCTTTTGCAACCAGCATGAGGTGGGCATATGTCCAGACACTACTGATGGCAGATGCGGATGTGGACGGAAGGTACGCGGGACTGACTTCCACATACAGGCGCACAGATTCTTAGTATACCTGGGCGGAATCTCACAATGTCGGCACCACAATGTCTAAACAATGTCTACAATCTCAGAATGTCAATGCAGTATGTTCACAATGCCGACACCTGCACTGGGGCTCTAAAGTAGCCCTGGCAATGTACTGTGCTCACAGCTAGGGGGCGTGGTCATGAATTAAGGGTGTGTGGCCACGAGTCACGGGGGCCTGGCCTCGTGGTGTGCCCCTGTGTCTCTGTTTGCTGGGAGGCCAAGTAGAGCACCAGGAGCCCCCATGACTATGTATGCCGTGCGGCTGAGACGGCCCAACAGGCCATTGGCCCATCTGGCATTTGCCAGAAAAGCCAGATGATGGCCAGTCCGGCCCCGTCGCCATGTGAAATGTCAACATTCTCAGAGTGCTAACGGCTAGGTTTAGGCGCTGCCGGGAGGGTTAGGTTTAGACACTAGTGGGAGGCTAGGATTAGGCTTCGGGTGTAGGGTTAGGCATGGGGGAGGGGTTAATGTTAGGGGTGGGATTAGGGATAGAGGGAAAATACCTACCGGAACGTATCTCCACATCAGGCCCACCCAGATTACAGCGGGCAGCCCAACACTACAAGGCAAACAATATTACAGCCTTTATCTCTGATCCCCCTGCCTGTCTACCTTGAGCTACAGCACAATTTTATATGGTTGTACCCTGTCGACCTAGTTACTGTCGACCAATAGTGTTCGACCTAGACACTGTCGACCTAGAGACCAGATACCATTACTGTTCCTGCTCTAAAACTTATCACTGTTCACTAACATGGAAAATGAATCTCCTTATCATTTAAGACAACATCATCTTCATTTTCTCAAACTAACTTGAGCACTGTTTACTAGCATCCTAAGGAGGGCTCGGGGAGGGGGGGGGGCGTTGTAGAGGTCGGCTATAAATGCCGCCGCTGTAAATACAGAGCCTGTTTGTTTTCTAGGGTTAGAGGAACTGTGTGGGAATGGCGGAGCCTGTGAAAGACGCATTATGGTCAGTGGATGAGAACTGACCCTTCCAGATCAAATCGCTGCATGTTTTTCCCTCCAAAATGAGTCACCGTCCGCCGCGTCCACAGTTCACATGGAGAGAATGGAAAAAATGGCCAGATCTGTCTTCCATCCCAGAATTTACAGGGGGTCCTGGGTGGAATGCCGGCCTGGGTGTGAGTTCCTCCACACTTCCCGGCTGTTTCCTGTATCCCCTTTCTGTGCTGAAACAGGACCCACACCAGAAAGCCTCCGAAGTGTCCTCAATATCTCTCCCTTCTCTGGGAACATCTGAGATGAGAGGGGGGTTTTTGTACACAGAGATGTGACCCCGAGCGTTTCATCCTCCGCTTTCCAGAATATAGATGGAGCCGCGCTCATGTATATATAACTCTGGAGAAGATCAGGAGCTCTTTAGTTGTGAAATAAATCACGTAATGTAGCAGATATGACTTCTCGGCCCTGTTCCCCCGCTCACATACTGCGGCCGGGGGGGCATGAGAACCACAAGGCATCTAAACCGTAGATAAATGATTTCCTCATTGTACTTACAGGTGGGTCCCTGCAATATGACAGCCTTTAATGTGGGTGTTAAACGCAACGCTATACTGGTGGTGTCTGTCACATGACAAGTGCGGCTCTGTCAGTAATCACAGACTTTCCTTATGTCTATGCTGCTATTAGGGATGCTTTACACCAAAGGCCTGAAATATAAAGCCGGCGCTGGCAGCCATCGCTAACCAGTGTACGTAGTCACGTTATTCAGAACTTGGTGTAATTAAGGGGGATATTGATGAAAGCTTGGAGAGAGATAAGGTACTAACCAATCAGCTCCTTTCATTGTTTAAACATAGGGGCTGATGAATCAAGCAAATGTTACAGGCTGTGCTTGAATAATGACAGATGGGAGCTGATTGGTTTGAACTTTCTCTCTCTCTCTCTCTCTCGGCTTTAGTAAATAGTCCCTTTAATTACACTAAGGGCCTAATTCAGACCTGGTCGTAGAATTTTGCACAGCTACGATCAGCCACCCAGCACATGGCTAGTCCACCCTGCATGTCTGGCCCTCCCCCAGATGCAAAAGCGTCACACGGCGGCGATGCTTTTGTACCTGAAGAGTAGCTCCCTGCCAGCGCAGCTCCTGCGTCCTGGCAGGGAACTACCAGTCACTCTCCGGGTCGCAGTGGCTGCGTGTGATGTCACACAGCCACCGCGGCTCGTCCCCCGCACGGTCCGGGAATGCCAACATTGCCCGGACCGCGCCCCCAAAACGGCTGCCAACACCACCAGCCCGCCCTCTCCTGCCCAGCGAACGCCTCTGCCTGTCAATCAAGCAGAGGCGATCGCTGGGCTGCGCCGGTGCACTGCGGTGCCTGCGCATGCGCAGTACAGTCCTGATCGCCCACTGTGGAAAAACGCACAGCAGCGATCAGGTGTGAATTAGCCCCTATGTTCTTACAGACTTGACCACATTGGCACATGCATAGCAAAATGTACGGCACCCCGGCCCACACCTGGCAGTATAGTTATAGGGTAGGGTAAGCTATAATATTATTTAGGGGCATACTTAGTGATATAGGGGCAGAGTCCTTTTTGCTGCAATCCGTCAGTGAATGTGCAGGCGGACGTTACTGGGGAGGGATCCTACCAATCCCTCTCTCTCTCTGAGCTCCGTATTAAGTAACCTATAGGCTACAGTGGTTAATACCATCTGAAGATGCATTACCTACTGATGCCAATCTAATGAAGAAGCCCTAGAGGCAGACTGCCAGGAAGAGAGAAAGGCTGTGTGTGAGAGAGAGAGAGAGAGAGAGAGAGACTGA
Source organism: Pseudophryne corroboree (assembly GCF_028390025.1). Lineage (NCBI taxonomy): Eukaryota > Metazoa > Chordata > Amphibia > Anura > Myobatrachidae > Pseudophryne > Pseudophryne corroboree. Next base: position 776,486,842 of record NC_086446.1, on the reverse strand, counting down.
GGCTGTCAGCGAGAGAGAAAGAGAGAGACTGAGGGTGAGAGAGAGGGGATGACTGAGGGTGTCAGAGAGAGAGAGACTGAGGGTGTGAGAGAGAGGGAGAGACTGAGGGTGTGAGAGAGAGGGAGAGACTGAGGGTGTCAGGCAGAGAGAAAGAGAGAGACTGAGGGTGTCAGAGAGGGAGAGAGAGAGAGAGAGAGAGAGAGAGAGAGACTGAGGGTGTCAGGGAGAGAGAAAGAAAGAGAGAGACTGAGGGTGTGTGTGAGAGAGAGAGAAAGAGGGAGGGAGAGAGAGAGAGAGGAAGAGACGGAGGGTGTCAGGCAGAGAGAAAGAGAGAGACTGAGGGTGTGTGAGAGAGGGATGGAGAGACTGAGGGTGTGTGTGAAAGAGGGATGGAGAGACTGAGGGTGTCAGGGAGAGAGAGAGAGAGAGAGAGAGAGAGAGACTGAGGGTGTGAGAGAGAGAGGGAGGGACTGAGGGTGTCAGGGAAAGAGAGAGACAGAGAGATGGAGAGACTGGAGGTGTGAGAGAAAGACTGAGGGTGAGCGAGGGAGAGACTAAGGATGTCGGAGAGAGAGAGAAAGAGAGAGAGAGAGAGACTGAGGGTGTCAGCGAGAGAGAAAAAGAGAGAGACTGAGGGTGAGAGAGAGGGGATGACTGAGGGTGTCAGAGAGAGAGAGAGAGAGAGAGAGAGACTGAGGGTGTAAGAGAGAGAGAGAGACTGAGGGTGTCAGGCAGAGAGAGAGAGACTGAGGGTGTGAGAGAGAGGGAGAGACTGAGGGTGTCAGGCAGAGAGAAAGAGAGAGACTGAGGGTGTCAGAGAGGGAGAGAGAGAGAGAGACTGAGGGTGTGTGAGAGAGGGAGAGACTGAGGGTGTCAGGCAGAGAGAAAGAGAGAGACTGAGTGTGTCTGAGAGAGAGAGAGGGAGAGACTGAGGGTGTCAGGGAGAAAGAAAGAGAGAGACTGAGGGTGTGTGTGAGAGAGAGAGAAAGAGGGAGAGAGAGAGAGAGAGAGAGGAAGAGACGGAGGGTGTCAGGCAGAGAGAAAGAGAGAGACTGAGGGTGTCGGAGAGTGAGAGAAACTGAGGGTGTGAGAGAGGGAGAGACTGAGGGTGTCAGGGAGAGAGAAAGAGAGAGACTGAGGGTGTGTGAGAGAGAGGGATGGAGAGACTGAGGGTGTCAGGGAGAGAGAGAGAGAGAGAGAGACTGAGGGTGTGTGTGAGAGATAGAGAAAGAGGGAGAGAGAGAGAGAGAGAGAGAGAGAGAGAGAGAGAGAGAGAGAGGAAGAGACGGAGTGTGTCAGGCAGAGAGAAAGAGAGAGACTGAGGGTGTCGGAGAGTGGGAGAAACTGAGGGTGTGAGAGAGGGGAGAGACTGAGGGTGTCAGGGAGAGAGAAAGAGAGAGACTGAGGGTGTGTGAGAGAGAGGGATGGAGAGACTGAGGGTGTCAGGCAGAGAGAAAGAGAGAGACTTAGTGTGTCTGAGAGAGAGAGAGAGAGAGAGAGAGGGGGGGAGAGACTGAGGGTGTCAGAGAGAGAGAGAGACTGAGGGTGTGAGAGAGAGGTAGAGACTGAGGGTGTGAGAGAGAGGGAGAGACTGAGGGTGTCAGGCAGAGAGAAAGAGAGAGACTGAGGGTGTCAGAGAGGGAGAGTGAGAGAGACTGAGGGTGTGTGAGAGAGGGAGAGACTGAGGGTGTCAGGCAGAGAGAAAGAGAGAGACTGAGTGTGTCTGAAAGAGAGAGAGAGAGGGAGAGACTAAGGGTGTCAGGGAGAAAGAAAGAGAGAGACTGAGGGTGTGTGTGTGTGTGTGTGTGTGTGTGTGTGGTGTGTGTGTGTGTGTGTGTGAGAGAGAGAGGAAGAGACGGAGGGTGTCAGGCAGAGAGAAAGAGAGAGACTGAGGGTGTCGGAGAGTGAGAGAAAACTGAGGGTGTGAGAGAGGGAGAGACTGAGGGTGTCAGGGAGAGAGAAAGAGAGAGACTGAGGGTGTGTGAGAGAGAGGGATGGAGAGACTGAGGGTGTCAGGCAGAGAGAAAGAGAGAGACTGAGTGTGTCTGAGAGAGAGAGAGAGAGAGAGAGAGGGAGAGACTGAGGGTGTCAGCGAGAGAGAGAGAGACTGAGCGGTGTGTGTGAGAGAGAGAGAGAGAAAAAGGGAGGGAGAGAGAGAGAGAGAGAGAGAAGAGACTGAGGGTGTCAGGCAGAGAGAAAGAGAGAGACTGAGGGTGTGTGTGAGAGAGAGAGAAAGAGGGAGGGAGAGAGAAAGAGAGAGGGAGAGACTGAGGGTGTCAGGCAGAGAGAAAGAGAGAGACTGAGGGTGTCTGAGAGAGAGAGAGAGAGAGAGAGAGGGAGAGACTGAGGGTGTCAGAGAGGGAGAGAGAGAGAGACTGAGGGTGTGTGAGAGAGGGAGAGACTGAGGGTGTCAGGGAGAGAGAAAGAGAGAGACTGAGGGTGTGTGAGAGAGAGGGATGGAGAGACTGAGGGTGTCAGGCAGAGAGAAAGAGAGAGACTTAGTGTGTCTGAGAGAGAGAGAGAGAGAGAGAGAGAGAGAGAGGGGGGGAGAGACTGAGGGTGTCAGAGAGAGAGAGAGACTGAGGGTGTGAGAGAGAGGTAGAGACTGAGGGTGTGAGAGAGAGGGAGAGACTGAGGGTGTCAGGCAGAGAGAAAGAGAGAGACTGAGGGTGTCAGAGAGGGAGAGTGAGAGAGACTGAGGGTGTGTGAGAGAGGGAGAGACTGAGGGTGTCAGGCAGAGAGAAAGAGAGAGACTGAGTGTGTCTGAAAGAGAGAGAGAGAGGGAGAGACTAAGGGTGTCAGGGAGAAAGAAAGAGAGAGACTGAGGGTGTGTGTGTGTGTGTGTGTGTGTGTGTGTGTGTGTGTGTGTGTGTGAGAGAGAGAGAGAGAGAGAGAGAGGAAGAGACGGAGGGTGTCAGGCAGAGAGAAAGAGAGAGACTGAGGGTGTCGGAGAGTGAGAGAAACTGAGGGTGTGAGAGGGAGAGACTGAGGGTGTCAGGGAGAGAGAAAGAGAGAGACTGAGGGTGTGTGAGAGAGAGGGATGGAGAGACTGAGGGTGTCAGGCAGAGAGAAAGAGAGAGACTGAGTGTGTCTGAGAGAGAGAGAGAGAGAGAGAGAGGGAGAGACTGAGGGTGTCAGCGAGAGAGAAAGAGAGAGACTGAGGGTGTGTGTGAGAGAGAGAGAGAGAAAAAGGGAGGGAGAGAGAGAGAGAGAGAGAGAGAGAGGAAGAGACTGAGGGTGTCAGGCAGAGAGAAAGAGAGAGACTGAGGGTGTGTGTGAGAGAGAGAGAAAGAGGGAGGGAGAGAGAAAGAGAGAGGGAGAGACTGAGGGTGTCAGGCAGAGAGAAAGAGAGAGACTGAGGGTGTCTGAGAGAGAGAGAGAGAGAGAGAGAGAGAGGGAGAGACTGAGGGTGTCAGAGAGGGAGAGAGAGAGAGACTGAGGGTGTGTGAGAGAGGGAGAGACTGAGGGTGTCAGGCAGAGAGAAAGAGAGAGACTGAGTGTGTCTGAGAGAGAGAGAGAGTGAGAGAGAGAGAGAGGGAG